>NC_141291.1:11382500-11982500 GCF_037954325.1 Fistularia commersonii | reverse complement strand
TGGACTTTGTGAGGTCATGGCTGAATTTGGGTGAGGCATTAGGAGATGAAGATACTGCCTGGCCACACAGAGAGCAGGAGAAATTGAGAGAGAGAGAGAGGCAGAAAGACAGATTGCTTGTTTATGCATATTGAGACAGAGTGCGCCAGGTGAATGTACCATTTTACCATCGAGCCATTGAGTTCAGCAGGCATCTAATAACAAAGCATTTATGGTCCACTTACGCATGCATAGATCCAGGCCCCGCCATCAGAAGGCACCAACAGCTCCTTCTCCCACATCTCAATGCTATTCATGCGCCTCTTAAAACACAAAGGCACCATCCCGATTGGATCCAAATACTACCAAATACTAGAATTCCATCATCAAACTCGGGGGGGAAATTAAAATCGCTATTTCTTTCTCCATGCAAGGAGCAGATCAATTTCCGGAGACCAGGATGCGGCATTTTCCTACCATTGGGTTTTCTCGTCTTTGGCATGGCACCCTGACTGGCTGCTAGTGGGGGGCCCAGCCCTGACAGTACGCCTCGCCGGAGAACGGTTACTTCTGGCACGGCAAATTTATTTGCGCCTCGCTATGAGAATTGCCACCATTTACCCTTCCACGACACCGCCCGATCAGAAGCGAAATAGACAAGGGGGGATGCGAGGCAAGAATGATAAAGTCGAAATTGATTCTTTTTTTTGGATGCATGCCTTGGGTGCCCTCATCTGACCATGCATTTCAAAATGAATGGAATACATTTCACGTAACGCGTAGCCGGCTTTCTGAGTCCGCCGTTGTTTCATGTCTGGTTGCAGCGCGCATTGTTTACCCGGAGAATAACAGCCCACTGGTTTTAAGAAAAGTCAATTAATGACACGGTTTCACTTGGATGATGTGTCACTTTGCAGGGAATGGTAACCTGACACAATGAAGGCCTACTTTACAAATTGCTGGAGCGACAGTTCCGAGAGAATTGACTGTCAGATCAGGAGAAAAGCTCAATGCAGATTGAGGCAGGAAATGCACACAAGCGGTCAGAAGCACTATAAGCAGGTTGCAGAGGTGCCGCAGACAGGCTGCAGGACTGAAGGTCATATTAGTACGTGAGAGTAGAAGCATGCTGTTTTGTGATCTCTCTGACCAGCCCAAATAGTTTTTTTTTCTACTTTTTTTATTTCCCCCAGAGCTACTTGCGGTTGGCTTTTGTTTATCTTGGGCAAAGATCCCGATTTTGCCCTCCGACCAGTTTGCTGATCTTTGCGTCACAGAGCCAGTCAAGGCCTAATTAAACCCAGATTGAGAAAGAGTATAAATCCAGCCCCTTCTCCCCACAACCCTGTGCACAGCAGCTCAAGTCCTGCAGCTGCGGAGTTTGCTAGGAGCTACAACAAGAAAGGTTAATTTGTAACTGTTGACACCAGGAGCTGCCACAACGAAAGAAACACTTTTATGCAGACAGAATGGCCGGACTCCAGGTAGTGATAACTTTTCTTTACAAGTGTTTATTATTCTGTTGCTTTTTTGCCCGCTTTGTTGGCTCAGGTTAAAATCTGTAAAATGCATTATGATTTAAGTTCACTTCATTTAAGAAACGAAATATATTTAATTACTTGGTGTTCAGCATTTTGATTTCTATTGAGTTAAACTCTGTTTCGAGTCTTCACATCTGTGAATGGGTGACAGAAGGGAGGCAACGCTGTAGACCAATCAGATTGCTGTATTCAGCAGCTACCCAGATGTGATCTATGACGCTCGAGCTGCCTTGGAACAGGAACATTCAAGTAAAAAATAAAAAATGAAAAATAACAACAAATTAAATAGATTTATTTAAAAATGTGCTGAGAAAAACATGGACTGAGAAAAGAGAACTTGGTGTTCAAGCCTATATTTCTAGAACTTGATAGTTTTAAATGTGACATGAAAATATGTCACTGTCCCTGATGTTTAAAAACGGGCAATAAATGGAACTGTCTCTCATTCCCCTACAAAAGTTAAAGCTCAAATTCATTTATCATAATGAATGACACTAAGTGAACAGTAATTATGTCTGGTCTACCTATTTAACACAGCCTGCAAATAGATGCATATATTATGTTCATGCTGCTCTGACACAGAGGAGACACACACATGCACATGCACACACACACAACAGGATAAAATCTTTATATATCATTTCAAGAAAGACACTGGGCTATGTAAAACTTTCTGTGCGTGCACGTTTGAAGACACAGCACATATGGAACCTATTAGAGTGAGATTTTCTGCAAACCAACAATGACTCAGCAGGATTTCTATGAACCGTGATGAGTTTATGCAGCGGTGAAGACGCGGGCTGACAACCAATGTCAATACACTAGAATAATAGAGTAATCATCTAATCTTAATTGAAATATTGATCAAAATGTACTCTGGAGGATAGTGTTGTAATTAGTCTGTTTCTGTAATACAATAACACCAAATAATAGATGACTGCAAGGGGGGAAATTTGGCATAACAGCAGTTTGTTTTATCTTAAATCTAATGCGAATCAATATGACAACAATTAAGGAAATACAAGCCTTAATGACAAGCCTTCAAATTTAATTGGAATCAGCATGAACACATTTTTCCTGCATTGCAATGAAGCTTCATGGTGTTTATTTGTGTATTGTTTCTCACTTTAATTTGCCTTAACCTGAGTGCTAATACCTGAGTGTCTTTCTTTAGTACATGAGTGGCTTTGGAAATGAGTTTTCCTCTGAAGACCCTCGCTGTCCTAGCTCCTTACCTGAGGGACAGGTAATGAAACACACTATGGAATATATTTCAATATTAATCATTATAGTTAAATGCAAATAAATGACATGAATACTCAACAAGACACCTCAGGTATCAAAAAGCTTGATAGCTGAAAAATTGTGGGCACAGTGGGTTACAGAAATGCACAATATTCAGATGTTATTTTAACATGCGGTATTTTCTGTCTGCAGAACAGTCCCCAAGAATGTCCATATGGCCTCTATGCTGAGCAGCTCTCCGGCTCTGCCTTCACTTGCCCACGTCCAGCGAATAAAAGAAGGTCTCAATATCTTTCCATCACCGAATTTGTCCCTTGTCAGATCAACAAACAGATTAGAATTAATGCATAACTAAATTGATACCTTTCTTAATCTCCAGCTGGTTGTACCGTATCCTGCCGTCTGTCAAACATAAGCCCTTTATTGCCGTGCCGTGTGGGAATCTTACTGAGAACTGGAATGACGTGGAGCCTGATCCTAACCAGGTAGATTGGCAGCAATTTTTTGAAGTGATGAAATAAAACCCATGTATAAAGTTAATGCATGTCCAACAGACTGACAGCTGCCGGCTATAGCTTCATATTTACATGAAGGGGAGCAGTATCATTAGTCTCCCCTATATGATATATATATATATATATCATATCAACGAGCAAAAAACTACTTTACAGGTCTTCATCAGAGTTTTCTCTGTTTCCTCCCACAGATGCGATGGCTGCCTTTCTCCATTCCCAAAACAGGGCAGAGGGTTGACTTTGTGGCTGTGAGTGTAACTCTAAAGAGACACTCATAATTCTTTCAATAAATAAATTATTACTCAGTGATTCTTTAAATCTGCCTATGTCTTGCAGGGTCTACACACTGTCTGTGGTGCTGGGGATGCTAAATCTCGTAATGGTATCGGCATCCACATATACACCTGCAACACCTCCATGATTAACAGGTATGTATTTGTGTGCAAATGTGTCCTATCATATATAAAACACTTTCTGATAATCCTTGATTATACTTTACTTTGGGGCCACTTCCAATCTGTCTGTGTTTTCTTCTTCTTTCCCAGGTGCTTCAGCAATTCAGATGGAGACTTTCTGATTGGTGAGGAAAAGGGCTGTTGATGTTTTCTCTGTCATCCAAGTGATAGCTCAATTCCAAGTTCTCCCTTTACCTCAAATGTTCTTTTCGCTGCCCATCTTCTTTGTCTGTTTGTCTCTCTAGTCCCACAGCAAGGTGAGATCTTGATCACCACAGAGTTTGGGAAGATGATGGTCGAGCCAAACGAGATATGTGTCATTCAGGTGAGGTAATTGTTTTTCATCTCTTCACACTTTCAAAGAAATCCATCATTACCTCTGCCTCATGTACACTTTCACCATATCTACGGACGTGATGGTATTATTTAAAAGATTCTTCTTTTCTCCTTTTAGCTTTTCCCTTCAGGGGTCTGCCACAGCGAATCAACCTTCTTCATCTATACTCTACATCCTCCTCTCTCACACCAACTACCTTATATATCCTCTCTCACTACATCCATAGATCTTCTCTTTGGTCTTCCTTGAGACCTCCTGTCTGGCAACTCCGAAGCATCTCAGTCCGGCTTCTCTGACCTTCTCTCCAAAACGTCTTACATGTGCTGTTCCTCTGATAGACTCATTCCTGATCCTATCCATCCTGGTCACCCCCAAAGAGAACCTTAGCATCTTCATCTCTGTAACTTCTAGCTCTGCGTCCTGTCTTTTCGTGATTGTAACTGTTTCTAGGCCATACACCAACGCTGGTCTCACTACTGTCTTGTACACCTTTCCTTTCCTTGTGGCAGATAGTCCCTTATCCCATAGTACCCCTGATACTTTTCTCCACCCATTCCAACCTGCTCCAACCCGTCTTTCACCTCTTTTCCACACTCTCTGTTGCTCTAGACTTTTGACCCCAAGTACCTGAAATCCTCCAACTTCTTGAACTGGTATTATTTAAAAGCGAACACAAAAATATAGAATTCTAACAAGAGCAGCCAAAAAACCTTAATTCCTTGCATCATTGTCATGTTTCACACATAGCATCGCTAGATTATAACTCTACCGATTCATATATTTTCCCCAGCAAGGGATGCGCTTCAGCGTTGATGTGTTTGGGCAAACAAGAGGCTATATATTGGAAGTGTATGGGGCACATTTCGAATTACCCGACCTGGGACCCATAGGTGTGTATTTGCATGCTATTTTTGTTGTATGTTTAGATAAATGCATCAGCAAACCAGGAATTTCTCAGGATATTTCTTTGACGATGTGATAAATTATGACCAGGCCTGAGAGAGGGATTTTTTTGTTACTCATGGCGAGATCACAGGAACTGTAAAAAAATGATGTCGTTTTTTTTTTTGACACTTTTTTGAAATTTGGCAGAAATGTTCACTATAACTATAAAACTAAATAATTTAGTTTTGTGACTTATTTTTGACAATTATATTTGGAATCTAAAGCATTTCAGAAACAAAGGCTGGAGAGAATTCCATAACATCCTCTGTTGTTTTTAAGCTGGATGGAGAGAGGAAATAACTTACTTTTTGCAGAAAAATGGTTTCTTGAAACCACCAAAAGTGGTATTAGGTCATGTTCTCATCAGGGTGTACCGCAATCACTGTTCTGATTCTTCTATGAGAAGCCATTCTCTAGCCCCAAGAAAAAAGACAACTACATATAATTTTACCTGTCCTAAGTATAATAGGGAGATTCTGTTATGTTGCCTTGATATTCTGTACCAACACCTCAACACCCATAAGCCTTGAAGATTGGGTTGGTACAAACTAGTAAGTGTGTTTTCATGTATGTGTGTGCTTTGCAGGAGCCAATGGTTTGGCTAACCCACGAGACTTCCTGTGTCCAGTTGCATGGTATGAAGACCGTAAAGTGGACACAGGTTACACTGTCGTCAATAAGTACCAAGGGAAGCTGTTTGCATGCCAACAGGTGATTTTTTTTTGGGACATTTTTTTCATAGTCCGTCACAAATATATGTATGTGGATAACAGATGACAGAGCTGCACACACTTTGCACATTTGCCCTATTACCCCATTTGAGGTTCATATTTGCTTCAGTAAACACCACTGAACCGCAACAACAGGAAACTGCCTAAGTGACGCATATGATCCATTAGCTGCTCCTGCAGACTGAATTGCCATCCCTGATGATTTAATATTGAAGCATTAGCTGTTCTATTTAGCAGGTTTCCGCCTCGACTCCCTCATGAGTCTTAATCACTCATAATTAGTTAAGGCATTCTGGAGTTGCAGACAGTGTACCTGTGAAGCTTTGATTTGAAGGAAAAACCCTTCCCAAGTTAAGCAATAATTTAACCATATTTCACTCAGAGAATGATCCTTCCCTCCCCGAATGTCCCGTTGGGCTCATAATTGGCTTGACGCATAATGTCTGTCAGGAGCGTTTTTTTGCGTGACAGTGAGGAGTTGGGAAGAGATGTTTTCCAAAGGAGGGTTTGAGAGACTGTAACCGTGGAAACCATATCAGACCACACTGTTATTTTCCATTGTAGGAAGTAGGAAGAAGGGCAACATTCTATTTTTTGGTGCAAAACAACACTTTTCATCTCTCTTGCCGCCTGTTATTTTCTATGGGTTAGAGGTGGAGTCTGTTGGCTGCACCTGACACTCTTTTACTGGTGTCCACACTCCTTTGAAACTGGAGGGTGAGGCTATACATGGGTAAGAAAATAAAGTGGGGGGCCCTCATCTCGGGGAAGATGCTGCTGCTCTCATTTTGTCCTGCTGTTTTGTTCCCCCGCAGAGCTCTGAAATTGCTCAAATTAACTTATTATTTGCTTGACTGGGCCAATATGTTTGTGTTTTGTGTGCATGTGTGTGCAAGTGCTTGCTCCCTTCAATTTTTTTTTCCCTGCCATTTTAATCAAAAGTATTGGAGTTTCCACAGGTTAATGTCGAGGAGATTACTTGCACTGGGGTCTCCAAAGGCCTTTTTGCACCGTAGCTTCTTTCTGTGTGTGTGTGTGTGTGTGTGTGTGTGTGTGTGTGTGTGTCTCAGTTATGTAATTTCCCTATGCACATTTCTTCATATGTATACCAAAGTCTGAGGTTTCATTGTCAGTGTGTAGTACATTTCAGAGTGTGGATACGTGTGTGTAAAGAGCACAGAGGTCACACAGGAGGCAGCTTGAGTTGTAATGAACTATATTGATTTCAGAGCTGCTGTTGAATGTCTTTTTTGCAGTGACATTATCAGAACAGAAAAACTATATAAAATTGCTGTGGTTTTAACAATCACGATAAAGAAATATCTTTGCACCCACTGTTCCTGCTGCACCCCTCCTCCCCATAACTGTGCTGCTGTGAGTGTCAAAATGCTCAAAGTTTGTGAAAGTTTGATTGTGAAGCCAATTACCCCATAATACCTGAAGCCGTGTATGACAAAGAACAGGAGGGATGAAAGAAAAGGAAGAATGAAAGAAACACACTTTTTTCTCTACCATTTTCATTATGGGCAGTTTTTTTTCTCTTTATGTCAAGCTGTACTCTCTCTGGGAATTTAAGATTACAAAGACATTATTCATTGTTCCTTTTCCCTGAGAAAAGCTCAATTTAAACTCTTTTGTGTTTGTTCCTTGGGTAAAATTGTCTTATTTGTTTCATTCTGTGTGAACTGCATGTAGGATTTCTCTCCCTTCAATGTGGTAGCCTGGCATGGGAATTACACCCCTTACAAATACAACCTGAAGAACTTTATGGTTATCAACTGTGTGGCTTTCGACCATGCCGTAAGTAATGCTTGGAGGCATTGTTTCTTAGATACATATTTATATATATGTATATACATCAATCATATGTTTTTGCTGTCTGCCTTTGGGGAGGATTCAGCCCACCTGTCACCTTGTAAATGTTTAGGATCCGTCCATCTTTACTGTGCTGACGGCTAAATCGACACGTCCAGGTGTGGCCATTGCTGACTTTGTCATCTTTCCACCAAGATGGGGCGTGGCTGACCACACCTTCCGTCCACCATACTACCACCGTAAGTTGCAGACTTAAATAGCTATGCAAAAATTCACTTTTGAAGAGATGGATCAGATGAAGGAAAAAACAAGTGTTATAGTTGTCACTGATATGTGGAGAAAATAAAGTAAATGGGGTCAGATTTAGCTCAATCCTGTCATAAAACAAGCCAGTAATAAGGATGTTTTCAACCCATAACAATTCACCTTCGAAGTGAGGATCATCTACCTTCTGTCTGTTTCCATCAAACTGCAAAACTATTAAGTTGAAGCTTGTGTTGAACATTTCCCCAGCTGAGCTTTCTTCAGTGAAGAGTTATGTTATAGCACCTCCTGCTTTTGTTTCTAGGCAACTGCATGAGTGAATTTATGGGTCTGATCCATGGCCATTATGAGGCCAAGGAGGAAGGCTTCCAGCCAGGTGGGGCCAGTCTCCACAGCATGATGACACCACATGGACCAGACGCTGACTGTTTTGAAAAAAACAGGACTGCTGAGCTGAAACCTGAGAGGGTTGCTGAAGGAACCATGGTAAACATCAAACAAAAAAAGAATGCAGTGGTGTGATAAGAACCATCCACATGTATTTATTTATGTTACATCTTTCTTCAGGCTTTCATGTTTGAGTCCTCCTTGAGCATGGCTGTAACCAAGTGGGGTCTGGAAACTTGTCAGAAGCTTGACAAGAGCTACTACCAGTGCTGGGAGTCCCTTCACAGCCACTTTGATCCCAAATGGAAGCCCAGAAAACACTAGCTACTATATTCTTGGTAAAAACAGTTGAGAGTAAAAATGAGAGTCTTGATTTCCTTTTATTATATGTAATAGAATTAACTGGCAGCATATGCAAACTATTTTGACCTTACAAATCCAATACCAGCAGTTACCAGCTAGCAGAATGAAAAAAATAGTTCATCAGTATATTGTGGAATTTTGTAAGATAGGGAAGAAGTAGTGTTTCAATTACTCTGCTATGGTAGATATATTTTCTCTTCACAAATAATTGTGTTGTTGCATTTATTACAAGGGTTACCATACTGTGTTCCATTCATTCAAAAATAAAGGTGCCAGACTAAAGAACCCAACACCTTGGTATCCAACATAAAAATTAGTATCTAACAGTTGACTGTCTACTTTAAATTAGGGCTGGGTCCTTATATTTCTTGAATTAGTGTTTTCAGTTATTTTCTCTCAATACCTTACCGTCTATTAATTCATGTGCAGCCCCAATGTTTACATGATCAAATTTTGATTTTTCATTATTTCGTATCAATGTGTATTTTTCTTGTTATGGCATTTCTTCCCAGCAAAGAAATCAACATGATTTGTTTGATAATAGGACTTTATTTCGTTAATAATTAAATGTGCTGACATCATCAACATACATGGTCTATACAAGGGTGCTCATGATGACAAACTAAACTTGCGCTCCAGGGTTCCAGCTTTAATCTGCTCCTCCTTTCTATCCTGTAAAATACAAGAAAGATAAGGGGTTATTACAGTTCCCATGGCAACAAAGTCACATCCAAATTTTCATGTTTGTGCTTTGAGCAAGTTTTTTTTTTTAAGTCATCCATTGGAGAGCGGAGAACATGATAGCCCAGCAGTGTGATCATTATCAGAATTTCTTGCAAGAATTTTGGCTGGTAAGGATCTAGTGGGCACATCTCCATCACAATGCAAGAGAAAATGAAGGCAGACATTGCTCCAGATTAAACTGTCTCCATTGCGAAAAAAACTACCATAAAAGGATATCAATTCTGCACCTCAAAACTGTTCTTTACACAGCCAGGCATCACATTTCAGGGTTATTTAAGTGAAAATGTTCTACTACAGTGCCACTTTAGTGTATTAAAATTAGCTGACTTGTATCATTTAAATAATCCCACAAGGAAACAAGCGCTCAATAGTATGAAGCACTGAGCAAATTAATTACTTCAAGGAAAACTCCTATGTGACAACAGCATATTCAGATATTTTCAAAGCCACAAAGTGAGACATATTATCTGTTAAACATACTATATCAAACAAAGAATTTTATGCATATTCACTGATACATACCCTGTCTGTTTTGAAAATATAGTAGAGGGCAAACAGAGGCACAACTCCAAACATCACACCCAAAAGAGATGTCTTATTTGTTGGTCTGAAGTGGCTGTAGGGGTTGGTGCGTGCATAAACCCAGCGCGTTAGTGCTGGGTCTTCCTGAAAACAGAAATGTATGATGAATTACAAATCATCTCATAACATTTGGACTCCTTGATATTAATATGATGGTACATATGATGGCAAACACTAATGGTACAATCAACACTGATGTTAAATAAGAATGAAGGTAGAGCATAAAATGAGAAAAAACAAATACAGAAAAATAACACAACAAAATATTATTAGTGTATACAGGATGAATTGGCCAACCAACTGTAAGCAGGTCAGTTTTAGTGAAAAGATATGTACTTTAATGATCCGATGCTAGGTAAATTGTTTAAACGGATTAAAAAGTGGTTAGAATAGTCACTTGTGCATATAAATAAATGGAGTGGGAACTGGCCTCAGAAAAACCAGTTCATTCATTTAACTTTGCAAATTCAGCATTCCTATTGATCTATCCTTCTGAAATGACTGTTACGTTCTCGGTAATTTAAACATGTTTGTCAGCACGCACACACTAAAGAAATCTATGCGATTCAAACTCGATGGAAGTCACAGGCTTCAGACATACGGAGAAGTGAATATATCGAGCACTTAACTTGCACTAATGGTTTGTGTTTGCCGCTACATACTATGGCTAGCATCCCAGCAGGTAGCACTTAGGCTGTATTCCAGGGTGACATTGCTAGCTCACAGACGTCGACTTACTATGAGCTCTTTTCTATGAGGGTTATTGAGTTGTGTCTGGTACTGTCGCTTTAGATTAGCTCGCAGAGCCGCTCTGTCCTCTTCGGCTCGCCGCTGTTCTGGTGAGAGGTTGAAATATTCGTGTGGATCCAGAGTTTTTGGCCGAGTAGCCAAGGGCGCCTCTTGATAGTCCGCCATGATTGTTTAATGACGTATGAATGGTGCAACGGGATTACGTGAAATCTCGCGTTGAGAAGCTGGCTCATCATCACCATAGCAACGTCAAAGTTTTACTAGCTTGGCAGTACAAAGCCTTCGACTTACTGGAAAAGGTGAGAGACTTTATGTTGAGTCTGACTAAAACAGATGATAAATAGGGATGGTTACCGCAAAGACTGAAGTTAAACGACTTGTGCAGACAGAAACACTTGAGTACAAATGTGAACTGCTTCGAAACTCGACGCAATCTACAACAATTACGCGTTCATTTCCGTGAAGACAGGTGTTAATCAGGCAGCACCAATATAGATGGAGCTGCAATGTTCTACACCATCAAGGGAATGTAGCTATGCCTATAGCAATACGTTAAGATATGTGGATTATTTTGTATGTATTCCCTTTCGTGTTATTTTAATTACATTTAGTGTAATTTAACCAGTTAAAACATGATGATTCCCTTCACATTTTAAGCTGTGGCGTGAGTGGTCCTTCTCGAGTATTCTGAATGTTTAACAAAAGGAAAAAAAAAAAAAAAAAAAGGTCACATGAAGCACTAAATTTCAACAGCTGCAAAAATGCCTGATGTGGCCAATGTTCTGAATGACTCACTGCATGCCTAGCAATGATTTCTTGTTGAATTTATAAAAAAAAAAATCCATGAGCATTGGCAAAAGGATTTGACTCTTGCATATATTGTGATTTTTTTAATATGTACAGCCCGCTGAAGCGCAAGCCCCTGTTAATAGTATATGGATGATGCAGGTCACAAGCTTCACCCAGCACCTATCACAACCTGTCATTGCAGCTCTCACTAATGCTGTGTTGCCTAGGATGTAGCTTGCATCGTATGGCCCAAGGCCATACAGTTCCATGCATTTATTTACTGGTTTTCTCTGGCTTCACTCGTCTGTTGTGGATGCTGGATTCCAAGATCCAACATTCATCATACAATGAGTAGTTTATTTTTCTGCTTCCCTTTAAGTATGGCTGTGTTGGCAAAAAGCACACTCTGAAAGGGCGATGATGTGACGTCACATGGACAACCCTGATGGCACACAGGGGCCTGTGATGCCTCATAGTGGAATCATATTGTGTACATATTGAAAGGGGTGTACTCTGTGTATAATTAGGGAATGTGTTTCTTTCTGGCAGGAAAGTAAGGATGGTGTTTCTGAGCAGGGCACAACTTAATCATCTGAACTGAGAGATTCAGTTTTTTGACTTTATGTCTATTTGTTCTTCCGAACACTTGATTTCAGGAATGCAATGCTATTCACGTGAAACGATGAGCGAGGTAAGAACTTTGGACGAACAAGATAACTGTAAAACCATGAGTGACAGAGAAGATGAGTTTCAGTCTGATCAGGTGTCTCTGGATGAAGAGTGGAGTTTGACAGAAGGAGAGGAAGACTTGCAGGCAACGGTTGAAACCATCAAGGACCGGGAACAGGCCAGTAGTGCCTCAGCTACTTCTGGAAAGGATGCATCTTCCAGATCAAAGCAGCCTGAAACCATCGACACATTCCTACGCAACTTTCTTGCCCAAATGGGGATGGCAAAAACACTCGACTGTTTTCAGATAGAGTGGATGGAGATGGTGCAGAAAGGGCAAGTGGTCACAGAGAAGGTTACCATGGTTCCTGACATCTACTGCCAAATCCAGCGCCTGGAGACTGAGCTGAAAAATGCACGGCTTGAGAGGGAGGAGTACCAGTTGGCAGCGTCTTTTGCGGCTGACACCCTTGAGAGGGTCCGCAGGGCCAGAGACAACCGCCGACTCAAGCACAGCCTTGTCATCCAGGAGAAAAACAAACTAGTGGAGGAGGCACGGAAGCTCAAGGATCAATGTAAGAGCTATGAGCCTTGCATGAAGCGGTTGGAGGAAAGATACCAAGCTGTTTTGAGGCAGACCATGCGTGTTGTTCTGGCGAGGGACAGGGTGTCAGGACCGGAGAGCCATCAAGATATGCAACACATCATTGCCCCGCCCCCCTCACATGTCTGGGAACAGAGCCCCCTGACCCCTACCCAGACCTCGAAGGAGTTATGCCAGGATGTCGAGAATGAAAATTTTACTTAAAAAAATCATACTTCATGTTGCAATGCACACTCAAGTATAACATATTCATACAGAACATATACTCAGTGGTGTCCTCAAAATTTGAGTAGAATGACCTGAGATTATACCTGGAAAATAAAGTCCAATGCAATTATTAAACTATGTACAGACTATTTATACTGTGCTCTACTTCATTCATGTGCTTGAGATGTGTGTGTGTGTGTGTGTGTGCGTGCGTGCGTGCGTGCGTGTGTGCGCGCGCGCTCCAATCCAGCATTAATAATGGAAGAAGTGGAGAGACTGTTTGATACTTCATTGTATGTTTTAATGAGAATGATTGTGTTGATATAGATATTGACACTTGATCTGATTGTTTTACCAATGAGCTTAACAGATTTCTAAATTTTGTATCAAGCTTTTTTTACACCTTGGTAGTCAGATATCAGTTGTAATTCTCAATGTACACTTATAACTGGAGAGATGTCGTTTTAGCTCAACTCCACAAGAGGGCAGCCTCTAGCAATATTTTGTCACTTCTGACAAATTCTGAGCTGTGAAGTTGCAGAACAGCACTGAGAGCAGGGATTAGTGACAGCAGGAGGAGTCTGCTCAGCTGCACACATTGATAGACAAGTGAAGTACCAGTGACACTCCTGTTGCACAGGAGAATTCATTTTCCCATTCACCATCATGGAGGTGATATCAGGGCACGGTGTGGATTTAAAATGAGTGACAATTGGGCCGATGTTACTCACAATGAAGCCTTTTGCAAAGATGCCTGCTATTGTTGGTGTATAATTTCACCCTGCTGATACCCAGGACAGGGAATCTCCCTATTTGCACAGTATAGTTGTTTCTTTTCCCCACTGCTTGCAGGGCTATTTTATCTGCATATTTTTCTATTCAACTTTTTTCGCACCTTATTAGTGATATTGCAACTATTTGAGATGTAATTAATTCTTTTGGTATATTTTTCTGTGGGCTGCTGCAATACATGTATGAAACCTTTCACACAGTTTTGAATTTGTCTAAATTCCTGAACTTAATTCTTACAATGAAGACTGACATAGAGATGCTGAGAGCTAGGCCAGGGAAAACTATAGCCTCAGACCGTGAAACCAAATGGTTTACTTTCTTCTCAGGACATCTAAAATACCACCCATTCTGCAGTTGTGAAATACCCTTGATTTGCTCAAAAATTCAAAATAAGATTGTGCTTTTAGACCAGCAAGCACTTTCTCTATTCCTGCTGTGTTAAGGCTGTTATTTTCTTTTTTGTAATTTATGAATAACTGGCACCAAGCGGTTAGAGATGCAGAAATGAAAGCTGGAAGTTTCGGAAATCGATACAAAATATTTCGGGGTTTCCTTAAATCTCATTTAAAAAAAAAACAAGTTACCTGAAAAAGTCCAAGACGCTATATTAAGTTTTGTCGGATATTATATCACATCTTTTGAAAGAAGTTAGCTAGAATTCAATGAATTAACCAAATATTTCCTCAGCGTCATTAAGAATTTTTAGCAGGAATCACAGTTCTCTGGCCCCTTTATTCTGGGGGTCAAGACTTGAAAAGTTTTAGACTTACGACTTTGTGGTTCGAACTTAGGCGCATCAGGGTAATTTAGATTCCTCTCCTGCATGCCTGATTCCCTGTGCTGCCATCGCAGTTCCTCTCTCCTCTTGACAGCCCGGTCCACTCCACAGCCCACAGTGACCTCAGTGTCATTCCAAAGTAGGAGAGCGAGTCACGTTCCATCACGCTTGGAACTCAACTACCTTTTTGTATTTTCATCCTTCTGCCACTGTGCGTGGTTATAATTCTTAAAACTGATTTTTCAAGAAGTTCTGCTTTCAGTGCATCAATTCTTCCATCCACTTCAAATCTATAGCTGAGCAATTGATTCCTTGATGTCTTCTCATTTCCCATTTTGATTTCCTGATTTATGCATCAGCTCTCTGTGGAAACATTTAGTAGATACAGTGTCAAAGTCGATTATACTTTCTGCTTGAGTAGGACACAGATTACCAACACAGGAGGAATTCAGCGGGCAATGTTTATCATCCAGGAGAGCCGATGCAGGTGCATTTTTAAGAAAAAGAAATAACAAAATGCAGTATTTTTGTCATATGCTCCTGTCAGCAATTTATGCCATCTTTGAACATTCTGAAAGACATTTACCAGAAACCATAACCACAAAATAGCTTGTTTGTAGGATTTTGAATGCTGTTCTTGGTGCCTGTGCACTTAAACAGAGTAATCCTTTAGATTTTATATAATGATTAGAATACTCACACATTTCCTGTTTTACTCCCCAATTCTTGACATTGTATCATATAAAGAAGGCATGATGTGGTGTTGTTCATTGCTAAAGGCTTAATTTCATCACATGTTCGAATACTTCAGCAGCTGAATTTGTGAAAGGTTAAACAAGAAAAACCCACCGACAGAATGCTTTACAATAATATAAGTATTTGAAGGTATTTTGTCATAGAGCCTGAAAAGACTAGCTGAATATCATCAGAATATACAGAATATGCTGAGCCAATTTACTATGAAATACAGTAACTCTGGGGCAGCTCAATACAGGATCATGAAGTCTTTGCCATAACCTGAGAAAAAGTAATTATTATTTATGTTGGCTTTATGTAAATTATTATTCCAGCAGACTGTAAAAGAGATGATTAAGTGATAGCATTTGTCTTAGAGTGCTCACAGAGGCTTTATTTATGATAAGAGTGAGGCAGATTCAGTAAAAGTCAACGAACCCTGCGTTAGTCCGTAAATTAACCTACCGCATAATATTGTTTACTGAAATTGTACACATTAAGAAAACAACTATCTGTCTGTCTGTCTGTCTGTCTGTCTATCTTTCTGTCCCTCCCTGCTATTCCCCCATTAGATTGTGATTGATGTGGCAAAGCCATGCCCCTTTGACAGTAGACACATGAAGTTTTGACAGGCGTAGTAAGAGAGGCTGTTTCAGGGAAGGTGATGCCAGGCCAGAGAAGAATGACAGTAGGTGAGGGAGACAGCCAGTGCCCTGTCTGATCTGATGTGAAGTGGCAGGAAATGAAGAGAAGGAGCCAAACAGTCTGCTTGTGTGGTCATAGTCTGAGGTCTGCTAGAACAGAAAAGACACAACAAGAGCCATTAAGGGAATACCATGGTTCCACTGACAATCACAAAGACGCCACACTTAAAATGAAGTCTGCAGTAGCTGCAAGATTATTTGGGGTTCACATTATAATTTAGCTTATTTTTGTGTATTTTCCTGTAATGTCATTTCTGTTGCGGAAATGCACTGTGACCAAAAACCATTTGATTACCACTGATACCAAATTCCAAGGTTGGCAAACATAGTTACAAAGTAACGTACCTGTAAATGTACACATGTGAGTGGTTGTGCTTTTAAAATAGTTAAATAGAGGGTCATTAACTGTGTCCATATTGCTGGCCAAGCGTGTAATATTGCTGTTTTAGTTCTTAACCAACATGTCAGTTTTACTTTCACAAACTTCTCACAGACCATTTATCCAGTACTTGCATACTTACTCACACACACAGTGTTTGCTTCTGTCTTTTCTCTAATTTAAACAAGCTGAAGCTATTCCAGTGCTGAGACAACCAACACCCAACCCAGTCTAGGTTAAAATTTGCTGAGTGATTTCACTCCTAGACTTTCTGACAAAAATTCTTGCGCCCGCACCTCTGCATTCCTGTCTGAGAATAGTCTTTACAGTCCAAATCCGATGAAACTAGAGTCCTGGTTTTGAATATTGGTCAGTCCTTAGCTCTCCTGCTTCCAGATCTGTCTGCTACTTTTCAAATAGTTAACCACCAAATTCTTTTCCCTACACACATTGAGCTCTGTATCTTAGGATCCACCCACTACTGGAAAGATTGTACCTCTCAGGGGGATCTTATAGTGCATCATGGTGAGGGTACATGCTCAAACAACCACGCTCTAACCAAGGGGTGCCTCAAGGGTCAGTGTTTGCTCCCTTTCTGTTCCGTATATGCCTCTCCTCCCCGGTGGCTATGATGAATGTTGACTCATTGAACATGTTGAAATCCTATAAAGACCCAAAAAACAAACTTCCATGCCCATCTCAGAGTTGAGCTGATCATCTTGTAGGACTTGTTTTTGATGATCTTCATCCCATATTGCGTGTTGTTTGTGATGTGATGATCCTGTCAACAGGAAACTAATACTTATACAGTGGTTTCCAGTGCTTTAAAAGGATGTTAACTGTAAACCACAAACTATATATGAACCTGACTGAGCCTTTGTGGGCGATTCTAACGTATTATAACGTATGCTTTCCACTTACGTCATTTCCCACCACAGTTCTATACATTGTGTTTTCGTCAGTAGTGATTATCATCAGCTGTCCTTGAGAGGGTGACTGAATCTGAAGCACAGCAGAAACAATGCCACAAACCGCTACACAACTGCATTGGGAAAAGGAGGATTCCCCCTGTGTTGACCACACACAGTTAGACAAATCACATCGAATGCTCTGATTGAAGACTTAAATGTCTTAATATGATTTACATTGGTGCCTTAAATAAAACTGATTATAGGGTCTGACAATATGACAATATATCTTTGGTGAAAGATCTGTTTCTGCTTGTCTGTGTGTTGTGTAGTCAAATTATCCAACACTTCTATGAGCCCCTCATTGATAATCACTGGGGATTTGGCCAAAATACACTGTCAGGATCAGGTTGTATTGGGTTAAAGCAAAGGTCACATGGAGAATTACTTGAACTTTGGGATCTGAGCTGTGAAAGGCTTGTTATCACCAGCAGATGGTTGAACAAACTGGCAAACCACAATTTTAAATATGTATTGTATGTAAATATAGATCTATATCATGTTGGTCCAACAATCAATTTCTTTTCATCAATTTAATTTGTTTTAAAATTTCACCCATTAATCAGGATTAAGCTCATTGCTCCAGTACTGCATTATTTTGAGTTTGAAATATATTTCTCCTAGTTTTACCAGCAGTTGGTAGTAATATAGTATTTTTCCTTCTGATGATTTACCTCAAAGAACCGGCATTACAAAAACAGTAGTTGGACATATTAGCATAGCAGTAATTTCTGGATTGATGAGTGGCTCAATTATTGATTTTACGCAAACTTTTCCTTTTTTAGGACTTATTCATATCCTATATGTCCAAACAGATAATTAACCATGAATAAAGGGGATTAGATCAGGATATGCATAGCAGAGGGTGAGGTTAAGGGGCATTGCTAATTGCTAACTATAGCAACCAACCACCTGTCACTGCTGTTTTCTCAGCTTGCTTCCCACAGTTGATATTGCGAACAATTATATATATTTTTATACATAACAATAATAATAATAATATTAGTAATATTAATAATAATAATAATAATCTTGTTGTGATTGAAACTTTCAACGCTTATGACACTCCGACACATATTCACTAAACAGAACACACACGGGGACATAAAAAACACTTTTCAGCCAGTGTTTGCTTATTTTTTGTCTAATATAACTTAAAATGCATAACATTAGTCTCATACAATGTCAGGATTTTTTCCCCTGAAATAACAGCATCTCCGAGGTATAGATTATATAAATCACATGTATTCCTGTATGACGCATGTGGTCCTGCACTGATTGTGACCTGAAACTATTCCTTACCCACCTCCCATTTGGAAATTCCTTCAAAATTAATATTTCCAATTAGGCATATGTGTATTTGATATAAAAATTTATTGTAAACTTGAGTTTAATTATAGGTGTCTGCTTGAAATGTATCATTAGAAAGCAAATTGAAGTCAGTGTCATGTCCTCTGTAAGCATCAGTGTATTCTGTGCTGCAGGGGACTGGGCTGAGGCTGTGCTTCTCTTGACGTGTCTTAGAATGATAAGACCTCGCTCTCTGTGAGAACATCGACTTTTCTGAGAAATCAGAATGGCATCAAGGGTTGGTTTGTCACCAGGGAGACGGTATGACCACTCACAACCAGCTGATCCAGGCTATGTGATGACTTCCCCCTCCCCTCCCTTGCTCAGCAGCCGCAGCAGTTCAAGCATAATGTGTTTCAGAACTAATGCTAGGTTTAAAAATAACATTTTAACATTTTTTTTTCCTCTTGTTTATTCTGTGTTTTCATCTGTAAAGACAGAAAATTATCCTGAGTGCATGCCTACGTCATGAGCTGACGGCTTTGATCGGTAAATGAGTGGAGGATGAGTCATCCTGTTCATTTGTCTTGCACTTTACACAGCCTAATTTTCCTCATCGGATTCCTTTACAATTAGGATTTACTGCAGATCACAATGGGTGGCTTTGCTTCTTTCATTTTTAACCCCAAACTCCTCATGACTTGGATGATCTGTTATATTTTAACTCGCCCCGATACGCCAGATATGGAGCTCAAAGCGATCAGATCCTGTGAAAGTATTGACGTCAGTGTCCTGTAGAACCACTCAGACTAATCCACTAGTCCCAGCCATACAATGCTACCATTTCTGGCAGTCAATTTAGTGTGACACAAGATATTTAAATAGAAATATTTAGTCTCATGCAACAGATGGTCTGAACTACATTTTCTCCCTCTGTCTCTCGCTCTCCAACACACACACACACACACACACACACACACACACACACACACATGCTATATGACCTTGGCAGCTGTAATGTAAATTAATTAGTTTTACTGTCTTCCAAAATCAATCCTGCTGGTTTCGCCTTCTGCCATATTTGCAAAACCATGAACTCTACCTGCAACGCTTGCCATCTGTGATTGAGGACTTAGTGCCACTTCAACCCCTTAATTCTTAATTTTATGAATCAATCTCACCAGTTTTGCAGATGCTGTTGTGAGGACTGGAAAAAACATGGAAAAAGTGAGTTGCAACTGCAACTGTTACAAAATTGCTCATGAATCGCACAATGCAATATGTGTGTAATATTGTCCAGCTCAAGGTTCAAAGACGTGTAGAGACGTTCACCCCATTTATTTTGACTAAACTTTATTGAAATTCAGTACAACACAAGAAATATTTATGCAAAAATATACCCTTCATCTTTATTAGGAATCTGTGATACAAATACAAAACAAACAGAAAATCCAGACTATCAGAATATGAGATCTTTAGTTTTTTGACATGCAAGTATATATTAGAAAACTTAAAACAGTACAGCATACAAAAAGCTGTAAAGATGCTGCTAATTTACAGTTAAACTCAGAAGTTTTTCTTCTGGATAAGAGCTTTTCACACCAATCCTTAGTTTCTGTATGATTTCTTTTTGTATGCTCCTTTTAGGACAGATGTTTATTATACATGTAGTTTTTTTTATTCTTTGGCACTTAATTTTTTGATTTTTATTTTCCATTCTTTACACTCCATTTTGGTGGCTCTGTCCTTCAACCGGCAGGTCTCCCTGAAGAGTAAACAACACAAGTTGTTAGCATACCCCGAATGTTTTGCAATTTTTTTCTCAAGGTAAAGCGGTCACATGTCACGATGACTCACAAGAACAGAGAAAGCTCCAGCATGATGTGTCTTCCCACGTTTGGGTACTTCCTTCTTTGACTGTCTCCTTGCCCTGGTCACCTGGAATTATACGTATTATGAACATCAACTTACTCAAGCATTTAGAAGAAGGCCGTGAAAAACATTCTCAAATACAGAACTGATTTATGATTTTAAAAAGATAGGATGATCGATTCCCAATAGACTATACTGGAGAACACACAGAGCAGATCCAATAAAACCAAGCTAGATGGCCTTATATATCAGCTGGCACATCAAGTCTCCTTGTCCCAGCTGTTCCTCTGCTCAAGGGTTACCATGGAGACTTACCTGTAGGGGGTTTTTTATCATGTCGTTGCTAAGGAGGGAAAAGGAACCAACACGTGATTTGCGCTTGTTCTTTTTCTTATTCGCAGCTTGAACCAAGTGTCTTCTGGACCTGTCAGCCTGGAGAACCATAGATGCGAATATTAGCTTGTGCAGTGATCCGCTGTTTCACATGTCATTGTAACTGCATACACTCAGACATCAACATACGCGACTGTTATTGGTCATGAAATCCACTGTGTTCATATTGTTTTATTATTCAACATTATAGAGTGTCTGAAGTGTCGGTGGACAGCAGACATCAACAGCTAGAGCAGCAAGCTGGTGCCTACCTCCCACTCATTTGGCTTCTGCCTGCTGTGACGTCTGTCTGACTAACAGAGTGTTTTACCTGGATGAGAGTATTAGGAAAGCCTTTGACGGACACGGATCCAGGCAGGCTGGAATGACTCAGATGGTTGAGACCCTTCCGTTCCAACTGTCTCTTATGTCTGAGGATAACCTATGAGATGAGACAGTCACAACCACATCCGTAACCACAGAGGGAAACACAGACTCCTGTATGTCTGTCTGAGTCCTCCCGTGAATCAAGTCTTGTGTTTGCTGGACAGCTGAGCTATGTTTGTTTTGTCCCGTTCTTTCCAACTCCTGTTTCCTTTCTTTTATTGGCAACCCAAGCATCAGCATTAAGGGAGAACAAGGCTATTTATTTAATTTTGATGAAATAATCTCATGCTTTCGATTGGTAAGCCCATAAACAAGAAAACTTGGACAGACAGTCAGATTGAGATACATCTCTGACCCTTCTCCTTGGTCCTTGCTTCATCAATACGTTATTTTTCCAAGCTAGACCAGCCGTGAGAGGGAATGTTTCCAATTTTGGATAATAACTTCCTTCCTGTCTGCCTCCTTTTCCACTCTGTTGAAAACAAAGACAACAACATCGACCCCAAAACACTGGCATCATTTTGAGGCCATTTAAAGTGTTTACTGTGACCTTCATTTCCAGCATTGCAGTGCTTTATGGAATATTCTACGATTGGCCGTGGCAACGGTTAATCTACTATTTAGAGATGGAGGATATGCGTGTGCATAATGTGTGTGTGTGTGTGTGTGTGTGTGTGTGCGTGTGTGTGTGTGTGTGTGTGTGTGTGTGTGTGTGTGTGTGTGTGTGTGTGTGTGTGTGTGTGTGTTTTCATATCCAAAAATGCCAGGAGGAGAGATTGCTCATCTGTGTGTAATTGTTTGCCATTATCATGCTATTTTGGTATCTTTTGGAAAACAGCAATGGGAAAACAGCTATCCCTCTCTGTTCCATAGCTTTGTCAAAATTATACCAAATCCCAATTTGTGTCGATTGAGCTTATCTAATTAGCTCAAATTAAACTAGGTGTGTTTTACATTTTATAAAATGAAAGATGCTACTCGGTGACCTGCCCCCCACCCCCCCACCCTACACTGTCATATAACTGCACCTTTAAATTGCTCCTTCTCCAGGCTGCTATAAAAGACAGGTTTAAAATAAGGTAACTTACTCCTTCCCAATTACTCAATTTTGACTTTTCAGTTTTGTGGTCATGAACGTGCTAAAAGAATAGGACCCACCAGGGTCAGGGTTTCAAAAACAAACAATGACTATTGAATGCCAGTCATGAGATTTATACTTTGTTGGAGAAAAAAAACAACAATCAAATGTGACCACAATATAAAAAAAAAGAGAACAAACAAATAAAAAAAACTGTAATTACCTTAATATCTTCCAGATATTGTAATTTTGATAACTAACAAGTGCAGAGGCACGTGTTAACTAATGCAGGCTGATGAAAACTTTTATTGCCATACTGTGGTTGCAAGGAAATGAGTCAAGATTCTTGATTCACTGAGAATGAATCCAAAAACCTATTCAAAAATGTAGCACAGATTCCCCTGTGTATATATATATTTTTTTCTTTTTGTATTTGCTGTCTTTATAGCTTTTCCTGCATAGTTATTGGGGCTGGCTGACATCAGAGAGGAGGGCTTCGCCCTAGAACAGTTTATCGCAAGGCCTCATAAAGAAGCATACAAGCATCCTCTCTTTCATTCACAACTATGGAAAATTGTAGAGTATTCAGTTAAGCAACTGCATGTGTTTGGACTGCAGTGGGAAGCCTGAGAACCTTGCCCAGGCATCCTTTTTTTTGCTTTGAGGCAAGACTGCTGCTTTTGAGGATGATTTTCATATGATTTAGTTTTAATCTAAATGTTTGGGGGCTATCCCTCATCACTACACCTGCTATTACTGAACCTTCCATTCTAATTTGTTCTTTAGTTAATTTGTAAGAAGTCATACGTTTTTACTATTGATATGTTTCTGAGATAACTATTATTCCAGTGTATTTCCAGTATTTGTATTTGACACCTTATTATTTAACATTTATTATGTTTCAAAGCACAGTCTGGGTGGGCATGCATGATGGGCAGCAGCTTATCCATGTACTTTGTTGGCAGAACATTCCTGTGCTGTGTTAAATTCATGATTTTAGAGTCCATAAAACCAATTGCAGCCGTAGTGTTTCTGATTTAACTCTACTGCGCTGATGAATATCTGTGATTAAACACTGACTACAAAGTCCAGCCTGTTATTTTGAGTTAATGGATTTTTTTACTCTAAACGAGGTGTTAATAAACCTGATATATACCTGTGGTTAGGAAAATATTACTGGAAATGGTGGCACATACCAGGCCCTCATTTAAAGGCAGCTCCCTCTGATCACCATTCTGAAAAAGTAAGACACAAAAGCAGGTCCAAGTCAATCCATGAAATTAAACATTGTAATTCTATCAGTAATAGACTGCCCCATTTGTAACAATATCGCTGTTGTTTAAATCATAAGTTGCCCCGCTTCTCCACTTTTTCAATGAATTTGAGATTGACTATATATTTATAGATTTTGCTGTATCCACTGGTATTCTGAGTGACAGTTAGGATGTTTTAATGTGGAAATTAGGATGAATTCAGTTTTGATTATTGTTTTTGATCAATTCCACTCAATTTAGAACTCAAGCGACCTTGGTGGGAGCACGCAAACACACGTAAATGACTGCCTCCAAAATGATGCTGCCTCTAGTATTAGTTTGCTCCAACCACATCTGAATCTTATAATTACCCTCGTACTGTAATTACATTACAAATAACAGCTGCTGAAATCTACATATGTGGCATAAACTTCTTCTGATGGAAACAAATCCCCGAAGACGACTGTCGTGTGGATTCGGTCCTCTCCACTCCTACAGCTGTAGAATCCGTTGTGAGGATGAGGATGGTTACTTTGGACAGTACATGGGGTCCGTCTGGACAGTGGAAAGCTCACCAAAAGTTGAGAGTATAACAGCCGCCAGCCACATGAAAAGCCCTAAAAGGAGCTGAAGGATTTTGTTCCACAGTGGGTATATTTTTGGTGAGGTGGCATTATGGCTGTAAAACCCATTACAATGAGACTTTGTTTCTGTTAGAATAAATTATATGTCTTTGCTGTTTAGGGTTATATAGTACACGTCTCCTGGAGTCTTGACCGCTGCTACTGTCACAGCGAGGAGTCTACGTACATTCCATGAGAGTAACCAGATTCCTCTGGTCAAGCTTCTGTTTAGACTCTAACCTCCCTAAAACACTGAGGCTATATTGGTTTTTAAAAGTTATTATTTTTCCAGCCAAAGGATGTCCCTGTTTTATCAATCAGGTGACAGATACTCTTAAGTCTGCGGGATGTTTAAGAAAGAAAAAAAGAAAAATGACACGAATTGCTGCCAATGAACTGTAATTTTCCAGACGTCAGAGGAATCGTTACCTTACTATTATAATTTAAGTGACCAAACGTTAAAGTGATTCAAACGTTACGAGGCACAAGACCGAATTCCTCGACATTTGAATGTAATGCCGAATCGATACGCATCACTCTTCAATGTCGATTGACAAAAACAGCTCCCGCTTGAGAAAATGCTGATAAATACAGTCTTTTATTTACTTTCCACTGAGACGAGAAACACGTTCTGTATTACGACATTCAAAATATCATAAAAATTGCCTCAAATGTGGCCTATCTGCGCCTGTAAGATCAAAACGACTGTGATTATGACAGATTATAGGGATCATTCTTCTCTTCACCGGGTTTGGCGGCGTCTTACCTGTGCGTCTGCCGTCCGTTTGCTGACACAGGGCGCTCCCTGGGTTGCTCTGGCGCAGGCGAGGGTGTGTGACAGCAGGCTCGCCTGCATGCAGAGCACACACAGCCAGATAGTAAACCCCATGGCAGGAACTCGAGTGTTCCCAGCCCCTGTCAGCTCCCTGCTTTATAGTCTCTGCACTGCTAATGAGGAACAGATGCCGAGGAATGGGAGGCGATGCCAGCTTCACGCAGACAAACAGCCCACCACAAGCCTGTGCTCTAGGCCAGCCAGTGGCCTGCGGTCCTGCAGAAACATGTCAGACATCTTGAGAGGCCTCCCCCCTTAAAACCAGCATCTTGCTACCCCAACCCATAGATGAACATAAAGACCATTTTCCACTTATGCCTGCAGTGTGCGTCCTGCCAAGCTGTGTGCACTCGGTTTAATGGGAGAGAGAGGGAGAATTTAGTGAGAGGAAACTTGTGTTGTCAAAATCCTGCGTAGAGAAAATGAAAAATAGTTGGTTTTGTTCTGTAATCGGTAATGCGACTGCTGCATAATGCAGTGAATTTGTCATCTGGCTCAATGCAGATGAAAACCTTGCCTTTCAAATGCAATCCTCACTGATCCAAACACTTCAGTAAGTCTGGGTGAATTACAGTAATTACATCTCAGCAGACTCAATGGAATACACACAAGCTATCAACATTGTCATTCATCTCCAGGCCTGTAGATTGATAAAGATAAACACAAATCTCTTAAAAGTTCTTGGAGTATGAATCTAATGGCAGGACATTTGCAATCTTATATATGGTTCAGATTATCATGTAAGCATGTGAGGCGCGTGAGAAGCAGTTACTACAACTAGGGGTTTATATAGCCTTTAAAAAGGAGCATGCCAGGAAGCATGCATCTCCTGATGGGTTGAGCAGCAGATGAATAGGCACCCTGTCTTGAGGTGTATTACACGATGGAAAGAGTGAGTGAGTGTGAAAGGGGTGGAAGCCTAATGTCTTCAAGCCTCAGGCACTTGGCTACAGAGGAATTGCCTCCCCTGCTGGGATTGGAAACTTGCTGCCGTGAAAGTTTGTGGAGATTAAACCTGTTAATATCCGGTCCAAGATGAGTTGCTTTCCTGTTTCTTACCGTATCAGTGTTAGAAAGTGCCTCTCGCTCAGTGAGCTTGAGAAACTGTGAAAACGGCCGCTGTACATCTTGACAGTTTCCCAGAGAGACGGTGTAAGTGGGAAAACTGCGGGATGGATTATTCATCTTTATTCTTGATTCCTCGGCTTTTGTTTCTAGGACACGTTCGGTGTTGTGTAGAATCAATTGCAAATGTCTCCCTGGCGATTCAGCAAAACCCCTTGTTTGACAGCTAATGATGTGGACTGATGGAGGGATGTTTCAGCAGGAGACAATGAAAGGGAACATTAAAAAATTACCACTGGATACCAAACATCTGTATTCTTGTCAGCCGATCCTGAAGTGGACATTTTTTTACTGAACAACCCACGCAGTTCATTTCGAAGTCAAACATCTTTCTGCATTTTGTGTTACGTTTGGAAATATTGTTATTGGACCAATACGCACACACAAACCACAATGTGACCACATCAAGATATGTTAGATTCTTATATTATCTTTTATTAAGTTAAACATTGAGTTTTGAATTTACTTATTACGTCTCAGGGAGTTAATAATATAAAATTGCCTTGCACTGCCATTCTCAGCATTTGCCTTCCACTGCATCCCTATGTGAAGCGTCATTCATCAGCGTTGGTCTTTGAAGTTCTGTCAGGCCTGGATGATGCTCTATGGCTTGCAGCTGCTGACGCTTGGGAAAAAAAAACGTTTTCATTGTCTGCGCTTACCAGACAAGGAATGAAAGGTCATTTGTAACACAGAATTCCTTATAAAAAAGTAGTCTGTGAAAGTGGGAGAGCAATGACGTTGTTGGCAGCAACGCAACAAACAGATAAAGAAAACAGGACATGTGCTATTGAGAAACAACATCTGGATGAGGAAACATGACTCATGAAATAATGGATGTTTTGGATTAGGTAGATTAGAGATAGACTCCCTCGCTGCAAATTACACGTCACATTTTCTCTGACTCTTTGGGAGTGTGCAGAGAGATTTGGTTATATTTGCCCACAAACATGACAAGCAGCAGATCATTAGTAATGTGTCTTTCCAGAAACAGAACCCTTAGTAGCGTATAATCCATAGACCTTGCTGTGAGTAATTTCCATCGGGAGTATTTCATATGTAGATACTCATTCCTGAGGCATTAAAAGGGGGATGTAAAATCAAACACTTTGTTGAAATGGGGGATCTTAGTCAAAAAAAGCCTCATGATATGCTAAAAAGAAGATGTTAGAACAGCAGTTTCACATTCTGTCTCCTAAATATGAAGCAACAGGCTGTCAATTCTGGTAAGAAGACAGGAAACGGGAGACAGCAGACGGATAGAGACTGAAGAAAAATTAATAAAAAGAAAATCAAATGTGGCAAGTCCCATACTTGACCTTATTTCTTAGACCTGCTCAAAAACTAAATGCGTAAAAACTTCTATGTAGGTTTTTTATTGTGGTTAAATATATGAATATTCAGGGGGAAAAGATTTCCTTGAGTCTTGCCATCAGTTGTGAGCTTCCAAGGCATTGACCCAGCCACTAATACCCACTCACTTAACCTCACAGAAATTGCAATTTGTCACTGTGGAGAAGCGCCATGTATGAGGACCAAGATTGGTCTTTATGTTAAGCTAAGTAAACCAGGCTCTGGCAACTCACAATAATGAGAGCAACAGTCTCCCATCCTTTGACAAGAACCCAAACCTCACATGTATCAAGGAAAACAAAATGGTCCAATAACGCCTGTCGTGTGTGTTTTCTGACCACAAATCCATTCGAAGAGTTTGTTACACGGAGGCTTTAGACTTCCACATTGCACTAAATGCTGGACCTTGACTGAGCTTCAAAACAGTTTTGATGTAACTGATATCTGCTTGGATCCTAAAATCAGAGGGGACCTATAGTTTTCCAGTGTAAGGTAAACAGCTGGTGTGAATCTTTGCATACATATCATTCTCCTTGAGTTCAGGTTCAACATTACCAACAAGAGTGAAGCATCTTCCTGACTGCTTGGTGATATTACATTTCCCTTTAAGAGAAAAACTAAATAAAAGCTGAGAGAAGTGAAAGACATGTCTGTTCCCTCGTCCCACATAAATACTTCGTGGTAGGTCTCAACTATGTTCCTCATTAAAAAAAACAAGAAAAAAACAATAAAACAACCATGTTTATTGCTACCATTTAATTGTGTGTGTATGAACAGGGATGTGCATTTATGGCTGTAGATTTACAACTCTGGGGGATATTGTCTCAGACAGGATATGTTACAACAAACATTTATCTTTTAATTGCCATTAAAATTCAATGTTACAGTTCCACAGGTAGCACTGGACAATCATGGGCAGTTGTTTGTTTCAAGGTCTGTCAACATAAAGATTTTGATTTGGTGTTTCTCTTAGAGGACCAATTACTTAATGTGGAGGTTTGCCGTTTCACTTAAAACATTGTCATACTTTGATTGTTCAGGGTTACATTGTCTGACGCTGGATCGACTATCACAGGACCGCATACAGAGACACACAACCACACACACATTCATTTACAGCGATGCACAACTTATAGTCTACAGTTAACCTCCTGCTTGTGTTTAGATGGTGTGAGGAAATCAGAGAACACCCACGCTGACAGGGGTGTGGGTGTTCTCTGGGTGAACATGCAAACTCCACGCATAAAAGCCCCCGATTGGAATCAAACCATAGTACTAGGTTACATCTAGTGGTTTTGTCCGCAGGGAAGAGATCATAAAGATATTTGGAGAAGAAAATATTCTGATTTGACAGTGAGATAGGAATCCTGATTCTATGAAAATTTAACAGCAAGACTTTGTGCATGAGGAAAATAGAGGAAATAGAGCTTCACCATGATCGCTATAAGACACAAGCTCGGAGAAAGAGCACCTCAAAAGAATCCTACTTGTCTGCTCACCTTCTCTCATGAAACGATTTTTTTGTAGTTAAGTGGAACTTTCTGATGGTATCTCGGCCTGTGGCACCTCCTCCAGTGCCCATGGGTCAGCTACAGGGTCACCAACTGCAGGGTCACCAGCTGCGGGGTCATCAGCCAGGGACCACCATTTGTCAATGTTTCACCCCTTTAATCCTGGAATGTCTTCTGATGGTGGGGCTGTGACAGGGATGTCTCCCTGTCACTCTCTGCAACTGATGGCTATTACCTCCTGCGGCCGTTGTTGGGTTTAATTGTTCTTTCCGCAGCACCTGTCCTTCCTCCTCAGCCAGCACCAAAAGCTGCCTTCCTCTGCCAGTTCTTTAACTGCTTTCTTCAGCTTCTGTCCCGTCACTCCTGCGTCCCTCAAGGGGCACTCTCTCAAAGCCTCGGTGCTCCCGATGGTCTTGTTAGTGCCTCCTGACACTAAGCAGCCAGTATGGCATTTTTGGCCTCCTTGTACTTGAAGGCAGCCTCAATCCATTTCTTTTTGGAACTGTGAGTTCAGTGAGGTATGCTGACCTTGCATTGGTGGACCAAACAACAATGTAGGGGCGGGGAGATGTGGTATGTGGTGGTAATCTTTGGGGAGAACTGAAGTTACCCGTCGAGGTCAACCCTCTTTTCCCAGCCTGGCCAGGGGAAAAGGGTCAAGGTGTTTCTCTTAGCCCGGTGTATTGTGGCAGATACTAAGGGGCATGGCTTCTCACCCAACGGAATTAGGTGCTGGGGGTTGTGGTTTAAGCCGGATATATATATATACACATACTGACATATTGACTTAAGTTGAACTCATCCATGTCTCTGAGATGCCGTCATCATTTCCTCGCCAAGCACCACATTGGTGACTCTGATGTGATGTGGCCTTGGAGATATCTGAGAAGGGCCCGCCACTTTCTTGTCCCCGAGAATCTGACTAACTCAGGAAAGTACCTGGATGACATCATAGTCAAGCACCGATGCATGCCTTTCCGGTACTACAGTGGTACCGCTGGGCACTTTGCTCAGGCCAAGCAGTTTGGCTTAACGCAGGGTCATGGGCCCAAGAAGAGCGCAGAGTTCCTGGTTCACTCCGAGAAGGAGCAGGTCCTCCCCAAGCCTGAGGAAGTGTGCAACTCAACCTCTGCCACGTCGCCACAACTCAGCCAGCCCCGTCCACTGTGACCATCCGGCAGCTGGAGATCTGGCATATCGACCTGGCTGCCAGGCATCAGTGATGCGTCATTTACGTTTTCTTCTAGAAGGCAACTTATTCACAGTGTACGTGGATCACAAGCTGGTAATTTTCGCCATGTGGTCCACCCGCCAGCAGTGACACCTTTTGGCCATTTCAGAGTTTACAATAGACATTCACCATGTGGCAGGGAAGTCTAACCCTGTCGCGTGCACATCAAGATGGACCTGTTGGCTATTACCGCTGTCCAGCCCGTTGATCCGCATGCTCTCAACCTGAAATCGATGCATACGGACCTCAAGCTGGAGGAGGTGGTGGTGCAGGAAGGTGACCCTACTCTCCTCTGTGATGTCTCTACTGGCTGTCCTTGCCCTGTGGGTGCAGTGGCCTGGTGTTGGTGTGTTTTCGACAGTGTGCACCCTCGCACGATGGGGAACGGGCCTCGGTGAAAATGGTGTTTTCTTAGTTTGCCTGGCCTGCAATATCAAGGAGTGGATTGCCGTGTGTGTAGCATGCCAGCGTGCTAAGATTCACAGGCATGTTAGGGGCGCCCTAATTTTGGCCAGGCACTTCGACCATGTACATGTGACCTGGAAGGCCTTCTGCTACCTTTGCAGGGTTTTACAGACCTGCTAACCGTGGTCGATCGGACCACCAGGTGGCCGGTGGTCATCCCACTGTCCATCACGGCAACCTTGGATGTGTCCAGGGCGTTTCTTTCTTCCTGGGTTGCCTGTTTTGGGACCCCATCCAACATCACTTTGGGTGGACCGTTTACTTCTGATTATGCAGGGGCTGCCTTCAGCCCCGAAGGTCAACTTCAATGCATCGTCCGCCAAGCTGGTTCTTGGCCAAATGCTCAGGGTCCCGGGAGACTCTTTGCCCGAGAGATCTGCTTCCTCTCCCCGTTCGACCCGGTTCCTGTCTGGTCCCTTAGCCCTTGGTTCCCGGCCTCAGTCACCACTGTTTCCCGTGATCTTTTGTACCTGTGGAGCTCATATCGGCCTGGTTTGTTTTTGCGCGATATGACGCTCACTGCTCACCCCTTCGGACCCCATATGATGGGGTGGTCTGGGTTATTTAGGCAGGCATTAAGAGTTTTGTGCTGGACCTGGATGGATCACTGGGGGGCTGGCAAGCTCTGTTTCCTCCCCAGGTTCCCTGCCGTGATCGCTCTCAGTCCAGGACCCTGTCAGCACCTCCACAGGTCCAGTGTCTGGCATCCCCGCCTTCTTCGACCAAGGGACATCGCAGCCATTATGGCAGGCTGATCAGGCCTCCCGTGAGGAATTAGTTTGTGTTCCAGGGTCCCTTCTGGGTGTTAGCGGGGGGGGGGGGGGGGGGGGGGGACAGTGGGGTGTGTCCTCTCACCCCACAGGACTAGGGGCTGGGATCATGGTTTAAGCTTGGTTTATATTCACCCCCCCCAAAGTTCACTGGTTAGTTGTATGTTGGTGCTCATTGATTAAAGTTGAACTCATCCACGACTCTGAGCCCCTGAGCACTACAGTATATTTGTTCTCTGCCTTCTGTGACAAAACTGATGTTGCTCTCTGCCGGTGGTGACTGTTGTCTTCTTGACACCTCTATAGCACCTCAGCTAAATTTTCCCTTGACCTGGCCGTGGGGCCATCTGTAGAGCTCTTGAGAGAGGGGTATCTTACAGCTTGATAGAATGTGCTGGGGCCTTGAGTTGTGGGCATTGCAGAAGTAGCAGCATTCCTCACTGCTGAACCATTGGTGGTGGTTACAGGGACAGGGAATCGTGTCATAGGTTGCACAAATGAGGAAGCTGAGCCTTGGGTGCGTCATCTAATACAAGTCTGACCAACTGATGTTCCAGCTGACAACTCCCTCCCAAGTTGTCCAGCTTCCTTGTCAGCCCTGTGACACAGCCTGAATCTTGTAGCACTCTTCCTCCATCCCCACCATCTCCACCACAACCATCTGGCTTTGGACCCGAAGTGATGCACTTTTCCAATTCTAGTCCTGCTCTTCTTTGAATTTGCTGACAATCTCTTGATACTTGAAGGTAATTATGTCACAAATAATTCAATTGTTTTCTATTCTGAGAATGGCATGGTTAATTTAAGAAGTAATTTGTAAATTCAAATAAATCAGGAAGAAAATATTTAAGAAATTTATTAGTGCCAGAAAGAGACCATTTGAATTGCAAATGAATTACAAAACACAAAACAAAACAAGAAAATGACCAAAAACAGACAAAAAGGACCTTCAAATTGCAGGTGGATGTCAAAATTGTTCAAAGTTTTGCAGAAAAAATAAGACATGTCGCAATGTCATATACATTTGCATATTTGCAATTTTAACTCAATTTTAATTTAGTTTTTCTCTACATCAATATGACAGGTACATATACCACATATAATGAGATGACATGAGTCCAAACTTATTGAATTTGTAAACATATGACAGGTGCCCATCATAAAAATAGGCTTCTAAAGTCTTAATGAATATATAATTTGCTCCATCTGGTAAAAGTCCCATTCTTTTTGTAGCCATACATAATATGTAGGGGGATCCTGTTTTAGCCACCTGATAGTTATGGCTTTTAATGCTGCTTTGAACAATATGTTTAGGAGGTATTTTTCATCCTTTCTGTCCATACCCATGGGGGTTGCTCCTAATAACGCAGTTATAGGGCTTTGTGGAATGTCCCATTTGAAGACTGTTTTGAGGGCGTCAAAAACCTCCTTGCATAATATACTTATTTTGGGGCAAAGCCAAAATATATGTGTTTGGTTGGCAATGTCTTTACCGCAATTCCTCCGGCAAGAACTAAACCGTGTCGGCTCCATCAAAGCTATTATTTCTGGTGTGCTGCAAAACCTAAAAATTACATTCCACTTGAATTCCCTCCAAGGGTTTGAATTTGTGGTCCAGTGTGCCTCAATGTATATTTCCTTCCAGGTGTCCATTGATACGTAAATGTTCATTTCCGCCTTCCATCTCTGTCTTATCTGCTGGGAATTATGTATAGTAGTAGATAAAAATATATTATACAGCTAACCGATTATTTTCTTTTCCCTATTGCTTATTAGTGCTATTAGGAACCTTTCCATGGAAATAGGTCGTCTAAGTTTTTCCCACTCCTTGTGCATTGTCACGAAAGATCTTAACTGCAGATATCTAAAAAAAAGTCTTCGGGAAATCAAACTCCTTTGTCAGCTGTTCAAATGTTTTAAAATTGTTGTCCTTGATGCATCAGTTGATGCAAATAGATTAGACTATATTCTGACCATTTTCTAAAAAACAGTATCTAAGTTGTACAGAGTAAAGTCCAATAATTGTTAGCAATGAGAGTAGTTTTAGTAGTTGATAGGTTGACTGTATTTTATTCCAAATTTTCAATGTGGTTTTTGTCCAGGCTTCCATTTCTTTTACAGGAACATTGAAAAAGGGGAAGTTTTCCAGGGACTCTGCGTCTGCTTTTCTCACTGTTAGGCCATGGTGTGGATGTATCGCTCTGAATCCATGCAACCATCGGCTTCATTTGTACAGCCCAGAAATAATATTTCAGGTTTGGGAGTTTAAGACCTCCATCTGATGTGAATTATTGTTAAGTTTTAAGTTTAACCCTAGGGGGCTTATTTTGCAGATAAATGTTGACAATAATTTATTTAAGTGATCAAAGGTTGATTCAGGAATTTCCACAGGTAGCGTCTGAAATAAATAAAGCAATCTGGGCAAAACAGTCATACGGATACTTTCTACTCAACCCAGTAGGGGGAGTGGGAGTGGGGACCATCTCTCCAGGTCACTACTAATAGGCTGAATTATTTTATTGTAGTATTGTAGAGAGGTTATGTAGAGATTGGGGAATGTTGCTGCCTAAATATTTGATGCCGTCTTTGGGCCATCTGAATCTACTCTGTAGCTTAACAGTTTCTGAGACCAGATCATTTACATCTATAGCCCCCATTTTATCTACATTTTCATTATATCCAGAATAATACCCATATCCATATTCACCATATTTTTGCTTAGTAAATCTTAAACATAAACATAAACATAAACATAAACAGTCTGCAAGAATTAAGGTTACAAATCATTTATATACAACTCGCAGACAACTAAACAGCTTACTATTGCATAAAATTGAGGGAAGCTTATGTTCTAACTCTTTTATTTTATCTTCTAATTCTTGCTGTTCGGCCTTTCTGTCTCTTTTCCTTGCAGTTGTAGATGAAATGATACGGCCTCTTATATATGCCCTAGCACAACTCCACAGTATCAGGGGATTGATTTCCGGTGTGTTATTAGTTTCGAGATACTTTATTCATTCTTTTGTGATGAACAGGATGAATTCTTTATCATTAAGAAGAGATGAATTAAGCCTCAATTGTTTAGTTGTTGGTCCCATTTCAATAATATAATAAAATCTCCCCCAGTCAACAGTAATCCACTACTGTACTACAGTACTGTGTCGAACAGTGTCTTAATATATCCTCATTGGGTGCATATACATTTATTAAAGACACCTCTACCCCATCAATTAATCCATTAACTAAGATATATCTCCCCTCTGTATCTTTATGCAACAAGGTTTTTGTAAAATTAATTTGCCTATGTATAAGTATGGAGACACCTTTCTTTCTCCCTGAGTGGAGAGAGGAATGGTAAACTTTATCTGCCCATGATTTTAATTTCTCGTGTTCAGCATCAGATAGGTGGGTTTGTAGGAATGCTATCTGGCAGATAACTTGTCTCAGCTGGTGCAATATTTTCTTTTTTTTAATTGGGTTATGAAAACCCTTTACATTGTAGCTTGTGACATTTAATGCATTCATTTATAAGAGTTTAGCCATATTTTAATTGTCCAGTACTGAAAACAAGGCAGGAGAGGCAGGAGGCTGTACCATATGCATCATGTCCTACTCTGTAGGGTTTTGGGAGTGGGACTAGACCAGGCCTGGCCAACCTGTGGCTCCCGAGCTGCATGCGGCGCTTAACTCATGTTGAATTTTGTGTTTGTGTGTTTCTTACTTGTGCAATCCTGTGCCGCTCCAGCATTCTCAGCACACAGCAAAAAAACCCCTAACAAACACAAAAATCGACATGAACGTAACAGCCGCATGTGGCTTGGGGGGCACAGGTTGGCCAGGCCTGGACTAGACAGCATAACCGGACAGAGTGCAGTAAACTAAGACAGTTGCTACAGCTATACCAGGGATTTTTAGCTTTGATGAAAAAAAAAAATTAAAATGTACCTGACAATAAATAATATAGGAAATAATCTTAGTGTTCTCATGTTTAACACAGGGGAACAGAGGGAGCAAATCCAAAAACGCACAAAACCAATTAAGACTATCATTAACAAACATTACCAATGGTAGTTGGGACCTTGTCCCTCGCTGCCAAACAAGCAGCAGAAGTGCACAGCCTGGATTGAAGTTCACTGTGGATAAGTGCTTAAGAGACAAAGAGACAGAAATTAAATGAAAAGAAAGTGTCATTAATCAAGCTCCCACAGAACCAACTTATGAAGTTGCTACTAAATCGAACTTTATCAAGCCCTTTTACAGTCACATAACTTCTAGTATGTTCACAAAACTTAACTTTGAAAGACAATTAGACAAAGACAATCCTCTCATAGTATTTACCATAGAAATGAGGGTAACAAATGATAAGATTGGGAGCCATAAAGAGTCTTAACTTCTCTGGCTCGAGGAATATATTAGATTAGCTTGTGTTAATCATGGAAAATAGTTTGTTTCTCCTACTGTATCACCATGTGGTTTCAAATATGAACCAGGATGATACATCACAAAAATACAAGAGCATAATGAAGATAATTTGTAATACAAAAGTCTCTTGTTATAATCATTACCAGTTTCTTCTATTTTGTTACATATAGGTAGGGATACACTTAGCCTTTCAGTTCTGTCTGTTATGGTCTTCTGGGAGAAAGGTATTGGCATACTCCATGGCCTTTTGGGGGTCCACAAATTCCTTAACTTAACCCTGATATGCGACCCGGAGTCTTGTTGGGTAGAGGAGACCGTAGCATATCATTCTGACCTCGTAGTGCTTTTAATACATCTGTAAATGCAGCTCTTGCCTTAACTACACTGACAATGTGGCTGGGGAATATAGCAATCTTTTGTCCGTTATAGGTCAATGGGGCTCTTTGCCGAGCTTTCCAACGAATATCCATAGCGTCTCCGTCATAGTGCAATATCCTGATGGTCACCAGCGATTTCTCCAGATCCCCCGGGTTCCTGGACGCAAGCCTGCCGTGTGAACGGTCCACCTTTACATGTCCATCCAGCTGTGGGACTTCTCTGATAACTTTGGGGACCTCTTTGGGAGAGCTGGCATTCAGTTGCTCTGCTATGCCAGCTATCCTGATGTTGCTCTGTCCCGTCCTCCCCTCCATGTCCTCGCAATGCTCTTTGAGGGTTGACACCAGATTTTGAAAGCTGTTAACTGTGGCTCGTAGGGAGGTCACTTCTTAGGACCATGTTGACAATCCGCCATTCATATCTTGTATATCTGCCTTCATAAGGTCGACTTCTGCTCGGATAGCTTTCACGTTTTGTTGTGAATTCAAGTCTCATCCCTTGTAGATCTGTTTAATTGCCCTCTATGACCTCTAAAACAGGATAAACTAAGATCAGGTGCAATGTTACAAAAATGCAAAACTGTTCAAAATAATGTGTTCATCTTGCAAAGTGGACTGACCACAATCAACATTTTATCACTTTGATTGTATGTTAATGGTATACAGGAAGTGCTCAGTATTTTGTCTCCCTCTTGGAGACACGAATGAAATTAAATTAATCTGCAAATGAAAATGCTAATTAATTTACCCCACATTCGCATACATGGTGGAAACAGAGCACGTAAATTGAAAACACTTGAAACAATTAGTAATGACAAAGACAGAATGGAATTGGAATACGACAAGACCAATCGAACAAAATGTGGTGAATGTGGAGCATGAAGGAATGCGTTACTGACAGGAGACATGAACGTAATGTAATACAGAATGCAAACATCAAACATGAAAACAGAGCAAAATCAGACATGAAAACAAAGCAAAAACAGATCCCGAGTCCAAATGCGTTAAGAGGATGCAAAGAGCTTTATGAGAAGAGGAACAAAATGCAAATCAAGTGAAGAATCCTCCATAAACACCTCATTTCTTGCGGCTCTTGTGGGGCCACTATTTTTTCTTTCATTTTGTGGAAAATCCAACCAGTAAAACAGCAACATAGACACTATGCAACTCTGCGGTTTGGAGGGGTTTTGATGTTCCTTCTCATTAATGATAGACTTTCAGAGTACATAGTGGAAAAACAAAAAGGTATCAATTGTCCGTACGGAGTTTGTGTTTTACTGAGGTTTTACTTGAAACTGAGGCTCTGTATCGGATCACATACGTCATTTCTCGGCTGAAGACTTCAGCGTAATGGTTTTGGATTAGTGGCTCCTTGTTAAAGGCTGATAAGTTCACGGGACTTAGTAATGGGAAGGAGAACAATTTATCATGCATCAATTTGTAGCCTCCTAAAACAAAAATCCACGTCACAGGTTACATTTCGGCTGTGACCTGGATTGTAAGGATGTTGAAATTTGAGTAGACAGAGAGGGAGATTTACAAGATGGTGAAAGAAAAGAAACATTCAGTGATTAATGATAACAAAAGCACAATCTTCTTCTTCTCCTTTCATCTTTTCCCTTCAGGGGTCGCCACAGCGAATTAACTTTCTCCATCTAACCCTATTCCCCATATCCTCCTCTCTCACACCAGCTACCTTCACATCCTCTCTCACTACGTCCATAAATCTTCTCTTTGGTCTTCCTCAAGACCTCCCGTCTGGCAGCACACTGCACCACTGTCTCATCGCTAGCACACATGTCCTGCACCAGTCTAACATACTTCTCGGCCACTCCAGATTTCCTCATACAATATCAGAGTTCCCCTCTAGGCACCCTGTCATATGCTTTTTCTAAGTCTACAAAAACACAATGCAGCTCCCTCTGGCCTTCTCTATACTTCTCTATTAACATTCTCAAAGCAAATACTGCATCTGTAGTACTCTTTCGAGGCATGAGGCCATACTGCTGCTCACAAATGCTGACTTCTGCTCTCAGTCTAGTTTCCACCACTCTTTCCCATAACTTCATTGTATGGCTTATCAACTTTATCCCTCTATCGTTGCCGCAATTCTGCACATCCCCCTTATTCTTAAAAATGGGCACCATCACTCTTCGTCTCTATTCTTCAAGCATCTTCTCACTCTCTAAGATCCTGTTGAATAATCTAGTCAGACACTCTACCGCTGCCTCTCCTTTACACTTCCACACCTCCACAGGTATATCATCAGGACCAACTGCTTTTCCACTCTTCATCCTCTTCAATGCCTTCCTCACTTCACTTTTACTAATCTCTGCTTCTATGTGGTCTACAATAGTCATCTCTCCTGCCCTTGCCTCTTTCATTTTCCACATTCATCAGCTCTTCAAAATACTCTTTCTATCCTCCAATCAATCTTCTAGCATCTATCAATACATTTCCCTCTCTATGCTTAATCACTTGGACTTGTTGCACATCCTTTACATCTTTATCTCTCTGTTTTCACCAACCTGTATAGATCATTCTCTCCATCCTTACCGTCCAACCGAGCATACAAGTCATCGTATGCCCTTTGTTTTGCCTTTGCTACCTCTATCTTTACTTTATGCCGTATCTCCATGTACTCTTGTCTGTTCTCTTCAGTCCTCTCAGAATCCCACTTCTTCTTTGCTAACCACTTCTCTGTATATACTCCTGCACTTCCTCATTCCACTACCATGTCTCCTTATCTAATTTCCTTACAGATGACACACCAAGTACTCTCCTACTTGTCTCCCTGATAACACTAGCTGTTGTTGTCCAATGATCTGGAAGATCTCCCTGACCACCCAGAGCCTTTCTCAACTCCTCCCCAAAAACCATACAGCACTCCTCCCTTTTCAGCTTCCACCACTTTGTCCTCTGCTCTGCCTTTGTCCTCTCGATCGTCCTTGTCACCAGGGTCATCCTACAAACAAGCATCCTCTGCTCTCTGGCTACCCTCTCACCTACAACTACTTTGCAGTCACTGATCTCTTTCAAGTTACCTCGTCTATATAAGACGTAGTCAACCTGCGAGCTCCTACCTCCGCTCTTATAAGTTACCCTATGTTCCTGTCTTTTCTGGAAAAAGGGTTCACTGCAGCCATTTCCATCTTTTTTGCAAAATGTACCACCATCTGTCCCTCTGCGTTCCTATCCTGTATACCAAATCTGCCCATCACTTCTTCATCCTCTCTATTGCTGCACCAACATGACTATTGATGTCTGCACCAATTACCACTCTCTCATCTCTGGGGATATTCTGCACCACTTCATCTAGCTCATTCCAGACCTTCTCCTTCTCCTCAAACTCACATCCCAACTGTGGATCATAGCCACTAACACCATTGAGCATCACACCTTCTATTTCCAGTTTCAGACTCATAAGTCTAACAAGCTCCTCCTTCAAGATAACTCTTACTCAATTTCTCTTCTTGTAAGTACCATGAAAGTACAACTTGAAGCCTGCTCCTAAGCCTCTAGCCTTACTAGCTTTCCACCTGGTCTCCCGGACACACGGTATATCCACCTTCCTTCTCTGCAGCATGTCGACCAACTCTCTATCTTTTCCCGTCATAGTCCCAATATTCAAAGTCACTACTCGCAGTCCCAGACTCTTGCCTTTCCTCTTCTCTCTCTGCTTCCAAACATGCCTTCCTCCTCTCCTTCTTTGCCCTACAGTCGCCCAGTTTACATTGGTTCCCTGTAGATCATTGGTACCAATGGCGGCCGTTGTTGACCCGGGCCTCGACTGATCCGGTATGATCTGGTTTTTATATTGGATTTGCACATTTGGTTTGGGCTACAGTTTTACGCTGGATGCCCTTCATGACCCAACCCTCTACATTTATCTGGCCTTCGGACTGGGTCATGGAGACACTGGCCCGTGCCACCCTGAGGCTGCATTGATGACAAAAACACAATTATTGTCTAAAACAATGGAGCCTGGTTCAAATAAATGTAATTTCCGCTATCTCTTTGAACTACGGGAGTAGACAACCCTGCCATGCAAGGCTGTGATTTAAGTGACATTGTATTGTTTCATTATCAAAGCGATGATAAGTAGGAAAGAACTAATTAAAGCTCACTTCTCGCTGCACACTGGCCGTTGTTCATTCAGCCAGAATACTAAGCATGATATCATGAGAGTGTCAGATGTAGTGTGGGTCATGCCCTCTCCCTGTCTCTCATTTATATCCTACCCTCTCTCAGATGTGGTTACCATGGCAGCAAGGAGTTGGATTCAAACAATGCCACCAAGGGCTGAAGCCTCTGTTAAGAGAAGTGCGGAGACTGCATCTGTATCCTCAGGACACACACTGTGGATGCACTCAGTCTCTCAAGTCACATCCACACATGCACCATTCATAATGCCAGTGTGTTGAAAGCATTACTAGCTGTTTTTTAATAACAATATGATCAAATTGAATTTGAATTTCTGACCGTTGAGGTCAAAACTGAAATTGGTCGATTGTCTCAGGGAGCATGAAATAAAATTACTCCACCACAGCAAGTCCTCAAACAGGGCCCCTCCTTTTGTCCTTCACCACAAGCAGATGCCTTTTTAAACTGCTGTTATAATATTATTCTGTTTTGTCTGTGACGCCATACTTAGGATGAAAAATAGATTTAAAAAAATCTGTCCTGCAGTTACTTCTTCTACAAACTGGTGCATGAAAAGAAGTTTTCTGACAACTATAATCACGGCCTCATCATGGACGAGGATCACGCAGAGGACACAGGACTGACACGCGACCTTTTGGGGCGGTGCTGGTGGAAACAAATCCGATCAGCATGGGGAAAAACAAAATCGCACTGTCGTGAATTTTTGGGTCCTGACCTCACTCGCGCCCTCTACAAAGATCAACACCTTGGCACACACACACAAACACCTGTCTTTTCTCTGAATGACAAACCAGACTGACCTGTCATTCAACTAAACTTTATGATGTATGAAAGCTGTCTCAATCTGCTGAGGACACTGAGGTCTTTGGATTGGAGGAAGTACTGCTCAAGACCTTTCATAACACTGTGTTAGTATCAGCTGTCTTTTAAGGGATGGGCTGCCGGGGCAGCAGTATCTTGACTGCTGACAGGAAGAGAGCGGACAAGCCGATAAAGAAAGCCTGATCTGTCCTCTGATGCCCCTTTAACCCCGTTAAGGTGGTGGGAGAGAGGAGGACAATGGCTGAGCTGTCATCCATGATGGCAAATGACTCCCAGCCACCGCAAGACACACGCTAACATCGCAGAGGAGCTTTTTTAGCAGCAGACTCAGTTAACCAGTAATGTAATCTTCTGCACCCAGAAGATCTCCGACAACAGGACATCTGATGGAGTTGTCAACATATCCAATGCACAATAATGATGGAAGTTAATATTCATGTGCATCAAGAATGATATTTTCTCTTAATATTAATCATTGCAACTCCTGCTATTCAAATACTAATGTTACATTTAAATGTTTTCCATTATGGGAGGAATTAAGGAATGTCTTTCATGATTGTATGTAATGTATATTATAAATTACACTTGGTTGTGTGACTCTTTGAACCGAGAGATAATAATATTATATATTGATTGTTTACCATCAAGATTAACGTGCTCTAGTGGAGTAGCGCCATAGCAACACTGTTGTGTTGTACTGTTGATGAATTTTAATAGAACTCAAACAAATAGACAACAACATATACTTTAAAATTTTATTGAGATGTGCACTAATAATGGTACTAACAAGATGTTTCTCATTAACAATTTTAAAAGTAACTCCTTACATTTTAAAGCTAGTATTAATTATCGTATCTATCATATTCGATATTTATATCTATAATCATATTTGTAATAATGTTTACTCTTCCTATTAGCACATATCTAAATGCACTGCAGACAGCAAAGTAGGAATTTCACTGTACCGGGAAACACATTTCTACACGATACATGTGACAAAAAAATGCTTTAAATCTTGAATCTTGAACTGTTCACATCGCAATGATGTAAAGAGAAAACTAATGTGTTTATATGGCTTAGTGTTACTTTAATAAAACCCGCATGCTATTCAATATGGAAGAATAATAGAGAACGGATGTTACATGAGAGTCTGAGAAAGATAGGAGACAAACAAAATCATCATGGTGCCAAGTTTCTCATTCTTAAAGCCTTAGGAAAATGCTTTTCTTGAGCTTGCCAGTTGCGGACCTGCTCCTCTGCAGGCTCCTGTCTGAGATGACTCTGTCTGTAACTGCTGTTACAGTTATTGCCGATGGTTGGTGAACTGCTATACCTGGCTACATAGTCGGTGCATGGACAAATTCCTTAAATTCTGAGCAGAATCAACTGTATACATGAATTATATTTACATTTATATCTTATTTATACATTTTTCAGGACACCTGACTTATAAACGTTTCATTTTTCTACCTACATCTCCTTCTGTGCACCCGTTATTTCAACAACCATTCCCTGCACAAGGCATTTCTTTTTATATATTTTTTCAAGTTATTCTATGTATTGTACATAGTCTTTGGTTATTTGTATCTATATCCTTTATTTGCATATTCTTTCCATTATTACTACATTTTTCTAACATGTTATGCTGCCTTGGCGATTGAATTGTCCTGTCATGGGATCAACAAAGTCTGTTCTTTTACTTTCTCTTAAATCTAGATCAACGGTCGGGAACCTATGGCTCACGACCATGTATGGCTCTTTCGGTGACTGCATATGGCTCCCAGACAATTTTGGGTTGAAAAAAAAATCAGTTTGGAACTGATTTAAAAATACTTGTGATATTTTTTCATAATACTGTGTCATTTTAAAGGAAACAGAAATTAGTTTTGAAGATAAATTTCACGGGTCACCCAAGTCTTATTTAATGACCTCAATTAAATATATTTAGAAATATTTGGCTTTTATGACTCTCACAGTTTTATGGCTCCGGCTCCTGATCTAGATTCTTACAGATGATAAGTTGTACTGTATAATAATATTTCATATAATGTGAAGCCATTTTTTTAACCTGTGAATTACTGCAGTCTGCTGAAAGCATGGGGTATGACCAACAGGGATGAAAATATAGAGAGATGGGTGCCACAGTAACACATTCTTTGTCAACAGCAAGTACAAAACTTAAAAGAAGAAAAGAAGAATATTGGCAAGGGATCTGGGAAGTAAAGTGTCTGGTAAATTTACTCCCACACATGCACTCAAAACAAACACAAGACAGGAGGGTTTAGCATGCTTTTGCAATGTGTGACTAATACAGTCTGGATGGAGACTGATCAGCCTGTCAATATGTTGTGGTTTGTCCACACTGGAAAGAAAATGCATTAGTTAGAGGCAAACAAAGACTAGGAGGCACATCTTACAATGTGAGTGGCTCTAAAAGCAGTCAAGTACAATATAGACAAACACATCTTGAATGCACACAACAGTTGAAACCTCACTTGAACATCTGACATCCACACGGTATAGCATCACTTCCCTAATACAGCAGAGACCTCATCTCTGTCTGCTCTCTGTGCGAATAAACAGACGAAACAAATTAATCAAACAATACGCAAATACAAATAAACACGTAGATACATTTCTGGTACCTCTCCTTGGAAATAACCTGTTTGTTTGTTATTGGAGATGCTTTGTTTTGCACTCTGAAATGGCCACTTATGGGCAATTAGTCACGCTGATTCGGCTGAGACTTCACCTCCACCTTGTCGGGGACAAACACAAGATAATGTATGTGGAAGATGAGCAACCGTAGAGTGAAAATGATGATGGCAGCAGAGAGAAAAATCTGTTTTCTCCTCTTGGCTCAAGGAACTGGGAAACAGAGGGCTTAACATAAATATTATTACTGGCTGAAAATTGCAAGGTTTAATCCAAAATCAATACTTTGATTCAAAAGCTTGTGGTTTCTGAGGCCGTTGATACTTTGATACAGGAAGCAATTATGAAAAGTACTATGACTGAAAAATAGCTTTCTTAAGTGCACCATGCGCCTCAAACTGGCACACATTTCCCATTTATGTTTTAATCTCTGTGTTTTTATCAGGGCTGGTACTTTAATGTATTAATTTCAATGAATTGATAAAAGAAAAAGAATGCATTGAGAAAATTAACTCATATTAATTGCACTTTAATTCTCAGTGCTCTTGTTCCGGGGGCACAGATTTCTCCGACGCACAGCGTGATGTCATGATGGACAAGGGAAATGAGACCATGCTGGTTGAAGAGAAATTTAGATATGGAATGGAAATTGGAAGTATTAAAGGAAAATGCTGTCCTTTTGCACTTTACCGCCACCCTCTGTCACCAACTCGAAGCCAAAGACGTCGGAGTGAGCATGCAGGTCGGAGTGTCATCAGTCAACATATGACCACATGTCACTAGATTCAAATTTAGAAACCAAAATCCAAGGCCAAATTGAATAAATTGGCCAGAATAAATAAACCCAGTTCACTTGGGAGACGGGCTGCTGTGGACTGAAGATGACTAACAGCTGTCCAGAAACACAGTAGATTGTCATTTGACAAAGCAAATTGAACAGCTGCATTTCAAAGAAAGGGAAGTTAAACAGGTCATGTTGAAAAGCCATGGTGTTTTCTGCACTCATATATTGGTCTGCGTGATATACCGGTGGGAAAAAAAAACATGATCCTGAAGTTTAAGCTCATCCATATTGATTCATTTATCAAACAAACTTATATTAAAATGCAATTCATTTATAGCCATTCAACACAAAGCCTTGAAAAAATTGGATTTTTTTAAACGAAGTTCCACCCCCAGTGTTTTTGCTAAAAATGATCTTAATCCTGCACAGTACTGACAATTCACTAAAATGGTACAAATGGATAATTTTGTTTTTGTGATGGCAAACGTGTTTTTTTTTTAAGTGTCTTCTCCTAAACAACATTTTTCACATATTTTTAATATACAATCTTTTGAACTGGTCTAGTAGGACGGCTCTAGAATGATCTAACTAGTGGTTGTCATACCGGACTGGGGTTACTACTGGTATGTGCAAAATTGTTGTAGTTTTAAAAGAACTGATTTTTCTACATTGGATTTGGCTTTTGGGATTGATGGAAGAAATGGAAAGTACAGACACATGAGAATGTTGAGAACAAAGTGTTGTTCTCCTTGAAACTCTAACTGCTGTAATGCCAATTATCCTCTTTTGTGGTTAAACTTGGTGAGACTTTAAAAGGGTGTGCGTGAATAGCGGCAGGATGTTTTATTGTTGACACACACACACACACACACACACACACATGCACACCAGCAGTGCTATTAGAAGCTGCAGTATGACAGTGTCTTATGGTGCAGCCTGGCAGCCAGATGAATTTGCTGATTTTAGTCTGGTTTCAGCTGATACACTGGCCACACGGGTCAGTGCCCTAACCTGTGACCAGACAAGATCCTTTACGGTTATCACTCAGGGGCGTAAATAAATTTCAGCATATCCAGAACTCCCAGTAATGCATGCCACTGAGCAAAGATGGCAAAGAATCTTTATTAATATTTGTAAAGGAAAACATTGTGAATCTCAAAATTGATCTGCTATAAGCTCATTATTCAGACAGAAATAAGGCTTTGTTTTCTGACCTCATAACATGACATATAGCTGGGATAAATTGAATTTCATCGGAATCCAATCTGAAACTACAAATCACAATGGAAATGTACAAATTGGGTTTTTGCAAGCCAGTTATGTTACAAACTGTGGTCTTTTAGATTGCAATTTGCTTCCAGCAAGTGAACTATAACTTAAAAATCAGGACAGATTTTTAATATCTTTCAAAGGTTTTTTTTTTTCTCTTTCTTGGAAAAAAAATCAATTATCCTTCATTCCATAAAGCTGCTTTGCATAATGCCCTTGCTTATCATTTCCCTTTGCTTTTTTTTTTACAACTTGGAGCTTAGAGTGTTAATCACAATTGGTTCCAGTGAAAAGGTCAGCCTGTTGAAAACCCTTCTCTCTGGCTCAACACACAGTACGTGCACCATGACACGCCTACGCAAGGAAAGAACAGGAAGGTACAAATGAAATATATTTAGTCTGTATGCACAATCGCATTGACATGAGCGTGTACAATACACATGCACGATGTGACCCACTGGGCATCATTTGCGGTGAATCTGTGAATTTTTTTTCTGTGATGAAAGAGAAGAGTCAACAACAGTGTGATACAGGCGCTGTTACCAGGTGGACATGGAGGAAGGCTTTTATTTGTAGATCAATATAGGCCGTGTGTCATATGGAGCGAATGTTGTAGATACAGACGCTATTTCTTTGAGTTATCGGATACATCTACCACCTGTCCAAACACAGATAATTTGTCACTATGATTTCATTTATACATTACTAATCAGACTCACTCTTTTTGTGATAGATTTTATTAAGATGTGAAAACAAAGACAATTTTTTTGCAGTGAATATACAAAAACAACATTCCCTGCTGCTGTCCAGCCCCTGTCAAGAGGCCTGGTTCAGGATCCCACACATGCACACACATCTAGTCAGAATCACTCAGCCTCGTGGACCAGCTCGGGATCCCTCCCCGCCAGAGAGGTAGCATTCCATGTACCAAGAGTCAGCTTCTGCAGCCAAAAGACGGGCCACGGAAACTCTGTACTGGACTGTCCTGGTGAAGAAGGGGCTGGGCCAGAAAGTGAAGCTCTTAAGTTACCAGGTAGATCTACTGTTCTACCCTCACCTGTGGTCAAGAGCTGTGGGTAGTGACCGAAAGAGCGAGATTGCAGATTCAAGCGGCCGAAATGAGTTTTCTCTGCAGGGTGGCCAGACTCTCCCTTAGGGTGAGAAGTTGAGCCATCTGGGATGGGCTCAGAGGAGAGTCACTGCTCTTCTGCCTCGTGAGGAGTCAGATGAGGTGGCTCAGGCATCTGGTCAGGATGCCTCTTGGACAGCTCCTGGGGGAAGTATTTGGGGCCCGTCCATCTGGGAAGAGGCCACGTTGAAGAACCATGACATGCTGGAGAGTCTATGTCTCTAGACTGGCCTGGGAACGCCTTTGGATTCCCCCAGGAGAGCTGGACCATGTGGCTGGCGAGAGGGAAATCTGGGCCTCTCTGCTCCAGGTGCTGCCCCTGACTTCAGATGAGCAGTGGAAGATGGATGGATTTCCATCGTATTTTAAGGCTGACATTTGGTGAAATGAGAAGAACAAAGTTAGCAGTGAAGTCCTCAGAGAAAGGGGACCTCAAATGCCAAAATTGAGGCTACCGAGCTATACTCTGTTTGCATAAACCCGCATGAAAACTGAATGTCACCACACACACACACACACACACGCACACACACACACACACACACACACACACACACACACACACACACACACACACACACACACACACACACACACACACACACACACAAAGACTCTACAGTAACATGTTCAATGCCTCAGCTGTACCACTATCCTTTCTCCCCTCAGCTTCTCTAAATATTCCAATTTAGCAATCTTACCTGCCAGGGAGGCTTTCAGGACCCCCATGCTGGGAAAATCTATCACACTTTGCCCTGCTTACTTTTTAATTGTATTTTCATCTCTCATAATAATCCCCAGTTCCAAATTGAATGGATTATTAAAAGGTGCAAATTAATATACTATTCAGCGGCAAAATAAAATTCTCCCACTGAAATAATCACAAAACAAGAAATGGGTGATGGGATTGTCTAATAGGAAGCAGCGGACACAGGCGTATCGAGGTCACGCACTGGTGTGTGTTCATAGTTTGACATTTCAAGCTGCATGAGATTGTAATTGCGTGAAAGATGGAGCTGCAGATGTATGTCTGGGATACATACTGTACATAGTCTGGCCTGTCCTTACCAACAGGCGTAGTCCTGCAAAATTTTTACTCACTGTTGAGAACTCTGACTTTTCCTCAAAAGCCTAGAAAAAAAAGTTGACTTTAATATAGGTTAGGTTTTCGGAGCCTTGATGGGGTTCAGGACCTGGCGCTATTTTACTCCAACAGACAGCCTGGACAGCTGTGTAAGACCCAGAAACACCCAGACCAGACTGCAGTGAGAGATGCTTTCCTGTTTTCAAGTTTATCATTCTTTCTGAATAGATACAGGAAAATGCAACTATATGCATTTTGTAATATTATATTCCATACATCATTATCTATTCTAGCGCCTATTAGCCTGAAGGCTAGAGAATAAATATTTGAAATAGAGTTAAGTAAAAGCCTTGCTTTCCAGAGTCAGTGACACTTGATCATCAGCCACATTGGGCAACAAAAGATATAATTGATTGATTCACCTCAGATAAACAACCTGCACTTTGTAGGCTGCAAGTGACTCAACAGCAAAGCATGGGATCTTTAATAAGATTTAGTCCAACACATATGTGACCTGCTATTGCCTTAAGGTTGCAGAAATGTGCTTGTGACCAGAGGATTAACGACGTGGACCTCAAAATGAGCCCCCTGCATTCACACCAACAACAATGCAGTTTCTTACAACTTACACACTGACCCACAATAGAATACTACAATTGTTCTGAACATTTTCGGAACATTTGGACTTCTGCCCTTCTCCCTGTGATATCAACTCATCTGTTTTCTACCTGCACTCAACACTCTTGCTTATAAGGCAGGCCAGACATATGTTATTTAAATCTCCCTCAATGAGCACTGAACCATAATAAACACGATTATTTTAAAGTGCCCCACTGAACATCTGTTTTGCAGTCATATTTGCTTAGTTAAAGATTTAAATAATCCCTGCCTCCGACTTTCCAGCAGTAATTGGCAAGACACTGTAGAGTATAGTATATTCTATAGAAAAAAAAGTTACTGAGCTAATGAGGCGGGGTTTCTGCCTGAGTCTGGGCTTCTGTTTGAATTATGGGATATTTCCACAATTCCCCTTCCTGGCTAGAGACCAAGAAGAGATGCACAAGATGGGTATTCACACAGACACAGAGGATGAAAATATAAATGAATAAAAGTTTGAGAGAAAAATGCGACAGGAGTATTTCTATGAAAACATTAACTTGATTGGATTAATAGGTTGATATTTGCAGCATTATGACCTATCGAACACTTCGAAACTTATCACGGCAGGCCTGTGACTGATTACACAAAGGATCAAGAAAACAATCCTGGGATGCGCTCACGGCTGCCCTGGTTACGTGTTGACATTCTGACCCGCAGCTAATCAGTATTCATAGTTCCATTAGCAGCCATCTTTACAACAAGTGCTTTTTTTATTCAGACAACGTAACTGTACAGATTGAACGGAATGAAAAAAAGAATCATTATAAGGATTCAAGCTGGTGTTTTTGTCAAATATATAACTTCATAGTGTTTGCCTTGTGAGACACTGTATCTCAAATTAGCCCTGAGAATCCCCTCCAAATATGAATGAAGAAATAAAAAACAAGATGAATAAATACTGTGGCGAGTCACAAATGTTAGGGTTTATGTTGATGTTTGTTTTCTGTGTGATTTTGGGGATGCTGGGAATTTGTGGGAGTGGTTTGGGGTGCAAGGAATTCTGTTTTTTTTTTTTTTTTTGTTTACCTGGAATTGAGTGGGAACATTTAGTTGTATTGCAGGCAACAACAGTTATTGCTTATTAAATGGACGTTTGACCATCAACCAGGTGTTTTCCCTGACTAAAACTCTACAATACCGTAATGTGGGCATGACATGAAAAATTAGTCAAATTTACAACATGACTATATCATCTTCAGAATAAATTCTGAAAATGTACATTTGGACTTAAAAGACTGAGGAGTGTCTTCTTCTAAGCTAAACTCTTAGCGAGGGAAAATTTGTGGATTTGATGAGTGAAAGTGATTGATGCACTGTTTTACATTTTGAAGATAAGTATTCAACTGCGGGAAGAGAAAAACACATTGCGGACCAATCGTGGCCTGTTATAAGGCCACGTCGGTATTTGTCGGTATTTCCTCTGCATGCTGAATATAAGAGGGAAACGTGACCCATTCTGACCCACCTGAGTTTTTTGTTTCTGCTCCAGCTGGGGAAGAAGGAGTGAAGGGAGGCGACTGAGACCCAAAACATGTTGAATGTTGAGTGGGAAGCTGTGGCACCAGGAGATTTGACAGACTTCACGGTGAAAAATCACCAAGGGAGCATCCGTCCTCTTTTCTGCGCATGAAGAAACTGATAAAATCACCAAGGCCACTTTTAAATACCAACTGTAGCTGTGGGTAAATAAATCAATCCGTCAACTTACACTTACAACAATGCAAAACAAAATTGCTGGCAAATACAAAAGAACAGGTGGATTAAAATATAAAAAAAAATGCACAGTGTGAAAATAGAAATAAATGCACAGATTACTGTAATCTGCTGGGGAATATATTAAACATTCCAAGAATAACACTCGAACAGACAGATCTATCCATCTGTAGATAGATATATAGATGATAGATAGAGAAAACAGCCTATATTTAATTCAATATCTGCTGGGGAATATATTAAACATTCCAAGAACAACACTCAAACAGACAGATCGATCTATCTGTAGATAGATATATAAATGATAGATAGAGAAAACAGCCTATATTTAATACAATATCTGTTGGGGAATATATTAAACATTCCAAGAATAACACTGGAACGGATAGATAAATCTATCTGTAGATATATATAGATGATAGATAGAAAAAAACATAGCCTATATTTGATACAATAGAGATGTGATTCACTGGGATGTTTTCATCTCCCTCTCAAATGGGAATGCACGTTCACTGGCTTTATGAATGGAGCTGCCAGCCAACAGTGTGTCGCCTCCTCCTGTGCCAAATTGGAGCTCAGGACAGTCAGGTGCCAGCATAAAAGGGAAAACAGGCAAGAGCGCAGCCAAGTAGGGGAGGTGGGGACACAGACTGAGAAGGGGCTCTCTAACCTCCAGACCCCTCAGCATCCTGATGCATGCACTTCGGAAACAGGTTGGCTGCCAATCCCTCAACCCTCCCTCTCCTCCTCCTCCTCCTCTCCCTCCTCCTCCCTCTGTGTAATACAAACCTCGTGATCACCCATTCAGCGGTGCCTGCGTCTGCTGCTTTGGAGGAGAAGGAGGAGGAGGAGGAGGAGGAGGAGGGGGGGATAATAAGCCGACAGCCGAGGGGCAGGGACGCTAAAAGTATCCGGGAGGCAGGGGCAGGTGCCGCGGAAGTTTCCGGTCGCAGGGGCGCATCCCTCCGCGTCTTTTTGTCTTTTAACCTCCCCCCGGGATCCGCGCCAGAGACAGAGACAGAGAGCGAGAGTAAGAGACCGTCCCTGGCGGTCAGCCGGCACCCGCTGATCCCGTGTAAGTGATTCTCCACATCGGCTCTATGGACGCAGCAGTAGTTGAATGTCCGTCTCTCGCAGCGGCCCGGGAACGCACCACGGCCGGCGGAGGTTTGCATGCCCGCATACCTTGATATGGAAACCACCGATCACAACCTTCCTTTCTTTCTATTTTTGATTTGTTATTTTTTTTTTATTTATTTTTTTTTTGCAAGCAGACTTGTCAGTGTAGGTGCTAACGCTGGCATATCACACCCTCCCATCCTCCCCCCCCCCCCCCCCCCCACACACACACAACGTAGGATTTCAAGCAGATGTGAAGGTGCTTCTCTACGAACGTGTGTGTGTGTGTGTGTGTGTGTGCGTGTGCGCATTCAAATCACAGAAACCGAAATGCGGCGTTTTGGGCAGGTAACCGAGGTGAAAGCAGGCAGGTGGATGTACGCGGCTGCAGAAAAGGACGCACTTCCTCTCCCGTCCGTGTATCTCTGGATGTGTTTGGAACTCAAACGAGCAGCGACCAAATCGTGTTTTGTTTTCAGAGCCAAACCAGCTAAGGAATGCAGCCGAAAAACCCTGTTTTTTCCGGTTGTTTGTTTGTTTGTTTTGTTTGGGCCGCTGCCCCCGAGTGTGTGTAGCGCTGCAGGTGGACTGAGCTCAGAGCACTTTGTTTATTTTTATTATTTAGTGATTACCTGTTGACAGTACTTGTGGAAATACCAAGAATACATTTACTAGGTTATTGGATGGATCAGTTTGCTGTTCTGGGAATCACTCAAAGGAAAATGGAGATCACTTACTCCTGAATTGCAGCCCATTTTGTGTGTGTGTGTGTGTGTGTGTGTGTGTGTGTGTGTGTGTGTGTGTGTGTGTGTGTGTGTGTGTGTGTGAGAGAGAGAGAGCGAGAGAGTCACATGTGCAGTGACTCAGAGATAGAATCAATTAGCATCTTAGGGTAAAGAAAGACAACAACCCCAAATATATGCAACAAGTGTATCTTCACAGATCTGGTGTTGTGGATTGGGGCTATCAGGTATTGATAACACAGCAGGTAGACGTATGGAGGATTGTGTGTGTGTGCGTGTGTGTGTGTTTGTGTATCATCGCCAAAAAACAAACATAATTAGAAATCCTTCTGTCAGAAAGCCCCGAGCTGCACAGCTGTCCATGTTTTTGGTTTCTTGTAGATTGGTTTCTTGACTACCCTTTACCGCTTATCCTGCACTTCTGGTCATGGGCTCCCACATATTCAGTCGAGAAATACAACCATTCATTCTCATTCATTCATACACCTGGGTGATTTAGGGTCTCCAGTGAGCCTCCTGCATGTTTCGGTGCAGCGGGAGAAAACCGAAGAATCGATAGGAAAAATAAGGTAACATATCAGAGCCTTCTGTAAAAATGTATTTGCTATGTTTAGGGATCCATATCTTCAATGGTTGATTTAAATCTTGGACTTGCCCCCTGTGTAGTCCTTTCCCTGTGGGTTTTTTGTATTTTTTATACTTTTATTGTCAGTTTGAAAACAACAAATGCACACTGAGGGAAATTCAATCGCAAGTGGTTCAACGCAGGATTAAATATGCAGCACATCAATATCAGAAATATACATTGCAGCAAAGTAATTAGAAAGTGGAAGTGACAGTGACCGATGGACTTAGCAAAAAGAATTTTTATGAATGGAAAGTAACTGAAAGGGTTTTTAAGAGTGCAGAGTCATGATGTTCAGTGTGAGATTCAGTGCAAGAACATCTAGTATTTGGTGATGCAGAACCCAGTACTCCTGCAGAGGCAACATTTGGGTTCAATATCCTGGATGGAGGGCGTAGAGGCTTTGTCTTATCCTGTTTATTTGTTGATTAACTTTCTGTCCTGTAATACACTTAGGCTTGCATGAACTACGAAACGTGAGTCTGCCGAAACCTTTTTTTTTTCAGTGAGTAGAGCAAGTTTATTTGTAAATGAAACTTTTTAATCTCTCCCATCTAATGATAGTAATCTAATGAATTGTTGACAGAAGCACTAGCGGAGACTTTTAGCCATGGGCTTGTTGTCTGATAATTGAATGAAGACAGTTACTTTACTCGAAAGTAACAAGAATCATTAAAAAGAAACACAACAACAGCTTGGCAAGTTTAATCCTGCCTTCACAAGGCAAAGGCAGTGTGTTTGTCTGGGATGTAGTTTTTAACGCTCACACCGATTTATGCTGAAATAACAAAACAGAATCTGCTTTTCCGATTATTGTTCCTCGATTTCCCAGTACTGTTTTGTTTCTCTAATTTGGCCTTCACTACCAGTTAGAGACCAAATTCTTCTATCCAGCCAAAAAAGATTTTTTTTTTTCTCGCCATGCACCAGCAAATCTATCCCAAACCTGAAGGGGCCTTTTCTTGGCCCAGGTTGAGATCAGCGTCGCCAGCAAATGTTTCTGTAATCTGTTAAAAGACAGAGACAAAAGAATGCGTGAAAAAACACAATCTGTTTTCTTGCTGTACATTTTGACCTGACCTGACAACAACAGACTCAATGAGTAATGATGATGATTCTTCAGGGTTTATGCACCATGATAATGTTATAGTGAAATGAATGGAAAGAATCCAGCCAGTTCAGTTGTGGGTCATTCACATATGACTCTCTGGTTCACTCATTCATGTCCCACTTGCAGAAGTTCCTGATGACGTGATGCATTTACTTTGGCAGTGGGTGTCATCTGCATAATTGTGAAATTGTGAAAGCTTTTAGAATTGTGAACTCCTAATCCTGCTTTACCACACAACCAGTGCTTATTCCATGCCTGGAGCCAAAGGTTAGATTCCCTCTGTTGAATGTTTGTCTCCACAGACCATTAGGTTGGCCATTCCTTCCTTGCTATGTATCCACCTCAGTCCAAACTGTCGTTCTGATGGAGAGCGTCTAAAACAGGTAGTTAATTTAGCGCCTGGTTGCGCCTGCCCTTCTCTTGCTACGACAGGGTCCTGTCCTCAGCTCGCCCGTCCTCCTGCTGACTCTCTGAAAGGCAAGTGCTTTGCAGTGTGTTGTAGCGGTTGGTGTTTCTTGCATGGAGTTTACATGATACGATCTCTCTCCGCACATATTTTCAAGAAGGTGCGTGGATACACACTGCATGTCCTCAGGGAGAAAGACAGGCCTCTCTCAGTTGAAGCCTCAATGTGACCTGTTTCCCATCTGAAGTTATTCCAACCTCTCTCAGCCCATGGAGTGTCAGTTTGTAGATAGTTGCACTATGACATTGACACATCACTATATTTCTCACTAGCAGCACTGCATGTCTCCACCCCAAAGATAAAGGTGCAGGCTGTGACACCTTAATATTTAAGTAGTTAAAGCATAAACCAGTCAGTCCAAATATAAAGTGGAAATATTTTTATTTAAACTGCTTATGAATGAGTTTTTGAATAGAATGTGCCTTTAACCTTCCCACAGTGGGGACATTTCAATTTGCACAGCAGAAGGTGGGCAGTGCAGGCAGTAAAGTTATGAATACAAGTAAAAATATTAGCATCCAAAGTATCAGAAAATATAAAAATATAAACAACATAAACATTTTTGTGCAAAATTGGAGGGTTGAAAGGGGGGACTGGATGTCTGTGGAGGTTCTGTCATCCAGGTCATGGTGAATTCTTGTCAAAATCGTCAGGCCTTGGCAACTGGACTTGAATTTCTTTACTTGAAGACGTTTCACCCCTCATCCGAGAGACTTCTTCAGTTGTAGTGACCTATGAGGAGTTTCCAAATATAACTGCCAGGTGAAATGAATGTATGAATTTATGTAGGAAAATGAATTTGAGAGCAGAGATAAACTCTCACTTTAATAATGAGAAATGTCCCCTTATTCTTTTTCTGTTTTTAATGTAGCTTCTTGCTCAGTTCAAGCTGGACTCCCTAGTAACTTACCTGTATTTGCCAATGCACTGGATTGCATTTTCTCAGGCATTTGAAATAACTGAAAGGAATTCAAGTAGCAGACAAAACCAAAATGTCCAACCAAGAATTGAAAAAGTGTAAAATATTATTAAATAAACCGAGCTATTATGCACCCCGCTTCTGTCCTTTTGCGTATGTTACAAATATCATTACATTGAGGGAACCAGACCAGGAAATAGTTTGTACCTGTATGTTGCGTGGCCTTTTATTTAAATTTGTGGAATTGTGCTAATGAAAAGCAGAGGTAAAACATGATAAAATGATTGCATGTCATTCTGTGGGTAGTACACCTGCTGGCTGGCAGCCCTACCGTTGTCTCACTCTAACCAGGCCTTTGCGAAAACTGCTGTTACATTTGTATCCTGTTGTACCGCTTCTTTGGGTGAAAAGCAAAGACCGGGGTTGCCGATTTAGATTAAGCGATTGGACAGTCTTTCCTTAATGATTTCTGATTTATCACAGGCACACTACTTCTTAACTTTAACCTTACTCATCCAAACTCAGGCTGTTTAATGCATTTATTGCAGATGGCCATTAGTGATAATAGCATAAATATTGGCATAAAAGCAGTGCTGTCTGTCTGATCACAAGCAAACACCGTGCTGGGACTCATGTATTATATCTGCCGTCAGAACAGACAGCTTCGAACCTTTTTCTTTTTTTGAGGTAAATTCAGCTTGCCAACACAGAGATCAGTTAAGCCCACAGCCCACTTTCACTGAGTCAACAGACCATATTGGTGAAGCGCTGAACTGCAGCCGCAGTCTTCAATCAGTGTCACTTTTTCTGTCAGGATAGAAAGGACCTCTTCCTCGGCGCTGTGTGCAGACTGATAAATAATTGCTGCTGTTGTTGAGGGAGTGTGGAGGTGCTACCGAATCGCGGTGTTGATTCATCTATAGATTTGAGACATTCTGTGTAGATATTGTGTTGGTGTACACGTATGTAGTGGTCGTTTTGTTCAAAGTGCCTACCTTACTAAAGCTTTCTGTAAATGAATCTCTGTGTCTTTCATTGACACTCCTCTTTGTTGATAAAAGCTGTGTACAAGTGTCTTCCCATTTGTCTGTTTACCTGGCTAAACTGTCGAGTCACCGTCTGGATTACAGACCGTCACCGGCTTCTGCAACAGCCGATTGGCTCACAGGTTCAACATTCACGACATTACAACTTTCTCTCTCGGTTATGATGGATTTATTGGTTTTTAAATTGTGTTGTTTCCAACTCTCAGGCATAACGATTGGGATTTGGCTGCTGTCACTGACTTAAGATGAACCACATTGAGAGTGTGTCTTAGTGATCTCCAATGAGTTGACGGATTCATGAGTTGAAATTAGCTTGGAGGCCAGTAAAGGTTCATTTTGTGGATGGAATCTATACAAACAAAAATCAATGTTCTTTCTTTCATGTAATCAAAATACCTCATTTCTTTTTTGTCATGTAAACTCTTGAAATGTTGGCTTATCCTTTGTAGTTTTGGTGTGATCGATTAATAAAGACAAGGCATTTTAATTCTGCATGTTTGAAATCTGATTGATTTCAAGGCCAAGACTTGTCGACTTCTTATGTAAGTGCAACTGATGTCAGCCACATTTTATCAAGCACTTATATAAAAGTAGGTAATAATGGCTGCTCAGTTTTGTTCAGTTTGAATCATGAAACGTTGGCAAGAGTAATTTTAGACTGTTATGTTTAGACTGTTTACTGCACTAATATCATATTATTGTAAACGTGCCAAAAATAGCTGGGTTGGGAGTGTTGTTTTTGGTTTTCTTTGTTCAACATGGTTTCCATGTGCTTTTCTCCTGCTATTATGCTAGACAAGGACTTTAGAATGGCAAAGGGTGACTTTTCTTATCACAGAGGCTGAATTAGTAGTGTTTGTGAGCACCATTGTGGCAGGCTATATTTACACTGTACACATCACATTTCAGAGACTAAAAGGTTTGGACCATTTTATCTTCTGTAGCTGAAAATATGACAAAAGCTGTGTCACACGCTTGGACTGCGCGTGCGTGGGACTTCCGTATATACCTGTTGAAATAAATGACTCATGAACGTCCCCAATGGAGAGAACTATTAGGAGGAAATAAAATGATGGGTTTACCAACAGTATTCACCGACATATTTTCCACGAAACGACAGCCACTTCTCCAATTTCAACCAATTTGTTATAGTGCTGAGATTTCTAGAAGCTCCTGTAACAGCTCATAGTATTAAAAAACGTATTTACGCAACGGTTCATAATAAGATGGCTCATCACTTCGTGTTTGATTTATTTAGTATGCACTGAATTCATAACTGAGAAATAGACTGATATTTATCTGAATATTAGCAAAAAACAAAACAAAAATTGGAAGTTGTTGAAATAAAAGTGAAATCCATTTCAAGAAAGTATTTACAGAGTATTTCATTTGTAGCCACTACAGTATAGGAGATGAGCATGAAATGAGAAGGAATAATTTAAGCTACAAGATCAAGTTACATTTTTTTATGCTATTAAACAAACCTCTGATCCTAAGTTATTATAGCTCTCAATATGATTGATATCCTTATTTTGCTTTTTTTTTCTAAGTTGTTTCCTACGAGACCAGCCCAGAACACAAGTGAAGGGGTGATTTGTTAAGTTAGAGATGAAGCTGTCAGCCCATTAATAGATGAAACATAATTGTTCGGCCTTCTGAGTCATCATTCCTCTTTCCACTGCTGACCCCCTCCCATCTTGTTTAGACACTGCAGTTAATGGACCTTCTCCTGCTGTCCATCCCCCCGTCTGTCTCTGCCTCTTACTTCCTCCTCTCATCAGTTTTTAATCCTCTGTCTATCTACAGTATGTCAATCTCATTCTGAAAATAAGAGATGTCAGGCTTTTATTTATATATTTATTGATTTTTTTTTTTTGTTCTCTTTTTTTTTTTCCCCGAGTCAGCTCCTGAGGTGCAGCGCTATCTGCAGTGCGGCTGATAACGGACGTAACTTTTCACATTCGCACAGCAGCTCATTACTTTGTTTGGACAGCGTAATCACTCTAATTTAATAACAATGATAATAATAATAACAATAACTATTATAATTTTATTATCTAATAATATAATCACTGTATGTTCAAAGTTTACTTTGGAAAACACAGTGTAATTTAGTGGTCACTGCACGGACACGTCTTTGTTATTCTGATGTTTTTGTTGACAGTTGATGGCATTCTGCTCTCGGTGTGGCACACCTAAGGTTAATTTTTAGCCGTGCAGAATTTTCAAACTCTGCGCTAAACAAAGGAAAAAAAAAAACAAATAAAACATTACCGATTTTGAGATGAGGGTGCTGTTGTGGTCACACAGAGAAAAGGGTCGCTGGTTCAGTTCCAACCAGGACCCATGTGGGGAGTTTACCTGTTTTTTTTTTTACCTGCTTAGGTTATCTCTGTGTTATTTCCCCCCATGTTCAAAAACCATAAAAACAACTCTAATTGGATAGTCTAAATAGGCGTAAACTCATTACGTCCATTTTCTCTTTTAATATTATTAATAATAATAATAATCCATCCATCCATCTATCTTCTTCCGCTTATCCTACATTCAGGGTCGTGGGGGATGCTGGAGCCTATCCCAGCTGTGATTGGGCGAGAGGCGGGGTTCACCTTGGACAGGTCGTCAGTCAATCATGTCTAAGGACAACCATTCACTCAGTCATTCATTCAGCGCAATTTTCCCCAATTAACCTGCATGTTTTTGGACTGTGGGAGGAAATTGGAGAACCCGGAGGAAACTTATGGAGAGAACACGCAAACCCCACACAGCAAAGTCCCACGGTTGAATTCTTGTTGAAATTTTCTCGTGTTGGCAACTGGACTTGAATTCCTTGACTGGAAGTCGTTGCACCCCTCATTCAAGAGGTCCATCTTCACCCTCCAAACAACTAGGAAGGGTCCGCCACCAGAACCAGCTCGGGGCAATGTCCACATGAGCCTCAGTTCATGGGATGCTACAGGCTTCTCTCCTTTGTTTAGCTTTATCTTTTCTACCCAGGTAATTCTTTTGTTCCAACGAATACACCCCCATTAGCATTACAACCCCCCTTTACACCCAGTGTCTGCACATCAACTCTTCTACTTACGTAAGAGCCACCACAACCTAGACCCAGCCAAAAACTTGCAATTTATTTACAGAAACTCCCCATAGGTCATTAGAACTGAAGAAGTTTCTTGGATGTGAGGGTGAAATTTGAAGAAATACAAGTTCAGTCGACAAGACAAGAAGATTTTGACAAGACTCACAAGAAGATTACAAGAAAACAGAAGATAAAGAGAATAAAGTAGAATTTGTTGGAGTTGGGGAAGAGCCAGTGTGAGCAGGTGGATTTTGAGTAAATTGGTTTGAAGCTTGGTAAAGGGTCTGGCTTCCCGATGTGTGGTGGGAGGGGGATTCCAGGGGGTGGAGAGGGCAGTGGCGGCAAAGGCTCGGTCCCCCAAGGTTTGGTGCTTGGTTCTGGTAATAGGGGTCAGGAGCGGGTTAGAATCGGCATATCAAAGACGGCAGGAGGGTGAGTGGTGCGAAGGGAGGTGGAAGAGGGTGAGGTTATTGAGGGCTTTGTAGCTCTTATGAAATACAAAAGCTTTTGTAAAACTTTGCATCAAAGCTTCATGTAGTTATTTTACTTTTGTTGCTTCAGTCATGATCAAATTCCTGCAAGAAGAATAATGTGTGCATTACCTTCAAGTCATTCATTTTTAAATGCAGCTACAAGATGACGATTTAACCTCATTTGTATTTGACCGAACACTTTTCTTTCAGATCATATTTGTGATTAATTTACTAAGTTATTGCATCTGGTTTAACATATGACCTTATTCCAAAAGAGACACACTTTTTTTCTTCTTTCCTCTTTCAATCTTTTCAGTTCTTCAACAACTGTTTCAGCAACTAGGCAGAACTGATGTCCACATATGGCATAGTTCTTTTATGACTCTGCTCCATGGATCTGTCCCAAAATATAACAGTCTCCTCCTCGATCCAAGTATCTTGTCTATATTTAGCAATATTTCTGTCTATTAGAGACCTGAAGATGCGTCGTGTCAGGCCCACTGACTTTTTTCCCAACCTGACAAAAAAATCTGACAAACAGGGATTCGTCAGATATTTGATTTTCTTCTTTAAACTTCTAAATCCTTCTGTCTTCTTCCAGGGTTGTCCTTGCCCCGGCCCCCCGAGCAGCCGTGCCTGTGCCCCCCTCCCGTCCTCTCTCGAACCAGCAGCGTTCCAGCGTGGCGAGGCAAAGAGCCATGGGCCGGAAGCTGGACCTGTCTGGCCTGACGGACGACGAGGCTGAGCACGTCCTGAAGGTGGTCCAGCGGGATATGAAGCTCAGGAAGAAGGAGGAGGACAGGCTGAGGTGAGAGGGCTGGGCGTTTCCTCTTCGTTTTTCATAACACCGGAGGAAAAGATAGACCATGATTCTCATCTATGAGCACTAGTTTCACCTCTATAACTAAATCACATCAATCACTTCCTCTGAATGGTGACATTGGAATATGAATGTGCGTTAGTTTGTAAACCATGATCATGTTTGTGCCATGCTTCATGCACCCAAGAGTAATATAAGGGGTTTTATTGAACTTCCGTGGTGGAATACTGACTTAGGATACTTTGCCATGAGATGTTTTTCCTTCTTTGAAAAAGTTCAACATCCCATCATGTTCAGTTTGTATTCAATGTAAAAGCAGCTTCCTTCACAACATCTACTTGTGCTTTAGCTGATGTTTGTTCATCTGTAACAAAATACCAACAATGCAATGATTAGTCCCGGCCCAGACTAATTCCTGATCCTTTGTCCAATTACTAATCCAAGGACCGTCGGCCTTCTTGAATTTAAATACTTTATACAAAACATTTTACAAAGCAGTCCTTGCAAAAACATAACCAAGGATGAACTTTTATTCCTTTTGTTTTATTCTTTCTTGAGGATGGATTCGCTGTTTGCCTAAAGGCCTTCATTGAAAGACAGCTGTCAGTCGCAAACAGTAATAAATAGTCTCTTAAAATATAGAAGGTCTTTTTATTCCATTCCAAGGATTAAATTTACAATGGCAAATACCTGATTTATGAGTTCAAGTGATTTACTTTGGCATTTCATCAACATCAGAGTTACAATTACAGGAATGGACTAGCAGATGCACTTGAAAATCTTGGATTTTTAACAGTATATAAAGTAAACTTCATACTTTTTGTTTAATTTCCACACAGAACTCTTCCACACTCTTCCTTGCTGTCTTAAGCTTGGGCCGCTGGGGTGGATTGGGCTTGCTTGGAGCGATGGCCTGGTTGATGCCTCGCATTGCAGCTTTCTGAGTGTGTGCAAGGTGTGGAAGCGCTATAAAGGATTTCATTCTTTATGGTGATGTAAGACAATCAACAACCAATAGATGAGCTCTGAAACCAGGAAAAGGAACTCTTGTAGGCAGTTACCAAAGTGGCATTTGTTGGCAGTATGGATGAACGGGAATGGCAAAGGACGTCCTGATCAATATGGACATCCTGAAATAGGATTGGAAGCTGGAGTTGTGGGCAGAACAGCCCAGTTTGTACGATGTCAACTCAAGTGGAGAAGGAAAGCAATGGACTGAAATAACAAGAGGCTTTGCAATTACCTGGTGTAAACATTGCATGGTGGGGAAAACATTGTGGAAAGAATCTAGCTGTAGTCTTGTAAATAGTGACCCTGTAGGATTCACAGTCTTTTCTAAAATCTCAGCCTGAGATTAGCCTGGGGCGAAAGTATGAAGTGTACACAGATATAAATTACTTACTGACTATTTGCACTAAATCTGTGCAAAAAAAACGTCTGCTCCTACTCTATATTCAAATTACACATATTTATATACTTCAGTCCTCATGCTGTCAAATTCTATCATCTTTTTACCTTACCAACTGTTGCATTCTCTTCTTTATACCTTGTAGTTTAATGTTTACTTTTTAATGTTATACTTAACTGCAGTTTACTGTTTAATTTGCACTACTATTATTATTTTGTGAAATTCATGTCATCGGGGGATTGTGAGAAACATCTTCTTGATTCCTCCGTATATCTAGTACATACTTAAAGGTGACTGACTGAAAAAAAAAGATGTCTTTAGATGTGAACAGGTGCAATATGTTAGTTTTCCAAATGATTTTAAAGTCGTCTAATGTATGGCTAGCTAAAGTAGAGACCATCGGACACAAAGGCAGGGGAAGCTATGACGCCCATGAAGCGATCTTAGGAGCCTGATATGTTTGTATTCTATTTTGCGATATAACGTTTTGGCACAACTAGGACACAGGAGTGTGTACGTTAACTATTTGTTTCCACGTGGAAAAACTGATTCGATGTCACTCTAGTGAAACAGGATGCAATTCACTTCTTTGTATTCATACCTATTAGATTATAATTAGCGGCAACTTTTATTCAACAAATATTTGTATGTTTTGTAGATCAGGGTGGCGGTTTATTTCAGCTCCCTCCTGCTCACAGCCTCCCTGTAAAGAGCAAGGTGCTTGTTTTGTGATATCAGGTTGAGGGCTGTCAGATCTGTTGCGCCAACCCTCGGGGTTCCTCTCTGGCGCCACAGTTTCTTACTTAACATGCGACAAGTGTTGGTCTCTTCTTCCTCCTCGCCTCTCGTGACAGCCAGTATTCAGCAGGGATTATTGTCTGCTTGTGACAGGTCTCCATAGGGATTCAGCTGTCAGATGTGCGGTCTGAGGAGTGTGTCTTTGCGTTGTTTCAGCAGAAAAAGAGTGTTAAACCGTACTCTCTCTCTCTCTGATGTCCCAACAAAATCCCAAGTTAATTTGCACTGGTCTAAACTGGGGTACCCTGTAATTTTGTAAACTGAACTATGTTCCTTTGACTCCTCACCATTCCCAAACGTTGGCTGCTTTGTTTGGGAAATTTGATGTATTACTTCAGATTTTGAGCAGATGCCATGAGTGATTGGGCTTCTTTTCTTCAAGCACTTGAAAAATTAGTTGTTAGTTGCTGTTGCTGTGAGGAGCACGGCAGACCCACCAATAAACTCATTTTCCCAGACCTGGTTTTAAAAAGAGCTTGGTTTATTCCCAAATTAGTTGCAAGTAAAGTATCCCCCCTCCAAGTTGTCGTGGGTGATTACAAGGTATGAGCGCTTCACAGGTTGTTATTACTGCTGCAAATATGCAAATGAATTTACTCTGGTGTAAGAGCAAAAAGCAATAGTTCTTTTTTATTTTTTTTTTCCCATCTATTTATTTATTTAAATCTGCACTTATGAGTTATTATGGCCGGTTAGACTTTTAGAAACATTTTCCAATTTAAGATAATGGGCAGTCAAATTTACTTTCTTCAGCAGTTTAAATTGCTAATCAAGCATTTTAAAATTCACTGAGTAGTACTTCTCCTGTGCTATAGTCTGGCAGTGCCAACTGTCCTCCTTACACGGACACACAGACACACAGACACACAGACACACAGACACACAGACACACAGACACACAGACACACACACACACACACACACACACACACACACACACACACACACACACACACACACACACCTACTGTTCAAAGAAATTGTAGCCAGGTCAAAATAGCACTTTTGGTTTCCATTCAGGATTAATCTTCTGGACATGGTAAAATATAACCATATTTTAGAAACTGTGATTGTAATACCAAATTTCCCTCAAAAATGACCTACTCTTGCCAAAATGCCAAAATCCTAGCCGAAATGATCATGAAAACACAATCAAAAAAAAGCCCAAAATGTCCCGAAGGATACATGAGGTTTAGGTCTCAGATCCAAGAGTATTTGTATTTTTCAAACTTGTCTGTTCTGTAACAAGTATGGAGACATTTGCAGTCCCAACCAAACGGAACTGATATATTATATTACTATGGGAAAAAAATACAGAACCTTTGGCATTTAGCTCAAGTAATATTATAGCACGATCAGGGTTTAATCATACTTGAATGATCAAATTTATATAGAGAGAGGTGTATTTTATACTGGTGCCTTTAAATGCATGCATTTATTCATATTTATGTATTCTCTCAGCTGATGACTGTTTTTATAGCTCATTGTGGACAGTCAAGAGAGCTTTTCACGGTTTAATTGTTCCTGCTAGCCATGGGAGGATAGAACCAGAGGGAAAATAATTTTCCAAGAGAATGAAATGAAAAGTGCTTCAGATTTTATACCATATATTTGACATGAAGGGCGGATCACTACAGAGAGTGTGTGAGTGTTTTGGCAGGTGAGTCTCCTTCCTCGGGCTCCTTCTTCCACGCCTCACTGACATTTGTTTCCGTCCTCTGAATGTAGCCAGTCCTGCAGAGTTGTAAATTTACCAGCCGCAGAATTCATAGAATAGATAATAAGCCTGAGCCGCTACTTTAAATGCGCTCCTTTAATTCCTCCCCCTGCGCAGAATAATGAGAGATTAAACACTTAACTGTTAATTCTTTCTGTCTCATAAATACCAAACCATAATAAATATGTAAATAACATGGTGCTTGCCGCTCAAAGGACAGTCTGACCTCATGTTCCCTTGAAGTTTTAATGTGTACAAGTGCCGCCACTTTATCATGTCTCTTCACTTTAATCCCTTATCGTCGCGTGCAGAAGTTTTCATTATCATGTTGCACATTTCAAACAGGAAAACAAATTATATTTGGGAGCTTACAACGGGCCTTAAATCAGAAGTAGATACTAGCTTAGACAGCCTTAACTGAACTGCCAGGCATATGCAGATACTTAAAAAGTCAGATTTCTACAATTTAACCATAGCTTGGTGAAAAGGAAAGGAAGCAGTTGATTTATCCGGGTAATGGTTCACTTTTCATGCTTTAATTTACTTGCTTTGTTTTTACCGAATAGAAAATGCCCTACCTATTTTACGTCCCAATGTTCTGCCAAAATGTAATTATTTCCAGTTTTGGAAGCATCTTTGGAAACGCTCTGCATAATTTATTACCATCAAGGAGTCCTTTGCAACCAAGGGGCTTGACATTGGTTGGGTTGGCGAGGGTGAACGATGCCCACCCCGGCCTCCGCTGTGTCATCCATCCAGTTGGAGAGGCTCATTACGGAACAGCAGGAAACCCAGGGGAGCATGAGCGTGGGCCTACTTAACACACAGCACAAGCACTCCAGGGCAAAGACAGACTTAAAATGGGGAAATCATTATCGATAGAAGTAGCATTCTGGGGCAGTTTAACGTCTCAGCGCTGAGATGCTGAAGCTCAAAGCTACAGGTGACTCTTGAGAGAAATTTGACAAACTTGTTTTTGAAGCATCTGTGTCACATATTGTATTCCTAGAAGGGGTACAATCTCAAAACTCTTCAGCTGATCATCTGATGATTATTATTCGCCGGAGAGCTTGGCCATTGTATTCTTGTTTTCATTCTGCGCCTTTCCCACCCTTCAATCTGTGTCTGTCTTGTGACTTGAGATGTGCTCAGGGAGTTGGAGTGAAGAGACGTAAAGCCAGAGCATTTTACAAGTATCAAGTTTATACTCTTTTAATAGGTTGAAACCACTACATAGTTTTTCTGGAATACAAATATATCAACAAAGGATTTAGACCATTTGGTTCATTTCAAACATAATTGTTTGATATTACTTGGTTTGCAAACAGAAACCGCAAGGCTTTTGGTGCCACCATCATATTTTCTGTGCTTGGATTTCTGGAATGAATGTCATAAATTCACATTTAGAATCTGTTTTGTTCTTTAAAATAGATTATTATGGAGGAAAAAAAAAAGATCGCTTATTGATGTGGCGGTAACTGTTCGGCATATTTTCTATACAGTAACAACAAACGTTTTTTGTGTTGTTTTTTTTTTTTTTACCGTAGACTTTGGTTTACTGATGTTAAGACTGTCTCTCACGAACCGCAGCTGTTTCCTTGCAGAGAGACTAAAGGGTAAATATTGAAAGGGAAATCTGCAGGACTTCCATTCCCCTGTAAACAGGTTTAATAAGGCGAAACATTTGGAAGAGCTCACAGCAGTGCTCTGTGAAAGAGTCTCAGTTATCCACTTGTTGTTCAGCATAGTTCATAGTTACTCCCCCTCTGCCTTAATCTTGATCTCTTTCTTTGTGCTGAGTAATTCACGGCTCAGTAATCCCCCCCCACATAACAATTTTATCCGATTATTTATTCATTTATTTTTCAATTATCTGTTTCTTCCTTTTTAGCATCAGCCTTTAATTTTTCAGGTGCAATTGTTTTTCTTTCTTTTTTTTTTTTTTAATAAAACAACCTGACAATGTTTACAAGTGAGGCAGAGCAGTTAACACAGCCGTATTGCTATTTTAGCCACAAGCTATTTTTATTTAATATAGTACTAACTTATTGGTACATGTTTTTTGAATTGATACATGAGCAAAACAGGCTGAGGGCTAATGTATTTTGTCAGGTTTTACAAAGGCTGAAATGCCTGATACATTTAATGACATCAGCTTCTTAATTTCCTTTTCCTTGCGGCTGCCAGTTTTCTCGCTTGCACACAAAGACAGGCAGTTATGGAAAACTGACAGGACGAGGATCATTTTGGGATACAGCTGTCCCAGGATGTCTTTCTGTCTGGAACAGAGCTGACCTCCGTTCACTGCTGTAGACAGTACAAATACAGACAATGACCCAAATAGAAAGATGGCTTCTAAATGAATCTCTGCCAGCTTCTATTTAGCCCAAATTGGTGGAGGTATTGCCCTTTGTATCTGGACAATCCCTCCAGGCTGCGGTGCCAGCTTCTCTGCGGTGCCAGCTTCTAACGCAGCACGGCTAAATGGTGATGGATCAACTGTCTTCCTTTCCACAAGATCTTTGATTAAATTTCAGCCGCCAATGATATCCTTATATCGAATGCAACATAATCAAGGCCTAAGGTTGATATATTTGCTCCAAAACTGCCGTGTATGCTTATTCGATGATGTTTTAGTGAAGCCGGTTTCCCAGACCGGTGAACTAATGACCTCAAACTTGTCTCTGTATTGGGAAAATCCAGAAATCGTGTAACTTGTCCAGCGCAGCTTTGTGGCTTGTTGAATGGCTCCATTGTTCTGAACAGACACTTATTATTCCTTTCTTCTCTGTGTCTAAGGTGTTTATTCTGTGTCATAATCCAGTGCTGGGTCCTATGTAAGCATGTGATGTTCTTTCACATGAACCGGCCCAGAAACTGCATACTTGATGTAAAGAGCAACTATGTGCATGTGCACGCACGCACACAAACACACACATACAAAGCAAAAACTGCTTTCACTGGCTAATGCACTTGCCTCCATTCACATATGTGACTCATATATTTTCATGGAGCAGCCAGAAAAGAGTGAACTTCAGTCTGACTGTTGTGGCAGTTGTGTTCTCTTGGCTGCGGGTTCTGTTTGGTGGAGATTAGTTGCGTTACATGATTGGTGTGGGTTATTTGTCTGAGTCATGTTGATGTGGTTTGTTTTTGATGCGACAGGGCCCTGTTTGTGTATGTATGTGCTGATCTCATCAGCCGTGTGTGTTTGATTTCTATGTGTGTTTGTGGAAGGCTAAATCTTACTGACCTTCTTTCTGTAGTTGCAGGTGCATTACCCATGCAATTATAAGTGATCACGTTATCATTTAGATGGTATACAGTGTGACCCCAGTGGTATCTCACTGCAGGATTTATTTTGCCCTTTACATTTCTTATTAAATATATTATGGGTCATGGCTTCTTTACTTTTGTCACAGACTTCTTGTTATTTATTTACTTTATCGCTGAGCCTCTCTATCAAAATGGATTTTATTTCTTCTACAGTCTGACTTTTATGCACTTTTTTTAATAATGTCATCTCCTCCGCTGACAGGAGAAGTATAATGTTTCAGTGAATGTGGAGGTAAGCAGATTTTCAAAGGCCACGGTGCAAAAAACTAAAAGGAAATGAACGTTTATGCTGATTTTGTTATTTAAATCGTGAAATGAAATAGAGATAAAAAAAATTCTTTAGTCACCAATCACAAACTGACTACCTGGAGGAAGTAAATGTATGTGCCATGTGGTTGTGTGTTAATTTGCTTTCATATGTTCATGGCTGTTGAGGCCCGCCGTCCGTCATAGACTCTGAGATTTCTAATTAGTATTTCATACAGCTCATAGTAGACTGCATTAAATATAATTAAATGTAATAAGCAGAAAGAAAAATGTCTCCCAAGACCATAGCAATTATGCATGGGCATGCTTATGCATACGTGCTAAGTCTGGCAATAATGCGTTTGCACAGCCCTCATCAGCAAACTCACATTAACTGTACATTCTTATATTCAGAAAACTCCAGCCTATAGTCAAATAATCATTAATGACAAATCTCACACATCACTCACCATCACAGTCAGATGTATGGATTTGCATTGTAAAAAAAAAAAAAACTCTCAAGCCCCTTCCATCTGATGGCCTTTAGGAGGAGACAAAGGTGCTGCTTTGGAAAAAAAAAAGTTTTTAAATGCTTGCTTTTCTTCAGCTGAAAAAAAGGGCTATGAACATCTAGAAATAAAAGTCTTGTGTACGGATGAAATTAAGAACCTCATAAAAAAGAGCATTTCAGACCAAAAGAGATTAGATATGGCAAGCTTAATGATTATCTATTGTAAAAACAAAAGAGGCCATTTCTTGATATTTGCAAATGACAAGCTACAGTGCCAAACAGTGACTATTATTCAGTGCATCTTTCTTTATATGCTGTTACTATAGTTACGATGAGTGAGCATACGCTTGGAGGTCTTCCTCTTGGGAGTTGACTGAAGTTTACGGGGAACACCAGATGGCAATAAACGTACAACTCCTGAGTTTGAACTAAGTTAACTACGAGTAAATATGCATGCTGTCTTATTTATCATTGGACTGAAACAACTTCCATGTACATGGCTTCGCTGTTGCACACACATTTTAATAAGCATTGTATGATTCATATTTGCATGATTTACGTGTGATATGATGAGACAATAAAAATAGAAGCCAATTCTGATTTTACTCAATGAACATGCAAACTCTATTTAGATCATTTTATTTGAAGATGACCATAAGATGAGATACTGAGGATTTTATTGTGTGTGTGTGTGTGTGTGTGTGTGTGTGTGTGTGTGTGTGTGTGTGTGTGTGTGTGTGTGTGTGTGTGTGTGTGTGTGTGTGTGTGTGTGTGTGTGTGTGTGTGTGTGTGTGTGTGTGTGTGTGTGTGTGTGTGTGTGTGTGTGTGTGTGTGTACTCTTCAGAGAACAGTGCAAGTGTTGCGTTTCCCCTGATTGTGTGAAATCAGCAGATGTGTAGAACCACTGTCAGCTTTGCAGAGTCCCTGGGATCACCGGGGGAAAAATAATCCAACCAAGTTCTCATCGTGCTCCTGCATTGCAGCCTGACTGCGTATGATCTGCATGCTCTGCATGTTGAACTTCGGTGTTTGCTCACAGAGGGCCAAGTGGAAGTTAACAGATTAAGACTCAACCTTGTCTTCCTTCAGACAGACACATAGTTTTGCACAATCAGGGTATTTCTCATTATAAAGACTGTGGCAGACTGAGTGCATTTGTTCTGATCTGCAGTGATTGCTTTTTTCACTGCCTAAAAGTCAAGTGCTATTTTCAATCCCTTCACTAGTTGTCAACAGGAAGATGGTGCTATATAAATGCTATCCTCTGTTTGCCTGGATCCGTTTTTACGCACAACATTGGTTGTGATTCTGTGGTCTACTTGCGTTCATTGCTGCTCTATGCCTAATTTCTAGAAACCGCTATTTGCAGATGAAAAATGTGAAAATTTGGGGTTCTACCAAGCAAGTTTGAGTCACGGTGATTCATCCCTGCGTGAGCAGGTTCTGGTTCCAATTCAAAAAGCCAGTCCATATGGAGAGCAAAATAACCGAGACGCATAGGGCAAAATATATCCAGAGGCAATTTAACAATTACCGTAAGCTTTTTAGCCCTCTGCATTTAAATGATAGCGGTGAAATAATCCAGCAGTGGTATTGAGTTCCCCGCTGATCTGTTAACTTTACCCAGTAAATGGGAGGAGCGTCTTGGTCCCAAAATCTGCTGGCAACTCTGAAAGTTCAGCTATTTGCCCTCAGGCTTTCGCGACATTCCTCTAACAAGTCAGTGCCAATGGGTTTAGAGGCCCCTGTGGCACCTCATTAGTATCAGCTGTTGTGTTGATGGAGTTTCTCTTGGTCAAGGTCCGATACAGTAATCTTTGACGGGATGGCAAGAAGACATCCTTTTGTTCCAATATGGGCCATCAGTCACACCGGCGTCATCTCCATACCCCAACTAAGGGACTCATTAACCTCCCTGCAGCCAGTATTTATTCTTCCCCTCCTGCAAGGTGTTGAAGTGATTGAACTTCGGGCTGTCACATTAATTACAAAGTTTTAGGCTGTTTCTAGGGGGCAGGAGCCAATAGTGATCAAGTGCTGGGGGCGAAAGGCTGCCTTTCCATGAGTTAAACAGGTCCTGCAGAATGGGAGAAAGTGACGAGTCTCCTGTGGGACTGCAGTTTGCCTGAGAGCTGAAGTGCAAGATGAATGGTGCTCCTCATTGAGGATAAAAGCTTTTTTTCTGCCACTTTGCAAGCGGGCAGCATAATTAATTGTTACCTTTTGGATATTAAAAATGCGATTACAAAAGAAGAATCTTTACTTGAAAAGGACTTTTTGTCTATCTTAAATGTACTTCATAGAGAGGTGGCTATCCACAACAGACCAACATTCACATCCCCACATGCAGGTTATATTTTGTCACTGTTTCAGCTGTATTTTCTCATTTCCTAATTTTTAGCTGTTTTTTGCCATCAGTCATGATCAGGCAATAAATGAAAATGCTGAGGTGGGAAGTTTTTGTTTTATGACAGAAGAGAACTCTGAAAGACTTCATTTATAGTTGTGGGCAATTTTATGTGAAAACAATCCCATTAAAAAAAAGGTCCATAAATAAGTGTCACTCTACTGTTGTTTTGAAATGTAATTGTAGTTTTGATGTGAAACGTTGCCCCTGTGTGATTTTAGAACTTAAAAAGGATAAGTAGTAAATCAAATGTGTGATTTAGATATTCACTTGTTAACATCCTGTCGTCATCCTCCGACTGGGAAAAAAAGGAAAATTATTTCAGATTATTTGGTTAAAAACAAAGGGGGGGAAACTTTTCATAATACCCATGTTTATCCAAATGTCTGAAAATATAAGTGATGTGTATAAATAAGAATCCGGCTACACAATCCTTATAATTTCAGTCGCAGAACTCCATTTTATCACAATTACTTTATTTATGAAGGATGTGGCTCAGTGGGCGTCAGTCCAATCAGAAGGTCAGCGGTTTGACCACCGGCTCCTCCTGTCTGCATGTCATAGTGTCCTTGTGCCAGACGCTTAACCCTAACTTGCTGCTGATGGCCCGGTCAGCACCTTGCATGGCAGCCATGCCTCCAATGGTGAGGAAATGGGTGGACCAGATATCCTCAGATTTTACAACTAGGCAGTTGCAGTTAAAGAAATCTTTATTTTCACTGTGCAGATTCTCTTCTTGAGATCTGACCTCAGTATCCTCGCATTTATCTTGTGGCGCATGTTTATCCCAGGCATTTTCAGCAGATCTCAGTGGATGCACCAATTAAATACTGAATGCTTTGTTTCCTCGCAGGAATGCTTTGCATGAGCTGAGGCTTGTTAGCAGCACTTCTGTTTACATCACATCATCCGTGTCGGAGCTGCCTGGTCATTCTGCAAAATGCTTGTCAGGAAATATGTCATGCATTTTGCACACGGGCCAGGGTACACACAAACTCATGCGATATCGAATTACTGCTCAATTTTTCCTACAGCTCTGTGTTCCATCCACCCAATTAGATTGGAAACATCCTTCATGTCGAGTGTTATTGGGTTTAAGACCCAGATTCCTGTCACAGAAAATATCTTTGAGTTGCAATTAGGCCAAATTTTGAAATTACAGAATATCATCTTGAGAAGGGCAATAATAGCTTTCACAAGTTCATTAACAACAGAAATTAAATGATAAATTAAAATGAAAAAATATGAACACTTAATTACTACACACTAGAGTAGGGATCGGTTTATGTCGAAGTCCTTTGAACTAGAAAAGGTATTGATTTTCATTTTCTTATGTACCGTTTTAAGTGTGTGTGTGTGTGTGTGTGTTTGAGGAAAATGGGAAAATGTAATCAATTTTTCCCGGTTGAACTTTCATGTACTCACTCATTCCAAATGACAGTCAATGAAACTTGCGTTTTCTTCATCTGTATTTGTGTGTGCATGTTTGTGTGTGTCTTCAGCGATGACCTCCCTCTACCCTCCAGCCCTGCACCTTTCCTGCATTTTGGCTCATGAACTGCTCTGACATGATCTGTCATCTTAGTCAGCATTATATGCAAGTGTTTGTTCTCCCTCACCCTTTGCCCCCCTTTCCTCCCTTGGAGTTTTGCTGTATTTACCCCTCTTACACACACACACACACACACATACACACTCGCCCTCTCTCACACACACCTAATAAAAAAGCACTGAGAAGCCACATGAAATATTACCACTGACTTTTCTTTTCTCTCTGCTTTCATGCACGCCATGTTTTGAATGTTCACATTTGCAATGTCTTGTATTTGAACTTTTATTGGTTTCGATTATGTAAAAACACTCATAAAAAAGTCTGCTTTTCTTTTTCTTTGCATTTTGCGGTAGAGTAAAAAAACGACGAAAAAAACAAAACACTTGAAGTCTTTAATGCTCATCGTCAAAGGAAAGATGACTTTATGAAAATGTTACAGCAATGAACACTGGCCACTTTTGCCCGGTTTGGTTGAATGTATTAAATCCTCGCCAAACCGTGAATCTGTCACTTCAGCAGCAGGGGTCCCTACTCTGTTATTGCTTTGTTTTGTTGTGACAAACGCATACACACAGACACACACACACAAATTCACAAAACACATAAATGATGTGCATCTACGATCACTAACTGGGTGCTCATACTTAGTTAAGTGTAATTAGGTTAAATGATAGCGTTATATGGATTAATCATGCTGTCAGAGGTGAAAATTTTGGCCCTGGATTGAACCCCAAGTGCTGGTTATATTTGGAAAGAAAAAAGAAACTCATTTAACGATATAATTCTTCTAAACAGGCATATGACCTTTTCTTCTTTGTTCAGGGGCAGATTTTTTATTCCGGGGCATAATCAATCCTCTCTTATTTAAATACGCCAAATTACTCCGCATGTACCAGTCTCTCCATCTAAAACTTGCTTTACTTTACATGGTGACAGTTTGGGCCGTTCCACCACACTGATCCAGTAAAGAATTACATGAATATTTGCCAAGGACTCCAGCACAGGTTGACCATTTATTAAATTTTTTTTTTTTTTTTTTTGAATCTTAACTATGAGTCTCAAACTTGTTTAATGACTGATTTAAATATCCGCCTTAGTAGAGAACCAGCAAGAGCCTCCCTTTTCAAATATTGACTCACAAAGAGGTTAGACTTGAGTTGAGACAACATTTGAGGATTGTGAAACTTGTGCTCATATTATTCATTCTTAGCTATTCTGCCTCTCCTGCACTCAGGGTTGCGGGCCCGTGGGAGCCTATCCCTGCTGCTGGGGTTTACCCTGGACCAGTTGCCAGGGTGAATGACATACAACCATTCAGTCCCTCATTTCCACAGCTTCATATTCATAAATAAGATTCTAAAAAAAAATTCTGTTATTTTTTAACAAACGGGGATGATCATAAACAAAACCGTCCGAATAGTATATACACGTATACATTCACATCTCAGGAAGAAAGAATCCTGCGTGACCTATTTTTTGCAAAATGCAACTTGACCGCAATCTGCATGTTGGATTCAATAAGATAACTACATATAGAATATTTTCCGTCCATTTCCACGACCCGCAGCTGACGGAGGAGTTACAGACGAGACATGAAGCGTTGCTGCCAGAGGACGATGACAACCGCAAGGACAGACAGGAGGCGAGAAAGCGAGGGAGGAGGGGATGGGGGTGGGGTGGGGTGGATGGCAGACAAACTGTTGGTGGATATTTTTCATATGTCCTTGATGGGACACAGGAGATGCAGATGCAGTTTGCTCTCTTCCATTAGCTTGAGCTGCTGCTGTTTTCCTTTTTCCGGCAGCTGCTGTGCATGATTGAGAGCAGGAGTTCTCAGTGTAATACGTATTTTATAATATGTATTTCTTTTTTTTTATGTTTGGGTTTCGTAAAGGCACTTGTGCATATTAAGTTAGATATTTATTGATTTTAAATTAAGACATTTTTCTTTGCAATCTTGTCTGCCTGGATGACTTGTTATGGTGGGATGCAGATTTGTATGTGGATGGATTGAGGGTGAGGGTTGTGAATTTAAGTGGAAAACATACACATTATTTACTACATTGCTCATCCAGAGGTCACCATATGGCTTATAGTGATTTATTATAGGGATACTCCAAGATCTAGTTAAAGAATGTTGTTTTTTTCCCACATTCTCCCAAAATGAGAAACATATTTTCAAATATTGTACCCCTGACCCCTTAACCATGCCCCAATCTCGTGTATATAATTACATTTTCTAGACTGACAGCCTTTGCTTAACTCATTTTGTGGTCGTTGTAGCTGCTGTCCTTTTATGATTCATTTAGTCTAGGGGACACCAAATTTGAGGGCTGAAAAACAAAGTGTCTGATTTCCTCCCCTGCTGTCACAAACCATCCACGCCTGTCGCCTGCTCTCACAGCAGTTCTGGGAAGCAGTCAGACGCTGCGGTGTTGGGAACGAGTCACCAATTTCGCGTTGCCTCCAGCCGATACTTCTTCTCAAAGCGCCGCTTGAATAGAAAACGTGACCGTATCGGAAGAGCCTCGTCATGCCGCTGTCGATTGTCCCAATTACTTGCTCGGTCAAAGAGTTTGGGAGACCGGCGAAAATTTTGGAGAATTTTGGGCCTGACTCAAACTGTGCACCACCATTTTTTATCTCACGACTCTGCATGAGGTTTGCCTCTGCTGACCTTCTGATCTTCTATCTGCCCCCCCTCCCCTCATCTAACCTCCCACCACTCAGAAAACAGTTTTCAGATTTCCCTCCTTCCTGTCTTGAGTTCCCCCTCCCTCCAGGCCTCTGTTTGATGTAGTTCTGGCATGACAGCTAATACCGTATTCCATTTCCACAGTCTATTTAAAGGTACCTGTGAAGTCCATTACTCTGCTAGTTATGTTCAGCCAGTGTAAACACTTGTAATATAACTATTATGGGATGCTTATCATATCATAGTGTGGGTGGATTAGAGTGGGACATCCTTGTCATTGCTGTTACACATTAATTCAGTGCTGGATCCCCGCCAGCTCCACATCTGCGTTTACTGTCGTGGTCAGGTGAAGGACGGTGATGATGTCGTGGAAGAAATTTGGAGTTGCGTGAAATACATTTGCAGATGTCACCCTTCTCATTTAGGGAAACCAAACACTCATCTTTGACTGCAATTAAATATAAAGTAAACTGTGTTTTTTTTCTTGCCTGCTAGATTTAGCAGGATTTGACATATCTCTCCGCGTAAGTGGGGAAGACAGTCGAGGGAAACTTGTCATGGTTTTCTCATTCTGAACCAGTTTTGTAGCTAAGGAGTCAGATTTGCTTTATATGAGTCTAATTCGTGGCTCAGTCGCCTGTATTTTGCACAACTTCTCTGCTCTGTTGCCACGTTGTGAGATACTCAGCCTAATATGCTAATGGAATTCTGCCCCTGCACTTCAAGGTGTTGCCGGGCTGCAAGCTGAGCAGTGAAAATCGAGTTGCAAAAAGGGGAAGGGTGGGGGCTCTAAAGTGGTTTGTGATCTTAAATACACATTGTAACGTACAATGCAAGAAGGAATGATTGAGTGTAAAAGCTATGACTCCTGGGTGTTTTTCTTTTTTTCGTGCTTTGTTAATCAGTTACCACAAAACATGATGAAATGTTTGCCCTTTAAACACACTCCCCTTGTGGCTATACACTTTTCACACGAGTACCTGGAAATTCTGTTTAATTCTGCCGACTGCTTTGAATCCCCATGTAAAACAGTTCTGTCTACTTTTATAAACTCAGCAAATAAGCCCGTTGGTTGAAATCCAGCAAAACTTTTTTGTGATATTTAGTTACACAACATTTACTGCTGTGCTAGTACTGAAGGAAAAAAAAATTGAAAAAAGTAATGTTCCTTAAAAACCACTGAAATGTACAACCACAAAGGACCCCACTCTGAGACTGGACTGATGCTACTTGACCCATAGGGGGCCCTGTTGTCCATGTTGTCATGGCTGTGCATGGTTGTATTGTTGAAAGCCTCAGACAAGATGCTGAAGCTGCTCTCCAGTCCGATTTTTATCCATGAGATAACAAACCTTTGTGTGATTACTTTTAATGTTATATCTGAGGTAGTATGCTTAGAAAAAAGATACAGACTGCCATTTGGAGTTGGGATTTTCACCGTTTCTTATTGACTTATACAGATTATACAGCTCAGCTATGAACAAAAGGGCTGTATTTCTGAAACAAACAGCTGTTTTAAGAATAAGAAACTTTAAAAACTATTCTAAGGCTGACTAGTGTGCTCTAATAAGTTACTCTTTGCATTTAGTGCCCTCCTCTGGATTCATGTGTCAGTGCACCACTGACACACTGCAACTGACAGAATTTTCTCTGTGTGGATGGTTGTGCAAAATATCGAAGATAGTATGTGATGTTAATTTTACCCTGTTCAGGCCTCGTTCAAAACCGCCATGTAATTCTCACGTGAACTGAGAAAATTAATTATTTCTGAAATTTCTTCATATAGAGATGATGTAGATTTTTGTCTGGGGGGGGGGGGGTGCTATGAGTGTTAAATTAAAAATGTCATCAGGCTCGAGCCTGGGATTAACATTGTACACCAAGAAGGGAATTTCAAAATTCGCTTTCTTTCAGGTGTTTTTTTTTTTCTTGTGCAAATTTGCTCAGGAGGTGAAAGAAGGGATTAGAGGGGTTTCTAAACAAGAGAAGAATTTCTTTGCTGGAAAGGTTGAATTGTAGATGCTTCACAAAATCTAACACTAATATTTATAAACACGGCAACCCTGTTTTTGCCTAAAGACAAACTCCATCAGACATGTCGTCAAACAGAGTCACGTTTGCACTTGGAGCAAACTGTCAGTGCAACAAGGCTATTTGAATCGCACCAACGCAAACCGGCAGCCAGTCCTCTTTTTGAGCAGAAGGAGATGATGGTAATAATTAGCTGGATGGAAGCAGATACTAATATAACCTATCTCCAGACAGTGTTTTTTCATGGAAAAGCCAAATACCAAGCGTTTGGGTAGGCAACACACGGCAATGAGGGTTGACAGGGGAAGGGTGCGGGAGGAGTGGTAGAGGAGGAGAGGGAGGCTGCAGTAATTAGCTGAGCTTGTCAGTCTAGTGATTAAACACTGATTTAGCAGCATACTCAGTGGGTGCTGGGAGATAAATTGGCGGTGCTTGTGTTAGTGGAAATGTGACACGTGAGACCGAGACAGCTTAAAGTGGTAAAGCCATCGAACACACCACAGACCAGGGGATGGACCGAAGTACTATTGGGGTTAGTGATACAGAAGTATGTGATGGTGCTGCTGAGCTTTCACACTTGGCAGAGCAAACCCAGTGGGACAGAAAAAATCAGCCCCAGGTCCTCAAGGTGTGTGTTGGGCAGCTTACTGGAGTCTTTCCAGTACCTCTCCAACCTCTCTCTGAGGTTGCTGAAGATGCCTGATCTCTGGAAGTCCTCCTGCAATGTCCCAGCACCTAAGAAAGGACGTCCCAGTGCTCTCAATGACAACAGAACGGTGGCACTAATGCTACATGTCATGGAGTCAAATGAGAGGCTTGCTCTACAGCACCTGAAGGAACAGCTATCTGCTTCCCCGGACCCTCTGCAGGTCGTGCACAGGTAGCACATGGGTGTGGAGGATGCAATCATATTCCTCACACACAGGACCCTATCCCATCTGGAGGGTGCAGGGAGGAATGTGGGAGTCACATTCCATCCAACCCACCCTCCTCAAGGGCAAGCTACTGGGTATGGAACTTCACCCCAACATCACTGCCTGGATCTTGACTACCTTATAGGACGGCCGTGTTTCTGAGGCCATGGCGTGCAGCACAGGAGTGCCCCTAGGTACTGTCCTGTCTCCATTCCTCTTCACCCTCTTCCCCTCTGACTTCATGCACAACTTCAGTTCCTGCCACCTCCAGAAGCTCTCTCATGACTCTTCCATCGTTGGATGAATCAACGATAACAAGTACAGAGGTTTGACTGAGAGTTTTGCTGAGCGGAGCAACCAGAACCACCCTCTACTCAACATCTCCAAGACCAAGAAGGTGATTGTGGACCTTAGGAAGAATCGAGGGAGACATATTGCAATCACCATCCAAGGTGAGGAGGTAGAGATAGTGGACTACAAGGACCTTGGAGTGCACATTAAGATTAAAGTGGACTGGTCACATAACACGGATGCCCTCTACAGGAAAAGTCAGAGCAGGATGTTCTTCCTGTGGAGACTTAGGTTATTTGGTGTCTGTAGCAGGCTCCCCAAGAACTTTTACTAGTCTATGGCAGCCAGCATGCTCTTCCTCGCAATAGTGTGCTGGTGGGGCGGTGCCAGGACTGGCGAGGCCGATAGGCTCAACAAGCTGGTGAGGAAAGCCCGCTTGATGTTGGGACTAAACTTGGACAAACTTGAATCAGTGACAGCGGGGAGGGTGAAGGACAAACTGGGAGCTATCCTGGACAATCCTTCCCACCCCCTGGATGACAAGCTGTGGCTGATGGGAAGCTCAGCCAATTTACCAATGGCTCATCCCACCCCCGTGCAGAACTGAACGCTTCAGACGTGCCCACAGCCATCAGACTGTATATCAGCAATCTGGACAGCACATAACTCTGACTGCAAAGGGGTGCATCTGTGCTAAGACTATCTCGCCACCTCACTCATTCACAAATGTTATGTCCTCATTCTGTTATCTATTTTTATCCTTGTTGTTGTCATTGAGTTTCCTATTTTTATCGTTATGGTTCTCTTTGTCCTTCTAATTGTCTCTTTTAGTTATCTATATATTCATAGTTATTGTTTTTGTTGCACTGTTGTGACAAAAGTATTATCTTAATCAGATGCATATGGCTGGATGAGTCTTCCACTTAACAGTCATTCTTTTAATGTCAATAAGCTGCGAGATGCTGTCATCGATGCTTCGTTTTTATTTTTCTTCAAGTTCTTATTAGCATCTTCTCACAGGGGGTGGCTGTGACTTAATTGGTAGAGCGGGCATCCCATCAATCAGAAGGTCAGTGGTTTGTTTCCTGTCTCCTCCTGCCTGTATGTCAAAGTGACCCTGGGCAAGAAACTGAACTCCTAGTTGTTCCTGATGGCCTGGTGGGCGCCTTGCATGGCAGCTCGGCTGCTGTCATAAAGCACTTTTAAACCGCATGGTTTGAAAGCGCATCAGTGGAGACCATTGACATTGAAAACCAAATACAATTCTTTTATTACTGCAATTCTTTCCACTGTGCAGATGTTTTACACCATTAAAGTAATCATGCCGGGGTTATAAATGAGTCAGTCAGACAGTGGACTTTACACCCAGAAACAGTTCAATCCCTGTGTGAAGCTGCCTTTCCAATGACAAATATCACATCAGTAATAAGGTAGTCATTAGATAGATACCTTTGGAGAAACCTGGATTCCCGGATTTCAGGCCAAACATCGTACCTGGCAGTGCTCCTGTGTATAGACTCCCCACCTTGTTACGCACTTATTTATATATAAATGCACTACTTTGAAACACGATTCTTTATTCTCACTTCCCAATACCACATCAATATTACATGAGGGCAATTAATCAAATGCTCACTCTGAGTTTAAGGAGCTGTGCATTGTTAAATGTGGGGACAAATCGCAGTTAAAGTTAATGTTAAAAAAATATTGAATCATCATCTTCTTCAACAGATGCATTTCTGTCGGCTGCTGCCATTTGTGAATTGGAAGTGTTGTGAAGCATATTAAAAAAATTTCTGAAAAAACAAACAAACAAACAGACATCTTTGGATTCAGAAGGCTTTGTCATGAATATGAAAATAATTAATTTCTGTAAACAAAGATAAAAATTACCAGATGCAAGTAAATCCAAGTACTCAATAAACAGACATATTTTTTAATTGGCTTTTTTAGAAGTACTGACAAAGGCTCACAAGACTACAGATGATTTGAGAGTTGTTTTTTTTAAAAGCAAAATGCTCTAGTTTTTTTATTTTTTATGTTTCAGCAGCTTTCACTTGATTGTAGTGATTTAACAGCCTGTAACCCCACTGTGTAATTTATTCTAATCGTGTTTTCCAATTAACAGTATTGTTCCCCAGAATTGAAGAGTAAACTAATCAAAGCTTAACTCAAATGCCTCATTGGAATGAGACATCTAAAAAAAGTGTTGTCTTTGTGTGTGCATATACATACATATATATATATATATATATATATATATGTGGAATGGGTTTCCATGGCCGAGCAGCTGCATCCAAGCAGCACATCGCCAAGTGCATTGAACTCTAGAGCAGCGGAGTTGCATTCTCTGGAGTGACGAATTACGCTTCTCCAATCTGGTAATCTCATGGACGAGTCTGGGTTTTGCCGTTGCCAGGAGAACAGGACTTGTCTGACTGCATTATGCCATGTGTGAAGTTTGGTGGAGGGGGGATTTATTGCATGGGACTGGCTTGGCCCCTTAGCTTCAGTGAAAGGTTCTCTGAAAGCATACCAAGACATTTTGGACAATTCCATGCTCCCAATTTTGTGGGAACTATGTGGAGCTTGCCCCACCTATTCCAATATGACTGTGCATGAAGGTCCATAAAGACAAGGATGACAGAGTCTGGTGTGGATGAACTTGGCTAGCCTGCACAGAGTCCTGACCTCAACACCTTGGCATGAATTAGAGCGGAGACTGATGGCCAGGCCTTCTAATCCAACATCAGTGTGTGACCTCACAAATGCAAATCTGGAAGAATAGTCAAAAATTCCCATAAACACACTCCTGAACCTTGTGGACAGACTTCCCAGAAGAGTTGAAGCTGTTCTAGCTGCAAAGGGTGGACCAACATCATATTGAACCCTATATATTATGAATGGGGCGTCACTTAAGTTCATATGCGAGTCAAAGCAGGGTAGTGAATATTTGATTTACACTTTAATTTTAAATGTGACACCAAATCCAGACCTCCATGGTTTAATAAATTTGATTTACATTGATAATTTTTGTGTGATTTTGTTTGCACATTCAACTATGTAAAGAACAAAGTATTTAATAAGAATATTTCATACATTCAGATCTAGGATGTGTTATTTTAGCGTTCCCTTTATTTTTTGAGCATATTTTTAAATATATATATATAGATAGATAGATAGATAGATAGATAGATAGAGGTGTGTGTATTTATGCATGCATATTTGTATGCATGCATATTTGTATATGTATATGATTCTAATACAAGTTTTATGTACATATGGATATTCAATTGCATTTTGGATTCAGAATTTAAAACATCTTTCCCCTGCTTGTCTGAATACCAATGTGGGCTGAAATGAATGGATTTCAAAGACTTGAAATGGATAAATCTTTTAAATGTGTGTGAGGATTAATTTAATTTATCATTTATATTTATATATATTTAAAAGTTTATTTAATGGAGGGGAAAAATGAAATCAGCTGAATATGTTCCCGCTGTAAAAATGGAGTCTGAGGCAAAGAAGCTTTAGTTCCTGTTTCTTCACACATCAGGGTTCATGTATTGATTATGTCTTGCGGGCTAGTTCCTGCGGATACTCAGTGAATGCTGCAGCACTGCATACGCTACAAAAGCTACGTATTTCCTGGAGGTGATCTCTCCTCTGTCTTTGAAACCCTGTTATAAAAATAACAATGATGTTCCTTTAATTTATCTAAATTGTTTTAAAATCAAACAAAATGAAACGGTTAAAAAATACAGGCTCAGCGCTGCATGGGCCTATGTTTCCCTGAGCTGGTCCCAAGCCTGGTTAAATGCAGAGGGTTGCTTCAGGAAGGGCAGCCAAAACCAAACATGCAAATTTGTCATAATATCAAGATCATACCGGATCGGTTAAGGCCTGAGTTAACAACCGCCATTGGTATTGATGACCTACAGTGAACCAATGGAAATAGGGCTACTGTAGGTCAAAGAAGGAGAGGAGGGAGTCGTGTTCGGTAGCAGAGAGAGTGAAGAGGAAAGGGTCTGGAACTGAGAGTATGGACTTTGAATATTGGGACTATGACAGGAAAATTTAGAGAGTTGGTCGATATGATGCAGAGAAAGAAAATGGATATACTGTGTGTCCAGAAGACCAGGTGAAAAGGTAGTAAGGCTTGCAATTTAGGATAAGGCTGAAATGCGTCTCCTTAGCAGGGTGTCTGGTTTCTCTTTGAGATAGGGTGAGAAGCCCATCATGCAAGAGGGGCTCAGAGTGGAGTCACTGCTCCTGCGCACTGAGATGACCCAGATGAGATGGCATCTGGTCAGGATGCGTCCTGGACGGCCCTCCTAGTGAGGTGTGCCTGGCACTTTCCACAGTGAGGAGGCTCTGGGGAAGACCCAGGATACGCTGGAGAGACCACGTCTCTAGACCACGTCTCTAGGAGGCAGAAAATGGATGGATGGATGAATGTGGGACGTGTTTTGTAAGTCCCAAAATGACTGATTCAGATTTTTATTTTGAGGTTAACTGCCTCGCTTCTATTAGCAGTTATCAAGCTTTCATTCTTGAACTGCAGTTAATGCATCAGAAATTATCATCTTTTAAACATCATGACCATAATCTACACCTTCAACTGTGTTCTTCTGATCACATTTCTAATTGAGATATCGTTGATCGGTCTTTCTATGAATGGATGGCTTTTCTTATATTCGTTGTGATCCTGGGATTTATCACTTGTGCTCTTCGTAATCCGTATTTCAATAACACGGAGTGCATACGAGACAAGATCATGTGTTACACAAGTAAAATGAACAATAACTTTACACTTTAATAGGCCTTCTAATAGACTACACCGTTCTTTGTCCTTCCTCTTCACCTCATCCCTTCCTTATCTCTCTTTGCACCTGTGTTAGTCAGTGTCACCCCTTCAAATTATATCCCTACATTACTGCACAATTTTATGGCCTCAGTTTGAAGCAACTGCAGATACTTTATTGTTTTGTACTTGCTCATAGCTGCGGTGATGGTGTTTACTACAAGCTCACCGTAGTCATACAGCAGTTCACAATACGATCGCATGCCATACACCTTCTTGGAAAAATCTAAGTATCGAAATTTCTTTAAAAGATATGTGTTTGTGTGTGAGTCCAGGCTGACTTTATCAATAATAAAGACAATAAAGGATGTGCCTCAGCAATGTTCTATGTAGTTTTGGTACAGGCAGTGTAAGCATCTCACCGGTTGCTGAGAGCTCAAAGGGGAGAGCAGAGCTGGATTGTGGTGGATTTTGTGTGTTAATTTGTATATGTGAGACAGCAGTATAGCTAAGGCAGGATGCAGAAATTATTCATAGGGCGCCGCAGCCCCCTAAAATGTCACCAGTCAGGATACGGTGTTTCTCTGTAGGAGTGCATGTCTGAATATTGCAAAAATAACTGATAAACAGTCAAAATATATACAAACAAGCACAAAACACAAACTCAGTGAATTGAGGGTTCATTGAGGGTCCTCCTCCTGTTTACCCCTCAGGTTCATCAAAGCTGGAATGGGATTAAAAATGTTTTTAGTCTTCATCACATTTTGGACTGATTCATCAAGATTGACGACATTATTACAAACATGACCATAGTTATTTGATGAATTGCCCTGCCTGTGGAAACTCACACCGCATTCATAACTGTCATATCTAAATTATTATAAACGTTTTCCTTCAGACATTGCATTTTTCGTAATTCCCCCACATATAATGCTTGTTTAAGTCCACGTCTGTCTTTTCATCAGCCTGATATTACATTCAACATCTCTTACCAACAAGGTATCATTACAAGGCAGCTAAGCTTGTCTCAATATAGGGATTAATGTCTAGATAAGGATTTGTTCAATATTAAGCCCCTTTGCTTGGATGCTCATCTCTGCATGTCATCATAACTACATGCAAATTCTTCCTGATAAACAACACATATTTTCTGTACTGTTTGTGACAGACTGTTTTTGCACAGTGGCGAGGGAATGGACCTAAAAGAATTATGATATTACTTTCTCACTAATACCCAAATGGCTTACGTGTCTATATGATTCAGTCCATTTCTCCATCGTGATCAGCCACATCAAACTATGACTCATCCATATGTGCTGCAGACAGCATGAACGCCAAGGTGGACTCTTTCACCCCCCCCCCCCCCTTTTCTTCCATCTCACACTCACCCCGTCCCGGCTGTCTCACCCTCAACGATAGATGATTGATCCATGTCTGCTGCAGCTTTTCTGTGGCTCCAGGCAGCAGTGCTGTCCTCTCATTACCTGTCAACACTGCCACTCTGAGGACATAAGTGACTCATCCCACTCACTTCAGTGTGTAAAGCCCAGTAGAACGCTGACAGCAACCAGTGAATTGCCTATACAATTTCATTTATCAATGAGATGGAAATGACAATATTGAATCCTTCCACATATTTAAAACTGCACTGTACATATGAAGCTTAGCGTGTCTTACTTCTGGATCTAAATGAAATGAAGACCATAACACATTATTTTTTGACTCTTGGCATTTTTTTTTTTTCCATTGGATTTAAATTATCAACATCACATATCATTATGTAGCCCACCAAAATTGGCAGGTAAGTGACCCAGGCAGAGAAAATAGCCATATCTGGCTTGGTATGTTTCCTCAACAAACATTTGGGGATGAATTGATGGTTCCTCCTGCTATTTTCAAGTCTTCCTCATCCGATAATTTTGGGAAATATGGTTCCATTCACAGTAAAACAGACAATACAAAGGGTGTACTTCATACAATTATCTTTTGATGCATGAATTGCAGGCAGCAGTGCTGTCCTCTCAGCAAACTTTTACTTAGAACTCTACCATCTTACCCAAATATGATCACTTGTGGCCGATTCTTGACCAAAACGGCCCACTCTGCATTATAACATTTTAGTTAAACCACTGGGTGATACCATTCTAGGAACCTCAAATTGCAGCTGATCAAATAGACCATCCTGTGTAACCATAATACATTAGTTGGGCTCATCTATTACCAAAATTTTTGCCTTTATTTTTTTCCATTTAAAATAATTATGTAGCAGAATAACCAAAAAATAATGTCTAATATGTTTATTTTCCCCGGTTTAAATGGTTATTTACTTTGGTTTCAATGGTTATTTGTATCACCTATTCATGGGCTATTTTTCTAAAAAGCAAAATGTGTATTGAGTGTAAAAGTCCAGTTTTCACATTTTTAATTGCCCAAGCATATCAAACTCACATTAAATAAGTACAATTAATAAACCCTCTCCAATTTAATTCATGTTTGATATTTTCCAGACCAGCTTCCCTGCTAAAAGTACCTATTTCTATGCTAGTATTTCAGAACAGACAAAATCTTGCATTGATCTTCTTTTGGTAAATGGGCAATTCTAGCTCAGTATTGGAGATGCCGGGCAAAAAAACAAACAAAAAAATGCATTGATTTCTGTGCAAGAATCACACAATTATCCTTCAAGACACATGCCCATATCTTGGGCAATTTTCTGGTGTGTTTTCTGGATCTAAATCAATATCATATTGTCCCTAGTCAGCAGCCCTGAGGTCTCTCAGTTTGTGTCTATGGCGATCAGCTCAATCCTTATTAACATCTTCAAGGTACCCGAGGGAGCAGTTTGTAATGCACTGTACATGTTTGTGTGTGAGAGAACGCACATTACCCTTTTACCGTGGCGTCTTAATGAAGATGTATTTATCCCCTCATCCAAGATCAACATTACACTAGTAATAGAGTTTAGGATTAACTGGTGTGTCTTGGAAGACTAACTGAAGAAAATTTTGTCTCGCCATTTTACTGGGAAAATAACAAACTTATTCAGTGTACCATGTACACACATGGCTGTCGTGCGGGCCCATAGTTTCTTGCAAGTCCTCATGACTGACTTAGGTTCCTATTTTACCTTTATCGTACAGACTGAAGGTAGGAATTTAGTTATTCTCTGTTAATCAAATGCTACTTCCCGCTTAAAATCAACGGCAAAATGCTGTGTTGTCATTTAAACTTTGTTACTGGACAGAAAGCTGTGTCAAGATCTGTTTCTCTGTCCCTCATTCACCTGATCCTCTGACATATAGGACAAAATACTCAGCTTACCAGAACTCATGGGGGTAGTTAGAATATATTCACACATTCCTTAGCTGTAGCAGTTGTTCCAAAACATTGTTTCGTTTGATAATATGTTAACATATTGTAGTTCTAGCTCTTGGATGAAGGACAAATCAAATGGAAGACGATCAAAAACAAAGAGGCAGGCATTTGGCTCAATCCAACTCAAACCCAGCAGGAGTTCAATTAAAGTGCAAATGCAGTCAATCTTGATGAAAGAAATGGCAAGATGACAACAAACAAAACCTATCGATGAATCACTGGGTTTCTTTGTTGAAAAATACACAATTTGCTGAAATTTACTGAAATGCAGCGTCAGAGCCCGTCTTTGCATGGTATTTAAATTCCTTAATGTTTTTTAACGCACCATGCGTTATCACTAAAAGATGAGCATTATTTTCGATTCCGCTTGAATCTCCCTTGGATTTGAGATTTCGTTCATCCACCAATCCTCGATTTGCTGATGCTGCATGATAAACCCAAGTCAACTTCAGAGGCAATTCTGACCCATAAAGATCACTTTAGCTTTTCTATGCGCTGTTTGGCAGTGTTATGGTATACTTCTGCCACTGGCTGGGTGGAGGATATAAATGCATTTCTTGTATCGCACACAATGTCGAGCAAATAGTGAATTGTACATAAATTGGTAAATAATGTACCTTGCTTTCTGGCACTAGGTATTAGGTCAGACTTGATCATGATAATCACAAATCACGTAAAATACACTGAAGGTGAAAAGAGTTTGTCCAAGAATTAAGGCTACCCTGCATGTCTCCATAGCCTCGTGTTATAACCTCTGCCATGCTCAAGGCTGCGAATTGTAAAAGGAGCTGGGAAAAACTGTTTACAAGGCAAACTGTTTACAACCCTTTTCATTTTCAGCCCCATTTTTTTGGCTGTTGGGAAACAGCTGATGGCAGTCAGATGGAGAGATAAATGGCTGCTATCGAGGCTGTCTGCTCACTTGAGTTAGGTTTGTGAAGGTTGACACTCACTGTTGGTGAAGTAAACAGTGAGCGTGCCCTTGCATGCATGCAACAAGAGACTGTCTGCCAAATCTGTGATCTGTGTTAGATCTCTGTGTTCCAGAGACATGCCACATTAGTGAGAATCGGGTGTGAGTCCGTGTATGACAGAGAGAAATGCCAGTGTTACCACTGTCCTAGCAAACAGTAGGTGATGTTATTGCTTATTACTATAATAACCATCAGTTCCTGTTCAATAAGAACAATATAATTGTTGCCTGAAACCATAAGTCATGCATTAACCGAGACTAGCTAGAAATCCAATATGGACTATCATTCTTGTTGATATGGCATAAAATTACAATATACTGCACAAATATTGTAAAACTGTTGGGTCTTTTAGCAATCCATCAGATTTACAGTTTTTTATGTTGTCGTCTCACATTTAAGGACTTAATCACATTTTGACAATGTCCAGTGAAACAGCCAAGGTGAATAACACAGCTGCCACACAAGCCTGAGAATGACCTATGAGTCAATGTCAGGTTTCCAATGAAGGGAAATGGATGGAGCGAGTCGGTTTCTGTCATAGGGAGTTTGATACTTCATTAAAATGAGTTATTGAGGAGAGATGACTGGCCATGGACATTTTAGTTCCAGAGCTGCAGTCAAGACCACCTCAGTCAAGTCAAATTGAGCTTGAGCCCCTGAGGTATGCATATATTCATTTACTCACTCACCGCTCAAAGCACCATGAAAATCAGTATCTGCTTTCCGTTGTCGTCTGCTGAGAACATCAGGCGATTATGGTAATGAAAAACCGTTATAGAAAAGAGAGTAACATACTATACAAAGAAAACAAAAACAAATTTCAGTTCCGATTATAAGCACTTCCTGCCCTGACTGCACATCACTGATGGCTTGCACTTTAAGCTGACAGGCGTTTATGCTTTCATGCAGAGAGGCAGTTTGCCTCTGGAGCTGAATGCTGTGAGAAATGAATTTCTCAAAGCTCTGGCCATCCAGTAATGGATGATCCAGCTGAATGCAATATCATTGTTATTCTATGTGGCTTGTAGCGGTAGAGTGTGTGCGAACGTGGCTGGAGTGTCCAAACCATGTGATGTGAATACCAGGAAGGATGCACAGATGTATGCAATGCCGTGACTTAAAATGTTGAAATTAGAGCAGCAATCTCACATGCACTACCAGTCTTCAACTTCCTCCCCATCTACACTTGACTAGCCATGATAAATCTTTCCTCCACTCCTCTCTCAGTTGGTTTCACTCTGACTCGAGTGCCGGAAAAGCCAAGGTGACCTGAGCAAAGGCAGGATTTCTCTTTGAGAGCTCTCTCTCTCCCTCTCTCTCTCCCTCTCTCTCTCTGTCTTATTCTGTCCGACTGTCTGTTCAAATCCCAGAAGTCTGAATTGTGGGTGAGAATGCTTTTTGGGGCGGGGGTTGAACATGAGTATCTCATTTTACCTTTCTCCGAGATTACACGGGGGCCTCTCTTTACACACTTCTACTCGGGATTATAAAAAAGGAAAGAAAGGGACAGGAAGACACCTCATTGCTGCATGTTCAACACTAAAAAAGCTCCATGGTTGGAGGAAGGAGACGGCCTTTTTTTCTCCTGAATGCTTGTCTATATGTTTGAACTGTAATGACAGTCAGCCATTTACTTGGCATTATAAAATTCATACATCATATGAATATACAACAGCTTGGTCTGTACAAAACTTTGAAGAAAAGTGCTTTGTAAATACATTTATTATCATTATTATTATTATTTGATATATTTAAATTGATCATAATAATAATGATTATTATGATTATAATAACGAGGATGTGGGCCTGGCTCGGGGGTTAGAACGGTCGTCCTTGGAACCAAACATTCCTGGTTCAATTTTGGGTTCCTCCGAGCCTGTCGAAGTGTTGCTGAGCAAGACATTGAACCCCTAAATGCGCCCCTGGCGCAGCTCCTTAGCTGCCTTCTGCTCATGGTGCATCCATGATGGCTTAAATGCAGTGGTCAAATTTCACTGATCCTGTGCTATATGTATAACTCCATGTGACAACAAAAGCATTTCTTATAAAAAGAAAAAAAAAAATCATGGGTCCGGAATCGAATCAGGGTCGGTCCTTCATGCCCTTTGTCTGTCTGGGTTTCCTCCGGGTTTTCCGGTTTCATCCCACATTCCAAAAACATGCGGCACGTTAATTGGAAAACAATTGAGAACATTGGCCCAAATGAGTAAGTGAGTGAACGTTGTCTGTCTTTGTATGTGGTTCTGTGATTTATTGGCGACCAGTGCAGGATGTACCCTGCCTCTTGCCCAATGACAGCTGGGATAGGCTCCAGCATCCCTCAGGTGCAGGATAAGCGGCATAAGATGGATGGATGGATGGATGGATGGATGGATGGATGGATGGATGGAGGGATGAATTACTATTATGGTGGGTAGTTTTTAAAGAAAACTATATTTGTTACTTCTTATGCTAAGGAGCTCATTCATATTGCCATGACATGTTCTGGAATGTACATAATCGATGTTGCTGTATGTTAACTTTATTGATTTGCCGAATGGACTGCATTATTATAAAGCCATTATGCATGGCAGTCAGTTATTTTGTTTATTGTGTCATTAACACTGATTTGTAATCACATTGAGCCAGAACATATGTGTTGTCATTATGTATTTTTTGGTTCCTTTAGACCAAGGGTGTCAAACTAATTTTGGTCTGGGGGCCACATAAAGCCTAATTTGATGTCAAGGGGGCTGGACCAGTAAAATCATGACCTAGAAGTAACACTAAGTCCAAATTTTACCTTTTTTTCAGTGTGAAGGAGGTAAACAGGTAAAATCTTTATATGTAATGAACTGTTCCTCTAAAAAAATACATGACGAATTAACATTAAAAATGAATATTAAAAAAGGATTGATGAAATGACACCCTTAAAATATTGTTGCGTTAAAAGAGAAAATCTTCGCCACTAGAATTTATCAGAAAATTGATTGATAGAATGTATAAAAGGAGGTACAATGTTTACAAGGCTAATGGTGGCTATTCTGGTTATTAAATCAATCTTTTTCATTTTGAGTTTTTTTTCTTTGCTATCGCTTTTGTGTTTTTTTTACAGAAATATAAAAGCCATTTACTTGGCAATGTCACTAGAGGTTTTTTCATCAAAAAATAATTTTGTTTTCAAATTTTGAAGCAAAAAATACACTGCAAAGTTACCTTTTCATTTTTTCCTTGCCCGTTTTTTTTTAAACCCACTGTATAAAACTGGGCCGCACTAACACAAAGATTTGATTTCAGGCAGGGGGTCACAAAATATTGTTCCGAGGGCCGCAATTTGCCCGCGGGCCGCAAGTCTGAGACCCCTGCTTTACACCATGAAGTTGCTTTCTTTCTCTTCTTGAAATCGCTGATTATAACTTCCTCCCCATTCACTCATTTGCAATGCAAATCTGTGAGCGTTTGGCTTGAGGATGTGGTTGGAATTGATAGTTATCATTCTGGTGCTTCAAAGTGCAGTGCAGTTTCACAATAAAATAAACAGCAGTAAAATGCAAAGGGGATACTTCGCTGTTGTTCAATCACTAGATAAGTCAGTATTAAATGGCAGGTTGGATTGGGCAAACAATTGACTTAAAATGCAGGATGGATACAAGGTCTGAGTCCCATTTAGTATAGTACACGACAGTAATTCAACACGACGAGATGGATTCATAATATCAAGTATCCATAAAAGCAAAAAACCCTGTCAACTGCAAAAAGGATCCTCTTGCCATTGTTTTCAGAATGTTGGCATGTAATGTCCTAATATCCCCTCAGACAAGCTACCATGTTACAAGACTGACCAGGTTAGTGTGTTTCACACAGGCCACCGTGTGAACATTAATTCTGTCTCTATGTCAAAGATCCAAGTGAGGTGTGAGCCATTTGTGTAATTTGAAGTGTGTGTTTTTGTGTGTATTTGTGTGTTTGTGTGGGAGCCTTGGTGTGGGAGTTTGGTGTATTTTGTGGAGTCTAGTCTGTTCCAGATGCACATATGCAACATGGTTAAGGTCCAGAAGGTGTGCTATGGCTGCCAACCAGGAAACACCTAACGCTCTTACAAAGATGGAGATTTCCATCACTAGGACAACCAGTGGGACCCTATTATGTCAGAGACACAGCCAACCCCCATCCCTGTAACTGAATTGGCATCACCATATAACTCCCTCCTGTCCTCTTCTTGGTTCAATCCTAATTATTCCTCTCTGTCTGTCTTGTCCATTTTCTTCCCCCTTTTATTTTCACTGCATTCAGCCCGCTTCTCATCACAGGGGAGTACAACGAACATCGCTCTTCTATAGCTTGCCATCTTTGTTGCTACAGAAATAGCCACTGTTTCTCTGGAGGCTGTCCTAGAACTCCTCTTAATATACAGGAAAGCATCCTCTTTCATTGGGTATTCCTGGATCGTGGCTAATCTTGCGCTGTGCAGGGGCACGTGTTGTACACCTTCCAGCAATGTCATTTCTGATATTTGAGAGTTAAATAGTCACAGCCTCAAAAGGATTACAAGAAATCTTAAAATATGCATTTTATTAACCTGAAGAGTGGCCTGCAAATGAGGGACTATAAGAATGCATGTCTACACATTTAACTCTACATGAGGCGCACTAGATACAATCAATTATTTATATATTACAGCACATTTTCAGCTGTCTTATTTTGTCAAGTCAGACTTAGTCTGACATTTATTAAAAAATAACCTCTGTCAGATGTGCTCCGGCCTTTTGTCCATTTCTCTCCTACATGTCTCTCCTACATTACATGTTGTATTTTCGGCAAATTGGTTTGAATTTTCTGTGCGAATTCAGATCCCTCAACAGGGGAAAGGACAATTCGCGGTGGCTACTGTTGCTGCGAGCAGCACAGCTGCTGATCTGAGATATGGCTGGAGAAACTGGATGAGGGGATGAGAGCATGAGGGAGAAGTATAATGGGGATTTGAGGGTGATGGAGCGTTTGAAGTCGAGAGTGGGGGATTTGCAATTGTATCTAAGAGAGATGAAAAGGGTAAATCCCGATATCATTTATTACTAAATTTAAAAAAATCAACCTTTTTATAAATATATATATATATATATATATATATATATATATATATATATACGTGTACTAGATATCTCACCTCAGATTTGATTCACAATATTACTTACATTTCAGAGAAGCTTTTGATATTTCCGTCCTGCGGGTGTTATCGCTAAAGCACAAAGCAGTTTAAAACTTAAACCATTTTGTGTCTCGGAACTGAGGATGAGTGGAGGACCCTGTCTACCCTCGATCAGAGGTGGATGTAGTGTAATTCATCAATAACGTTTAATTTGAAGTTCAAAACTATAATATCTGAAGGTCAAGGGGGATTCTCAGTGTTCTAAATAGTCCCGGCACCTTGCTGAGTCTGCAGTAAACTATCTGCGCACCTAATTTTCTCCCGTGCCTTATCTGTCTCATTTTCTCACAAAGCTGTTTTGCAGGCAAGGCTGCCCTGATTGGAAACCTTATCAGCATAGCACACTTTTGACTTGGATTGTTTCCCAATGTGAGAGCTTATAATTGGCCCGTAGGATAATCTTCACCAGACAAAGTTGGTTTGGAGAAATGTCTCCCCGCTCCCCTAACCCGCTTCCCCTTCACTCCCCCCGCGCTTTTAATTTTAGCCCGGGTTTCATGAGAGCAGTCAAACAAAATTAGACTAGAGGAGGAATAAATAGGCTGAAAAATCACAATAAATTGAGCTCAGCGCTCAGTTAACCCGGTGCTGGCCGGACTGTTCACGGCACAGTCCTTCAATGGCTGCTATTAGGTTTAAAAGGCCTGACGGGGTCAGAAATTCTCAGAAAACACATCGGGAGGTTGGTTATCTTAATAATAATAATAACTTATCTTTTAATAAACCCCGTGGGGAAATTCGTTCTCTGCAATTGACCCATCATGGATGAACCATGAGCAGTAGGCTGCCGTCCACCAGCGTCAGGGGAGCAGTTAGGGGTTCAGTGTCTTGCTCAACGACACTCCGACACACTAGGAAGAGTCAGGAATCTAACCAGGGTAGTTAGGTTCCAAAACAACTGCTCTACCTCCTGCGCCACTCTGCCCGGGAGCTGCATAATTGATTTGCTGACTGCATGAAACCAGTGATCATTGCTCAGGATTTGCTGTTAAGCTCTAGGAAAACTCAACAAAGTGAAATTCTTTTTGCCTGGTCAATATTAACACTATGTTTGCATATATTTGTTTCACATTGTTACAGTTAACAGTTTTATTATTACATAGCATTATCCCAAAACTGCTTAATTCAGCATGATGTTTTGAGTCATTGTCCGTCGAACCTTCTAGCTTGGATTTTTTTTGTTTAATTGTTAGTGGTAAGGGAAGGTAGACACACTTATTCATCCCTTGTTTAAAATACCATGCGCCTTTCCGGACCATTGGGAAACAATGTAATAACTGACCAAATAAAGACAGGTCAGAGTTACTCAAACAAAAATATGAATATATAGGGGGCAATTTCTAGAAACGCCATCAAAACTCATTTACACACAGACTGTCTTATAATAAGAAAGGAATATCTGTGATTTTCCATCATGGAATCAGAGCGTGCACCGTAGGCAGACACAGAACTGAGGAATTACTGTCCAGCCGTTTCTTTTAACATGGATTAACGTCACTACACAGCATTTAAAGGTGAGCATGAGATGTGTGTGATGTTGAGTCAAAAGTGACAATGCCGCGTGTGAATCTTTGGTGAAAATTAGCCTGAAAGAACCCGATTTTAGTCGACATTGTAATCGGTGTTAATAATTTTGAGAGGTGCAATAATAAGAAAATTACCACTGTGAGAATTCTCAGGAAGGTCTCCCTTGCAAGGTTTCACAAGCTAGTTAATTGTTTTAATATAGTGCAGTGAGTGACAGATGATCACTGCTGTTTACTATGATATCCCGTGTTCATCGAATGAGTCTATCGAAGTGTTTTGTCAATCTTTAGTCATAACATATTTTTAGAGGATTATAGTTACAGCTCTTGTTCTGAGCAATCACAAGATGTGCATCTCTTTTTGTCCCCTAATATCCCTTCGAGTGAAGACGTGTTTGTGTTTGTGTTCATATCCATCCATTTATTTATTTTCTGCTTACATATGTGTCCTTCTTCATCGTGTTTGCTAACTTGTCTCTCAGCTCAGCGGGCTGGAAAGCCTGCAGGGTTGGTGTGATGTATGTGAAAGGATGGTACAGGTCTTTGTATGTGTTTCATGATGCTTCAACAATGAGCCCCCTGTGTTAAAAACAACCAGGATGTTCAGGAGAGGGAGCAGGGAATTGGAGGTTTTGTATTCGGGAGGATTTTACACACGTCTGGTACAGTTCTGTTCACTGGGGATGTGCGCACACATGCAGGTAATTATATACAGGCTCTTGCTTTTTTTTCTTTCTTTTTTAGAATCGGAACATAGAAAACTGAGGAGCAAGGAACACCATGTGACACATCAGCAAAGGGCCTGGTCTGACATTTAAGGGAAATAATCATTGAGTGTGTGTGTGTGTGCGTGTGTGTGTGTGTGTGTGTGTGTGTGTGTGTGTGTGTGTGTGTGTGTGTGTGTGTGTGTGTGTGTGTGGGTGTAAGTGGGTAACAGCCCCTAGGGCATATTTAAAAAAAAAAATGAAGAACACGCTACTGTGGTCACCTTGACCTCCTTCATTTATCTGCAAAATGAAAGAAACTGCATAGTGCTCAAAGATGTACGGCATCTCCGGGTCCAGTGACAGAAATTACACTCTTCTACCAGAGGTCCTGCACTGAAAGTGTTGTTTATATTGAATAACCTCTGTAATTTAGAAAGCAGGAATACTTGATACTTGTTTTAATAGTGATAAAGGTATTATTCAATCATAATGACTAATATAAACATTTTATGCTGTAGTTGGTTAAAATTCTAATTTAAAAACTGGGGCAGCTAATTTGTATTATATAATTTAATTGTATTATATAATTTGTAAATTATAATTTTCATCATATTAGCATACTTTTTTTTCCATTAATTTAATTAAAAATCAGAAAATATCAAGTAATGCATCATTTAGCCTCATTGCATATTACAACATTATCACACACTTGCATTACATAGTGAATTCATGTCTAAACATTCAATCTTGACATTTACTTAGACAGATGTTTTTACAGTGAAATGATTTTGATGAAAATGCAAGTGGATTTAGTCGATAGACGTATAGAAAACATTACGCTATTTAACAGGGGTCACAGGAGGGCCAGTGTCACTGACTTAACTCTCACCCCTCTCCAAGAGGCAGTTTGGATGTTTTGATCATTTTATGGTGTAAATAGCAGAGCAGCTTTAGGTTTCCTTCCAAGCACAACTCCCTGCACTTGTTGGATTATTTTTTTGAACTCCTTCCCAATTGGTACTAATATTCTCGACTTAATATTTGTCTTCGGAGTTTAGCATGTGTGAAGTATGTGTTGTCTGGTTTTCATGTTGTATAACACACACTTCATACGGTGCAGCTTCTGAGATATTTAAAGAAGGGGGGCCGAGGAGAGACAAAGTCTGCGGTTCCTCCTTATTCATGCAAGGGATGTATAAACCACACCGACCCCTCACAGAATGAACATGTTTAATAATGTATGCTGTATAAATTAGGCAGAGTTCCCTCCTGATATAAAAGAGTTGGTGCGCAGTGTTTAAAACTTTCAAGTCGACACTCCAGACCTACATTTTCATTTAAAAGCACGGGCTGCGGGGGGTTTGAGGCTGATGAAATGACTTGACCCACTCTGCAGCACTGACATTCATCACTGAGTTGTCTTTTCTCCATCAACACTCACATCATCTGTCTATATTTATTTTGCATGAGAAATTATATTAGTGTGTGTCCTGGCCGCTAGTTTCATGCACTCAGCCGGAGTCCCTTTTAATCACAGTGAGTAAAATAAAAGAATTAAAAAATGAACTAAAGAGATGAAAAAAAGATCATTAGTTTTGTGTTCAGAAGACAATGTTGTGGTCTTAGTTAAGAGAATAGTACTTGCTAAGTTGTTATATGTCACATGTTGGATACGAAGCATTAACTGGGCCTCCCTTTGTGAATAACAGTGGTTTAATTTCACCCCTTTGTGGGTCATTTTGTATATATTTTTTAAATGACAGCCAATTTGCTCCAACCATTTTCCACTGGTGGAACAAAAGAGTAAAAGTTTAATTTTTTGCCAAACTGCTTTTGCATGTTAAATGTGACTCTTTGACAATGTTTAATATATTGATAAATCACCCAGCCCTTGTCAGAGAGGAATAATTAGTAAAAAAAAAAGTTAAAAGATAAATCAACTAAAAACAAATGTAGCATAAAAAAATGTAGCATTGTATTTCAGTGACAGACGTCCCCCCTCTGCCTTCCTACGGAACAGGACGTATGATTTAATCCCTGCTCAACAGCCTCTTTACACCTGCTCTTCAATCAACATCTGGCTGACAACCCCAACTGTAGAGCACCGGAAACTCACTACCCTGAAATTTATGACCCATGTGTCAGTCTGCCACTGCATTGCAGAGCAGAAACACACTTGATTTTGTGTTCTGCAGTTCACTCAGCTCTATCGCAGTTGTGAACCTGCTATCCGCTCCCCCTGCCGGGGCGGTACATTGAAATTCATGCTCATAGATTGAGGCATGATGTGTGCTGTTCTCAATGAGGAAAAAAATAGAATTGTCTTCCATCAGGTTAAGCAAAGAAAAACACATAAATGCACATTCGCACGTCAATGTTTCACTTCAGGCTGTATATCTGCAGTAAAGGATCCCTGCACGTAAAACTCAAACTTAAGTACATTCCCTTGTATAGACACACATGTTAACAGAACAAATGAAAGCAGGACCTTCACACAAACCTTCACTTATGGGAACCTTCAGCATTAAGAAAACCCTCAATCAATTCAGTTACCAAGTGCGTTTGCAACTATAAACCGGGGCCAAGATCAATAAGCATGCACACCTATGACACACAGGCAGTTGTGCGCTTGCACACGTTTCCCCCGGGCTTGTATGATTTACCGGTGTAACGGTGAGTATCACCCGTGCTGCGTGATTCCTCCACAGCGCTAGATCAAGGCACCGGTCAAGGACTCTGCAGTTGTTTTGCTCTTTGGCACCAGGACCCTCTGAACTATCGTTGGGTTAACGTTTCATCGTAGCTCCCTCTTTCTCTTCCATGCAATGCAATTTGAAATTGAAACATATGAGACTTGTCATACGCAGCTGAAATCTGAAAACATAGATAGCAGTTTTAATCCAGCCTTATAAAAAAGACGATAAATTGCTTGACCGCCTTGGAGGGTTGTGACGTCACTGTGGAGCTTTATCCCGACAGGGAGTTTCAATGGATTTATTGTTAATTTTTGTATTGCATGTTCTGTTCACTCAGAGTTCACACCCAGACGGATCGCCATCTGTCTGCCATTAATGCGAAATTAATTCTCGAGGCGTTAATCGAGAAAAGGAGCAGAGTTTAATAATTTAGGATGGGGGAGGTCACTCGGTCACTCAGTCACACATGGTGATTAAATGAGTTTTTACATCTCTGGATGGAAGTTATTTGTGTTTCAGGTTCTTTTGTGTCCCATTATCTACCCTAGTGATGACAAACCTTAAAAAAAACACTTAAGTCAGATTTCTTATGATATAGATTGTTGAATGCGGATGCCATGGTCGCATTAAACAGAGTGCACTCTACATTGTAACCAAAGTTGTATTTCAAGTTGACAGCATTCCATAATCTTTACTGATCTCTGTGCTGCAGCTGTCTGAATCAAAAGAAATTGCATAATGATTATTTGTTTTCTATGTGACATCTTGGTACTAAATAATGGATAATCATCTCATCTGAAATAATAATATGCTGTGTGTTTTACTCACGTTTTAAAATTCAGCCATCATCTAATTTTCGTGTTCCTTCCCCTGACGGCTCACTTAATATCCGGAATGCATTGTCATTTATTATTTCATGCAACAAACAACAAAACTGTACGCGGATTCTTTCTGAGCCAGAAACCAGGGTCCTCAAATCCTACTCAAGTGAACCCAAGTTCACGTATCTTAAAGCAAAACTGGTGTGAGACAGGACGGGGAGGAGATGGAGAGATGACAGGACTGTGGGCAACCGCTTAGCAGATGAGTCAGAGAAGTGGAAGCAAGGAGGATTTAATGGAAAGGCAGAGAGGCAGGAGAGAGAGCAAATTAATAGATCTTATATTTTGCCAAGAGTGACAAGCTGTTAGAAATGCAGTGAATGTGGTTGAATCCAATTATTGGTTTTCATGTACAAAAGGAATCAGTATTCTGGGACATCCTCTCATCCCACCGTCAATTGCATTAAAACTTATTTGCAATATCAGTCCCATTTCTTTTAAATGTTCCACATACACTGCATTTTGTAGTAACTTTGTTTTGTCACATTCAGCAAAGTTCCTATATTAGAGAAAGTTTTATGTAACTTTTTTTGTTGTGACCTCCTCTGCCCTTCTTATTTATTTTCCTTTTATTGATCATAAATTCAGAGGACATTCCTGTGAGTGAAAAAAATTAACCACAGTAACTCAACTATTGTTGACCTTTTCAGTATTTCAAGCGTTTTAGGCATGGGATGATGAGTTGATTATTCAGTAGGATCTAATGATATAAATTATCAGTTTCCGGCTTTAAATTCAGTGTTTTAACATAATTATCCTGTATGTTTTGACGGAAATGAAACCGTGCACCGTTGCTTTGAAATGTTAATGAAATGCAGTATTTACTGAGGAAAGGTGCTGGAAGCCAACCAAGCTTAGCTCGTCTGCTTTGTGTGTGAATGTGCAAATCAATGAATGAATAATGCTACTTTCCACTTTCGAATTTAACTCTCTGTCAGCAGAAAAAAAACCCTCAAGCTGAAAGGCAGACAATAAAACTCATTCAAATACAGGCACCTTAATACCCATGAAGTCACTAATATTCCCCTACAAAAAATATTTTAATTCCACTAGAAAAGAAAAAGAATGACTTCAAAGATGCCAAACATAATATGTACTTTTTTGTGTTTTCATCACTGCATTATGACCACACACACACACACACACACACACACACACACACACACACACACACACAGGCATCAATGATGCTTACAATGTCTTAAGAAGCAGCTTTGAAAATACCAAAGGTGAGCACATCAGTTTAAGTGATGGCTCACATTGCAAAACGCTGGAAATGAGACCACATGCAGACGCACTTAATGCAAACGAAATAAGAAAACATCTTCATGAATGTAACGGAATACCTACTGCTGATGAATGTATAAAAAAAAGAAATCAAGTTTCACATGGCAATTTTTATGCTACCAAATTTTTAGCTACTTGATTCTATGATTCTTACAGTTTTTGATCCAGATCTGATTGGCACTCGAGTTTATGATAATGTTATGCAGATAAAATTTAAAAGAAAAAGAAGGCTTTTTGTGAACCTGAAGCCCCATGAGTTCCAGGACCTTGTTAAAAGTCATACATGCAAGTGAATTCACTGTCACTGTACAACTGCAACTGTCCACTGCACGAATACAAAGACTGAATGACACTAATCAGCTTTCTTGGTTATTTTTATTTAAAAAGAAAAAAATGTTTTGTTTAATTGCAGAGGCGAGCACAGGCCATTCTTTTACTTATTTTTCATTTTTTTTCGGTGATAGGTTTTGCTTTGACATTGGGCTGATGACACCACAAAAGCCATTTTGCTCGTAAACAATTTGGACCTTTTTGGGAGGGGGGTGTTTGTCACTTTTGTGCCAAAATTAATAAATAGCTTCAGATAAAACTCTTTCTAGAGACTTCAGTAAATCTTTTCAAGGCTTGTAATAGAAAAATGTTGTTTTTGTTTCAGTTATGGGTGTCGGATTGATGTCTGGGCAGCTGAGGACAAAAGCCCATGCAATTTGTGTCCACCTTCTTGGACTTGATTGTTGGCTGAACGAAATGCTGTTGTTCTCAATGTGCAAACAACAGTCATCCGAGATCTGTGGTAGTGGGGGGTGGTGGTAATGGAAAGGTTGCACACCAACATATTAACTGGACTGCAAGGCCCACTTTTCAGATCACACGAAACAGAAATGATTCCATCCCGAATATTTTCCGCAACATTAAATAATTTGCCATATCCGTCTCAATGAACGTTAAACGGTAATCATTAGGGGCTTAGCCGTCAGTAGTTGGCTACATTATCGTATTGGGCGGAAAAACTCAGTTGTAATGAGATAAAAGGTCATCATGCGTGATAAAGCCTACCTTGTCCTTGGATATATGTGTACATTTAGGCACTCATTTAGTTAAACAGTCTGAGCTATTCATCACACGACCACACTGCTCATTAAACCCCTATCCTATAGTGTTATGTATGTTGCAATTTGATTGAGACCTCCGTTTCCCTACAGCTGTGACCTTGCATATGCGCACAGAATATGATACCCTCATTGATCATCACGGTGTGTGCGTGTGTGTGTATATGCCTATGTCAGTTATGCGCCCCCCTCCCTTCCTACCGATACTGTATATGAAATGCTTTGTTCATCACATTAATATGGTGCAACTAATGATGTGTATGAAAAGCAATCAGTAAGTCAGCAGAGGATCTGGCGTTAATAACCTAGGGAAGTGGGAGATTGCAAAGCCCCCGCTGCTTTCACACAAACGCAAATATGCATATACCCACCTGGTGTGTTGATGGATTAGTTCAGACCAGGTGGGACACCCACCCATTTTTTTCTTCGACAACTTGAAGAATTGGTTTTTCGAATTCATTGTCCCAATGTGTCACTGCACTCAAAAGTGCTGTTGTTTTTTTGGCCTATGTGTTTTTGTCCAGTGCAGATGGCAGCCATCCTATACATCTGTGCATCTGCCACATCTCTGAACACCTATAGGCTATATAAACTGGCTGTTTGTAAAGTATAGTGAAGCCATTTGAATAATTTACTCAAGATCCACGTGAGCTGGACTAACCTCACACCTTCCCTGCTGCAAGAGCTCAACTGCTGTGTTTTAGCCTCCTTTCACGTCTAATGACGACTGATGGCTGAGACAGTAAACTTGGATAAATGTGTTTGTTAAGCTCTACCCTCACCTTTCTATTATCTTGAATAAATATAGCATGGGCACGGTATGTCTGGATGAGGATGGATTTATGATACAAATGCAAAACATTACATAATTTATAGTAACCCCTGCCTGTGGTGCATTGCTCAGTCAGCATAAAACCTACAGAGGAAAAGCTCATGTTCATAATTTATATGACCAGTCAAGTTGAGGCTGCTCTGCTGGTTATAACAATTATTAACAGCTTCATATTGAACTCCGATCCCATCGTTTCATAAACCCATCGGTCATAAGCTCTTTAGGGATTATTCATTTTCGATAGCAGCCCGGCTTTCCACATGCAAAAAGCAAAACGTTTAATTTTTTTTTACAACAAGGCATAAAGACATGGCAGGTTTTTACAAATTGAAATGTTAGCCGTCATGTTAATCCCAGACCATCGGCATGCAGAGTGAAAGTTCTGTGTGCGCACACGTGTATGTGAGTGTGTGTGTGTGTGTGTGTGTGTGTGTGTGTGTGTGTGTGTGTGTGTGTGTGTGTGAGCGAGAGAGAAAGCAATAGAAACAGTGACAAAGGTGTTGTCCCCCCATACCCATGTTTAAATTTTTAATTTGCCACAGCATCACCAATTATTCCACATCACCGTCCTCTGCCGATTTTACTCCCAACCAGACGCTCACCACCCTGTCTCCCCCTCCCCCTCCTGTCCTTTCTCCCTCTCTCTCTCCCTCTCTCTCTCTGTTCCAGTGAAATGAAGCAGGAGCTGGCAGAGGAAGGCAGCAGATGCTCCATCCTCTCCAAACAGCACCGTTTCAACGAGCACTGCTGCATCCGCTGCTGCGCACCCTTCACCTTCCTGCTCAACCCCAAGCGCCAGTGTCTGGACTGCCAGTACAACGTTTGCAAGACCTGCTGTACCTACAGCAAGAGGGACAAAGCCTGGGTCTGCTCTGCATGCCAGAAGGGCAGGTTAGTAATTTTACACACACATCCATACACACATATATACATGCACAGAGGCTGTGAGAACAGAGGAGATTAGAGTGACGGCGGAGGAATGAATGAGGTCCGGGGAGCCGCTGTGAAGCTTTAAATTGGTAGATTGGAGGACAGCGAAGTGCACGGGGGGACGAGGATGGAAAGGAAAATACAATGTGGACATTTATGATGGGAGAAGGACGGGCGCTTGAAGAGGGTCATGTCAGCACTGGAGAAGAGAGGAATGTGATAAAGAAAAAAAAAGTGAAAGAATGAGATGGTCAGCAGACTTTGATGGAGTCACTGCTGCAAGGACAGGTGATTTAAATTGGTGTTTTATTACTTTTTAAACATGCAACTTGGCTGTTGGTTCTAATTGAGAATGATTTCCCATTTATAGCAAGGGGGAGAGGAGAGTGTAGGGCACCATTGGAATGGAGAACAGGGATGCAGGGGGTGTATTGTAGGAAATACAGTTTTTAAATGCAAGCTGTTTAAAATAAAGGAAAAATGTAACAAACACGTCAATATGTCAGTTTTTCCAATTTCAGCGCATTATTCAGATCTCATTGTGGGGAATCATTCCCTTCTCCCGCTTACATGTAGAAATCCTAGAAATCTCAATTATCATTGAAAGAGCAAGGGAGAAAAAAAAAACCTTCTCACAAGTAAAAGTGTCGGGAGCACCAGACATCGCCGGTTATATTTGTAAATTTGAGTGCGTGTTTTTCTTGTAGCTGTTAAAACATGCATGACCGTCCAGAGCCTCGGGAGTTTGTGTACCGAGTCGCCGCTGGATGAATATCGGGCTTCATTTTGCTGAACAGGGTGGGGTGTTGCAAATACTATTGCAGTGGCACAATTTAGTCAGTCTCAGGGGTGAATTAATATTTAAATAGTATAATCAATGGCAGGCTCGGTATATTAGATATTTTAATATGCATGAGGCGTGTACTCCCTACCCCAGTGTCTCTGAGTGACATTTTCAGCACTGCCTGTTTTCCACTTAACCATCTACTGTGTGGTGCAAGTGTCTTTGCAGGATGTTGTTATGAGTCGTTTCAAGTAGTATCCTTGTGATAGTTAATATTCATGATGACAAGATGGATTTGAGAATTTAAGGATTTGATAAACAGAGGCATGTCTTTGTGGGTGCCTTTGGAATTTTATACCTGTTTACAAGTAAGAAAGTGGAGAGGTGGGCAGCATTGATAACAAACCTGTCCAGAAACATCAACCCTCCCTTTTTTCCCGCTCGGTCTTCTTCCGCTGCGATCTGATTTTTCATTGTTTTTTTGTTTTTTTTTTGCCACTTGGTGTATTGAGTTAGGACTGCGAGCCTGAGTCCAGGCATATAAGACAGGAGGGAGGAGTCCGTGTAGGAGAGACATAAGAGAGGAGGAGGAGGGATGCAGTCGGGAGAGAGGTGGCAAGGATTGCATTGATCATCTCTCCGTCACACCCGCCTCCATTCTCTCTCCATGCTGCTCCCAGTGTGACTCTGCCTGGGGCTCAGTAATGTTCTCATTAGGGGTTTAGACTGAGTCACAGATGGGCTGGATGTCACAACATTGCTGTCTACCAGCTACATATAAACACAGACCTTTCATTAGCGCATTAACCAGGCTTAAATCTGGTTTTACCATGAATTACTCTCTCCGGGAGGAGTCATGTCATTTGCAACAGTGATTTACAGCTTGTGCAAGTGTTACCGGCTGGAGGAGCCCGAAACAGCATTTTAAAAATGGCCTGGGAGAATGTAGGGATAGATGAAAGCAAAAGAAAATCCATTACATAGAATTGATGGTTTTGCCTGTTGGAACGGCACCTTAGTGGATGTAAAATGAAATATTGCAGCATTTTTACCACCAAAAACACACCTCTACTAAAAGAAGAAAAAAAATTAGTGGTTGTTTAAGGTCCCTGGGGTTTTGAATTGTGATACGCTCAGTTGAAAAAGTGACTTCAAATGTCTCTGTTCAAGGCTAGGCTATGTCCACTTGGCTGTGGCAGACATCTTGAAATAATAATACACGTAAGTGAAAATACATTACACTATCAGCTATTTTTCATCAATTTGCAAAGTGCAGAATTCCCAAAAGCCATTAGCGTTCCAATTTTGATTTCCGAAAAGAACTCTGGTGAATCTGATCAATCCACAATAAAACAGGCCACCAAATGGTCTCTCTCATATGCGCCAGCTGTCAATCAACAGTCACAGTTGCGTGGCCATGCTCTCACAAGTGGAAACCCTTGAGGGAAAGCAGATTTGTCATCATTGTGCGCACACACATACACACACAGGCCAAAACTCACCAACACGTGCATATTAAGATGAGTACTTGCACTTTTTGTTGGATTTTTATGTTTGTGTTGAATTTTTGACAAAGATTCCGAGTGCTGCTGGTTAATACACTTAATCATAAACTGAAATTCGGGCTGTGTGTGTGTGTGTGTGTGTGTGTGTGTGTGTGTGTGTGTGTGTGTGTGTGTGTGTGTGTGTGTGTGTGTGTGTGTGTGTGTGTGTGTGTGTGTGTGTGTGTGTGTGTGCATTTAGGAAAAAAGTGAGGCATGTGTGTTAGCATTTTCTCTTGCTGATGCTTGATGAGACAGGACTCGTACATGGTACCAACAGGACCGTCAATGCACACCACCTCTTCATTCATGTGCAACTCCACAGCAGTGGTTTCCTGAAGAGAAGCCAAAACATTTTAGTGGATTTACACAAGTATTTTTTTTTTTTTAAATGCTTGTTATGGCTCCGAGCTGTAACACACAATATGAGTTACGGCACCTTCCTTACCTCAACCTGCAGAAACAAACTACTCTTTGCCTTTCTCTGCATTCTTCAAGCCACAGAGTGCTATGGCTTTATATGTGTGTGTGTGTGTGTGTCCGTGCGTGTACGCAGTGATGACTGGTGTGCACGAGCACAGAAATAGCAATACACTAAGTAAAGTGTTTTTCATTTTATGGCTTTCATAATCGCATCCTAAATGACTTTGAGAAGATTACAGCATCAACTTCGGATATATGGTAATGCACATTAATATACACAGATATATGCACCAACTGACACACACACACACACACACACACACACACACACACACACACACACACATATAACAACAAATGTGAACAACAGATACACATAGCTCAGAGCTGCGTTGCTCATAGTTCAAGTCTTAGTACTTGAACTTTGGCATAAAACCACTGACTAGTGGAAGTTATGCTCTTGGCAGACGTTGCAGATACGTCTCCTGTCATTTTCTGAAACTCGCCCTGCACTTTTTGACAAGTAGAATCAGGAAGGGCACACATGGATTTAATTACATTAATGATGGCTGCATTCAGTTTAGTGCAGCCGGACAGATGTCTCCAGTGTTGTGCAGGCGTGCGCTCTGATGCGGCTCACTGTGACAACAGCTGGAATGGCGCCATTCTTTTCATGCCATGACGATTCAAACTTTCATGTTAAGGGAATCTTTGTATATAAGAGATTTTGTTGTTCATATTCACATAGTAAACATAGTAATAGTGTAAAAATCATCTTTATATGAATTAAACATAGGAGCCCCTCATGTCATTTTTTTTTTTTTTTTTGTACTTGGAATAGAAGACTTCATTGCTGTTTGTGGTATTTCAATAATTCATGACCAATAATTTTCCCTTTTTTTTTAACCCCGTCCTAATTTTTAGCTGTGAGCGTTTGATGTTCGCCAAGTGGAATTATACGTGAATAATCTGAAAGCACTGGAGGATTTTGAAGCTTTGATTTTGCAAACAATACTTGTCAAATCTCAACATTCACTCATTGGGTTTAAACTTCGGCTTCAACCCATGTGAGGCCTTTTGACTGTCAGACTGCTTCCCTGCCTCCATCCCAGAGTGTGGGCGTGGGCGTGCATCTCTCTAAAGGTATGCAAATTTGCAACAGCTTTTTTCCCCCCTTTATTAATATTCATTTCCCCATCTCCCATGGTTCCCGTAACAATAGTTATATGTTTATTAAGATAGAGCTTTTCAGACAGTGATGCTCTGAGTAATTTTAGGTGAACTTCCGGGACTGGAGAGAATATGTTATCTCTGGTAAAAAAAAATCCTGTAGAGCGGCTGGAATATACTGTATTTCATTAATAGTATTTTTGAAAGTTATAGGGGGGAGTTTCATTGTTTTGATTTTGAGGATGCTGAAATCAGAACATTTCTTTTTCTAAAACTGAACCAAAAAAAAAAACATTCAATTGTGAATGCGGTCAACAATTAATTTGTGTATTGATTTATTGTTAAATCTCTGCAGCCTCAGATTTTGAAAGCCTATTGACATAGAGTCTCTTGCTGCTGCCAGACAAGCACTTATGGCTTGGAGAAAAATAGTATGATCTATTTCTGTCCTCCTTCCAGGAGCATTTCTGATTAGTGCTGGTGAGCAAGACTAGTCATAGACAGGGATGGAGTGACCTACAGCACTGTGCCGCAGTCACTGCCTGTGTCCCAACTTCAAGAAAAATGTCTTTTAGATGTCTGTTTCTATCCTGCAGTGAGTTGGTCCTGTGATTGTTCCCATCCTCGACCTTCTATGTGGAGACAAGCGGGAGACACATGAGAAGAGCACAGAGGAGATGGAAGGACAATGGTTTTTTTTTCTCAGTTTCGCAACCAAAGTGGAAAAAAAACAGAAAAGCAAATCACACATCTGCATCTCAATCTATTTGCATGGTGAAAAATGAGAAAATGTCTATTTGAGACCGAGATTTAGCATAAACGGGGAGCTTGGAGGAACCGCAAGGCCATAATTCTCGGATGTGATATGCACTTCCGGGCAAAAAATCATAATTTCTCAGACAGCAACACTCCTGCAGTCACACGCACATTTCGAATTGGGGATGTAGGTTCCAGACATTCATCCGCCTTGTTCTCTCCAAATAAAAAACACAGTCTGAGGAAAAAAAAGAAAAAAAAAACTGGGCTTGAAGTTTACAAATGTATGTTGTCGCCTTAAAATGAATTGCCGGCTAGTCTTTTCAGCCTCCGAGCAGTCTTTGTTTCTCATGTCCGATATTGTGTGAGCGGATGTCTGTGCCGTTAAGGCTCTTGTCCTCCATAAAAGCATTCTCTCTCTTAGATCTCCATCCATCCATCTATTTTCTATTCCTTATATCATGTGCACGGGGTTGCAGGGTGCTGGAGCCATTCCCAGCTGGCGCAGGTGATTAATCATTTGCCGTCCAGGAGGAACACGTGTGTACTTAAGAACATGCAGAGGGAACTGTGATTTGTGAATATTTATAAGCCCTGAGAGATTTTGCAGATATCTCTCAAGAGTCATTTTTATCCATCCGGATTCCCTGGTGGCCTCCAACTTCCAGAGCTTCTTTGCATTGTGCGTGTGTTTTGGCTGGTGGACGGCCAAGACTAAATCAGTTACACCTCCGTGTCTCCGGAGGTTTTCTCAGTTTCCCGTGGTGTGCACCTGCAGATATTCTCGGCTAAATCCCCTCATTTAAGGAGGCAGCCTTGTCGGAGCTCTTCTCATGAAGCTGTCATTTTGTGGTGTGCTGCACTTAAGCAATAAAACTGCAGCCATGAAGTTATTGGAAATCTAATGATTCCTAAAACTATTTATGCAGTAAGTTGACCAGTTAGTCAAAGCAGAAGCTAAAGCCCTTGTTATTCTTTACTGTTTGTTAGTGGGTTTAGAGATGGTGTGCATGGCTTCTTGTGCCATGCACACCAAAAAAGCATTTACAGGCGTGATGAAATTTGCATGAATGCTCTTTTATATTGTTTCCTTTGTGTCCAGCACTGTGGTGCTGATTTATTTGCTTGTTTTTTGGTGTTCATAGACATGTATGAAATCCCAGGAACAAAGTTTCTAACTCCCTCTGGAAGTTTTTTTTTTGTCTTTGTACATCAATTATTTGGGGAAAACCCTGGTTGCTCTGAATCCTCCCCTAGCTGCAAATGCTGCCTCTCATCAGTGGAGGTTGATTCTGCCGATGTGCTCTGTGGGAGTATCTTCAACCAGGAAGATTCCCCACAGCGCAGTCAGTCATGCATCATATTCTGGAGGGGCTTCCACAGGTCCGGCCAGGAGAAAACGTGTCTGCCTGATTGCCAGATCAATGAATTGGACATCTTGTGTTTGATAACATAACGTTCGGAAGCTCTCATTAAACTCTTCTGTCTCTTAATATCAAAGCCCTCCATTACTTATTTTAAACACTTTTCTGACTTTTAAACTTTCTAATAGTTTTGCCATTCAATAACGGGAGGATGTCAGCCGAATAGTAATCTTTTTCTCCATGGTCTAACTTCACCCGTGACTTACTCTCTCATTCCCTTGCTTCTCTCCCTCTGGCAGATCATACTGTCTGATCTCCTGTCATTGTGAAATCTCTGTACCATGACAGGACTAAGATGCCGGCACCACTGGATGTTCATCCTCATTGCACATCCCTTTCCCCATTACCCAAGATACTATAACGAATAAGATTTTATTTCTCCAATATTTAATACCTACATAGTGATTCTGTGATGTAAGCTTTTGATTGTTTTAAAGTAGTTGTTTGAGCTAAATTCCTATTTTGAAGATGATCTATTCTCTACTTGCCTTTGTTGCTCGTGAGATTTCCCAGGCAGTAGCGATCCAGGTATCGTGGATGGGTTCATATTTAACATGGAGTTTGCCAGATGTAGCTCATCTGATGTCATGACATGACAAGGATTATTTTTCTAAACCACAGAAGGACAAATTACAAATCCTAACACAATGCTAAATGGTGCACTACGTTGATCAAATGTCTTCTTTTTTTTAATATTACAGACAAGTAACCTGATGCTTTTTCAAAACTGCTGTGTTATTCATTCGATCAGTAGATGACCATTTTTAGGTACTAGACAAGATTTTATTATATAAGTATATAAAAAAAAAGTGAAATAAAACAAGCACTCTGATTTGGGAACTCTTGAACTTTGTGAGCTTTAGTTTCCCTTCATTTGTGTTTCAAACATTTGATTTTAAAATGTCAGTGAATCACAGCTGAAAAGTCTTTGCAAAGAGTGCAAAGAATATTCCCATAATTGTCGAGAGCTATACACACCTCACAAACTCATGGATTTTGTGGGGTAATATTCCGAGAATTGCAGCCAGTATAACTGCATGACAATTAGCTGAATATGCTAATGTTACAATCACTCCCTGTATTGCTGGAGTTCTGCAGGGCTCCAGATGGTGTGTGTGTACACACACCCTCCCTGCCCTCTTTCTACTTCTACTGCATATCAATGGTTGTGCATCGCTCTGAGCCTCGGTCTCATTGCACCTCGTCTCTCATTTTTCAGGGCTTTAAATGAGGCTGAAATGTGATTTACTGCAGACCTCTTGTTAAGGTTTGGTTTTCCACCTGAACATAGGGCTCCACTTGATCTCGGTCGTCTAAAATAATTCAATGTTGTTTTAATTTGGGGGAGGGCTCTCAAGTTCACTGGTCGATGCCGGACATCCCATTGGGTCTACCCTGTGTTATTTAAAATGACGACGTAAACAGAATATCTGCTGGGCAGGGTTTAGAGGGGAAAAATCATATGAAATATATAAAACCTGAAAAAATAATTGTTATATCGTTTAATAAGCAGAACGAAATCAAAATGTAGTGTGACGGGCTGCATCTTGTTGAGACAACCTGTTGTATTGCCCCGGAGCAAACACAAAATCCCTCTATTACTTTCTCTCTCCTGCTTTTTGGGGGGCTATTTGTTCAGATCAGCAACAGAGGAGCTCAGGTGATTCTCTCTGATTCAGGCTGGATCAAAACGGCACCTCCCATCACGGGTACCATCGGGAGGGATGTGAAAGCATTTACACAACTCCGGTAAAAACACACACTTGTGCTTCAACATGAAACACTGAGCTCACTGCCATGCTGTTTTTAATCTTTCTCTTTGTGTAGAATCTTAGAGGTTAAGAAAGGATTGAGGGAAACCTTTGTTTGACCCGATGAAACCACAGCTGAGAGTATCAAAAAGTAACCGATCAAGTGACTGATTGACTGACAGCTTTGACGGGGGGGGGGGTTTCTGGATGAATGAACCGCTCCCTTCTCACTCGAGGGGGCTGACAAGACCGGCCCGTCAGCCGATAAAGAATCAATGTTGAAAAGCATTTTGTCGAGGACACTGAGCCTTTATTAATCTTATTAAAATTAAAACGCAACACCCCTATATTTTCCATAGATTTGGTTACGTTGATGTTTGAATTCTCCATTATATGCCTTATTTACCAACTCATCTGCGCCACTATCTTGTTGTTCCTTTAGAAAAAGAAATGAAAGAGAGCCCAAATGCAAACAAATTGAGAAGCTTCTTCCTGGTCATTAGTTAATTGTGTCTGTCTCTAGTCCAGTGAGGTAACTAAAAGAAGAAGGTCTCGCTTGCATGTAAAAGGCACTGAATTTTATTTTTTCGCCCCAAACCAGCCTTTTTTAGACTCATCTGCATCCATCTGAGGTGGAATTATATGTCAGCATAATTGTGTCAATCCCCACCAGAGATTGGGCTGTTCATTCAAACTGAAAACCCCTCTATCCCCGGCCCTCCTTCCTCCGAGGCACTTTACCTCCCTCACTTATCTTCACCAAAGATTTTTTTAACTCTTCATCAAATAGCCGCATGACTCACATCCGCACACTCAGTTTCTGTTTACTTTGAACACTCTCCATTAAATCCGTTTCGCCAAATAATTTTTTTCCCCAGCAACAGCGGGAGTTTGAAGGTAACCTCCCCCCTTTCCTTTTCCTGTGGTGGATGTGCTGATGGTAAACATCATGACTGTAGATTTCTCTAATTCTTCAAACAAAATACATCATACAGCATTATGAGATAATTAAATTACAGATAAATCACTGGTGTGCAAAACATGTCAGAGGATCAGAGTGAATTGTTTGTATATCTCTATATGACATTTGAATTTAAGATCTGATAATGAAAGGTAATGATAATAAAAGAATACATTTTATTTCATAAACTGAATAATACTTGTTGGGTCCAGGTGCACATTAATGTGCTATTATTTCTATACATGTTTTCATAATTCTCATACCTGCCTTTCATTCTTAAATGTGAGTCCACAGGCTAAGTTAAAACCCTTACCAAATATATTACAATCATATCGGTCCAATATTGACAAACAAAGCTTCAGCCAAGGGACCTTATGAATACGAACCAGCTGTAGCACGCAAATGTTTGCAGCACTTGTCACAGTAAGAGGCTTGTTGACGCATCTTTGGCTTAAACGCCCGCAGCTGACGACGTTACCAGTAATGCCAGTAAAGACGGATGACACATCTTAGTTACACAGTGCCTTGTTGCTCATATTACCCTGTTAGTGTGAATCGTTTATAAAAAATATATATACAGTGTCTTGGTGATTTGGGTACCGCTTTAACCAGCATCCATCATGTAGAAGTCGCAGCTGCAATAGTGAGCTCAGATATGAACAGATGCAAGACTCATAATACAAAGAGAGAATTAACAACTAAGATACACACAAGAAAAAGAAAACAGAAATACAACACTCCTTGGCTGTAATACATCTTCGGGTAAGCTCGTCATGCTCGCTAATCCCTTTCCTTCCCACCTCTGCACTCGCCACAAACACACTGCTGTAAGTCAAGTTGTCTTCTGTGACGGCGTTCTGTGGACGTGACAATTCGGGGGATTTTTCTTGACATCGAGAGAAGGGCAGGTGTGTGCTTTTGCCACTCTTCTTTATCATGGCGAGAACAGACGCTTTTCCTTTTCAACACATTTTCAGCATTTGCTTGTTTCCCTGTGGAAGGTACATTCAGTAATTCCCTTTTGAAAATTAGCTTTCAAGTGTTTCTAATCAGCTCCTTATACCTCAGGAGTCGAAGCCACGACACATTGACAAAGAATCCTAGACATCCTACTTATATAAATACAGACCAAGCAAAAAGCCAAGCTTCATCATAATCTGTCCCTTCCCTTTTTTCAATGTGCACATGATTCAGCTATACATAAAGAATTATCTGTTATAATCTCTTTATATTCATCTTTAATTAGAATGTTCATGTTATACTCAAAGCCTCATAAAATCGGCACTATAATGCAAGGAAAGGGAAAATTAGTTTTGTCCTACTCAGTAGCTAGGATGGTATATCTGCAAAAATCTGCCATTTTCCCCATAAACATTTGCTTAGTAGATCTACTCTTCAATACAAAAAGTCCATCTGACCGGATCGCATCTGCAATTATTTCCTCTCCTGTCAGATCAGTTTCCGGAAGTGCGCAAAATAACATTTTACCCCTCCTCCAATTTCAAAAGAATTTGCGTATTTCCACTGCACAGACTGGCTTGTGGACACTGATATACTCTTTTAGCATGTTAGTGGTCTATGCAGATGCATCTTCACACTGCATCCTGTCAGTAGCCAAATTCTCTTAAAATCCAATTAATGATGAAACAGTGTAAGTGAGCGCGATGCATAACTGTTCCCTCACTGCGGATTTTAAGGATAATTTATGCTTTTCCCCTCAAGTTGATGTCGTTTAAAGCACAGAAACGCACAGAAAAACTTTGACCATAACTTCTGCTGTAGCTTGGAAGCAGACAGCAAACAGTAGTGCCCAATCCGCCTCGGAAGATCAGATTTCCCTTACCCGCATTCCCCCCATCTGATGCCCACAGCTCCTGGCTGGCTTTTTCAAGTACTTCGGTACTTGAAAAATGTGGAACTATTTATTTCAATATTACTTTTTTTCAGTGCCGAGACAAACGTCCCATTGTTCAGAATCAGATGAGGAAAGCCAACACGACGTGATGAATGCCCGCACCATCTGTGTGAGCTGAGTCGATGCTAAGCTGATGCAAAGCAAGCTCCATGCTTGGAGCCCATTACTTACTTTTCAATCAGTCATCCACAGTGCAACCACACAACTTGATCTTGGTGTTCCCCAACCTCTTTCAAGGTTGAGGCCACTCTCACAAGGAGGCTCTCTCTGTACTGCCTGCACTGGTCCCACCCATAGGTCAATGATAATGATCAGAATGATTTAAGGGGGGGCAGCAGGTGCTCTCAAACTCCCTCCTCTTCATGGCTGGAATTACTCAGTATGAGAGCACTGGGATGAATAATGCAGCGCTCCTTTGCCAAGTTGGGATGACAACGCAGGCCTGGGTAGACTTAGAGAATTGCTGGAACTCACTCTTTATGGCATGAAAGAGAAAAATGCAAAATTTCTTTTGCACAATCGAAGTCAAGCCGTAGTCAGAACTGGGGTAAAGAAGCTAAGACCTCATTTGATCCTTAAAAACTGTCATTATTATACAATTCTTTTTTTTGTAATTGAAACAAATACCAGAGCTTTTTGAGCCCCAGGTTGTTGTTGCCTCAAGCCCCTATTTAATCCTAATGAGGCTGAGATGAATAATCAAAGGGTAGGATAAAGTAAACCATACATGGAGCTCAGGAACTGCATTCTGAAACTGTTTCATGGCCTGATTTTTTTTTTTTTTCTTTTTTCATTCACAGTAGGGAAAATTCCTTTCATGGTATTATTATGATTGGGTCAAGTTGGCTGTCACAGGGGCCACCACTTGATGGATGGTGCTGTATTTCATCTATATGGGATCCGTCTCCACAAGCAATCCATTACCCTCACTCGTACTTCACACCATCGCACATCTTCGATATACAGTCTTCTCACAGAGGTCCAACCTGATTACTACAAATGCTTGTTAGAGCTTCTTTTTCATAATTATGTCAAATATATGTAAAAGAAAAAGGGGATTCTTCATCCCCCAAATTTCAACATGAGGTGCAGTATCTAAATCATCTGCAGCCCACGGTCTCAGGCACATAATGTGTCTAGTGTTCAAAATAATACTCCATAATTTAATATTTTTATTATTCCTGCATCCCTGTGTGCAAAGGAAGCTACGTGCTAACATTGGAATGGTTTTTGTGTATCAGTCACACTTTTTCCAGCATTTTTAAGATAACAAAACTCACTGGCTGAAAATTGAACTAAGTATGAGAGTATGAGACCGTTCTGGAAATAAAAAGGTTTGGGACAAAGTAGAAGGCAAAGGGGGATCTTTTACATGATCTTATGGGATTTTTGTGATCAACTGCCTTTTCAATCACCATCTGTTTCCGTTGCCAAAAAAAGATGGACAGATTAATAAGTGGGAGGAGATAAATGTGGGAATGTGTGTGGACATCTGGTTTGTTTGTATTTGTCTATATGGGTTTAGTTTGTGATTTGTGCACCATTTAATAATTCATTGTCACGATTCTCGCACTGCCTGTCTGCCAGACTGAGAGGGGAGAGTGGAGCATGCACTGTGTCATCATCTGGCAGCCCAAGGTTTGGTCACATTTGCTGTTAGCTCAGTGAGATAACACAGGAAGAGAAAAGGAATACTGATGTCATGAGTGCAATGAGCAGAAAAATCATAAATAGTAAACATTTTTGCTGGTCAGGCAGCACTTTGAGGTCTGGCAGTGTGACAGATGGGTTCCCAAAGTCCAGGCCAGTGCTCCTGGGGCTTCCACAAGACACAAATGAAGATGAACTTAAAAGGAGCAACCCTGAGTTGAAAATTAAATAACCTTTTCTTGATTCTCTGGTAAAGAATATAGTTTCTGATCTATCTTCAAATCTGCTGGGGCTGCCCTAGGACCTGTCAGTGCACTCAGGGAAGGACAATGTGCTGCAGGGGTACCTCAGAATAACCTCCGTGGTTGCTCAGGATGATGTGGTTGTGTACGCCTTGTTGCATTAAGACCTCCAGCAGGCCCTGGGACCGTTTGCGGCCAACATTCCAAGCCTGACATCTGGCCCACCAGCACTGGCGAGTGACCAAAACATTGAGACCATCGACAAAAGTTGCTGAAATAGGGCTTTGCACGAGGGCTGGAAAGAGGAGCTTAGACTTCTGCAGGGAGCTTGGAGGAGAGCTGCTCTGCCTTTGCAAGGAAAAGAGTTAACTAAAGGGGTTCCGGCATCTGCTCAGGATGCGGCTTGGATGCGTTTCATTAGAGGTGTTTAGAGCGCATCCAACTTGCAGAAGGACCGTGGTTGATGCGGAACACACTGAAGAGATTATGTAAACCTCATCTATTTTTCTTCCCCTTGCACTGAATTGCAATGGCACCTTTTAAAACTGATTATATATAACTTACACCATAACCCAAATAATAGCTTGAATTGCATCTCCTCAAAAATGCAATTACAAGCTTGGTAACAGAAACCCTATATGAAACAGTGAGCCCAAACAGCTAGCCTGGTTTTCTATTTATTCATTCATTAATTTGTCTATCTAATACCTTTCTATATTGCAAATGAAACACCAAACCTTTATCTGATCTAAGGTCTATACTGGCAGGTCAGTGATTTCACTTAATGTAATATTATTGAATATTTATTTGCTTCAACTGCCAAATACTCAGATTAGATTTAGCTGAAACTGTCAGAAGTATATTAAGATTTTTCAAATCCTTCCATTGAAGTCTGACCATCAGACTGTAATCAGAATCAGAATCAGAGAAACTTTATTTGAACCAGAGGCCCCATCAGGGCACAAGGGGTAGCATAGCAACTTAGAGCAGATAACCTACAGCTGTAGGTATATAGAATGAAGGTAAAACAACAATAAAGTGAAAATAAAGGGGAAAATAGAGAGAAGTGACTTCAACAACTTTAAATAACTGTTCATCTTTGCAAAAGGCAGACGACAAAAACTGTACATTTGTGCGATGGTTTCTGTATTCATGCAATAGATATAACACAACTGGCACTACATTTTGGGGGTCTCAATGGAAGTGTCAAAGGAAGATACATTGAGTCAATCAAAAAATTCCAGATACTACATGCAAGACAATCTAAAAAAAAGAATCAAGGAGCTGCCTAAAAAAAACCTATTTGAAATCATGTTTGGACACAGTGGCTCATTCAGGGTTGAGTTTACATATTCTTCTTGTTTGTACACAGGTTTCCTCTTGTTTCTCTGGTTTTCTCCCAGAGTCCAAAACCATGCAATGAGTCAATGGACATATCTAAATTGCCTTTAAGTGTGACTTGTCGTATGTCTCTAAAAGCTATCGCCTGGAGCATGATCCAAGTTTAACACTGACTCCTGCCCCATATTGCACGGACGCGTTCCAGCCTCCCCCCCTACCAGGATAAGCAATCTAGACTAAATCACTTCAGAAACAGTAGAGGACATTGAGGGTCAAAAGTGTTTGGTACCCTCACGTAGGGGTTTGTGTTTCCACACTTATGAGCTTTGACCTCATTCTGAAATATAAAATGATTTTCCCAGTTTATACAATTTTAAAAGAAGTATGGCTGCATCCTTTGTCAGGACTACCAACTGGCCTTAGCTGCTGAGTTTAATGATTCTAGTATGGGAGTTTTGTTTGGCCACAGCTAGAACAACACTATTAGCCCATTCGCCATCATCCGCAAACCCTCAAATATTTGGCCCTTTAAAATTTACCTTCTGATCTGGTTCCATGGGGTTACAGTTGCTGTCCGTCTGTAATTGCATGTGGCCGTACTGCTGTGTAGCTTTTACCTCCAGGCCAAAACTTGCGTGATGGTGTTGGGAGTATGCAAATTCGCATTTTGAGTCATTTCTTATTTCTATGACAGACAGCTATTTTTTTTCAGTGACTCCTCACTTCACGCTTAATTGTTCCCCGGTACTCATTTGATAAGAGCTGATAAAGTTTGTTCTTTGTGTAAAATTCATTTCTTTGTGTAATAAAAACTTTATTCACTATCGCACATCAAACCCTGTTAAAGGTTTCAGGCTCTACATTAGAAATGCATGCGCATCTGTGTCTGTGTGTGTCTGCAGCCAACCGCCTGAACACACACGGGGTCTCTTACATGTTCAAATTTCAAACTGTGCATATGCACAAATTAAATTTGCAGATGAGACACCAGTGAACAGTGAATGAATAAATCAAATTACTTCCTTATAGAGCCATACAAGAGCAAGCAGGTGCGTCCGTCAGATAAACATCGGTATTTTGGCAGCAAAGATGGCCGTTTAATCCGCTTTTCCAACTGTGGCATTCGTAGTAGCAACCGCATGTACAACAGTTTGTGTAAAAATGCTGTTCATTTACCCTTTTTCTCGCTGCACATTTTGCACTTATCCTCACGGCATGACAGACATTTGTACACCTATTTGCCGGGTTGTGCAACCAGAGGGACGCATGAAAGGAGCAATCAGGGGAAACACACAGTCGACAGGCAAGTAGACTGAGAACAGAGCGGAAAACACTGACAGGGAGAAGAGAAGCTGTTCCTGAAGTTATTTGATTGGTGTTTTGCATCTAATTTGATGGGAAATAATGACAAAATGAGGGCAATAAGACTTCTGCTCAGCCATTTGTTGGTTTCCCGACTGTTTTTCCGTTTTTGCTGCCCGACCTGCAGTGATAGAAAAGTTGTAGAATGTTGCCCTGGAGTGACAGCTACACTGCATGCCGAGAAAGAAATACTTTTGGTTTTTCAGATGCAAATCGTCTTATTCAAACAATAATCCACACTCAAGTGATTGGTTTTCGGTTCCTGTCGACCCTTTGTTGCCAAGAAGGGTGAATTGAACACAAAGCACAATACTTTGTACTTTGTTTGGTCACATAAAACGGATCGCTACATTGAATATTAGTGTGGTTCGTATTTGCATAGCGAGGGGGGAAACCAGACCGGATAAGAAGAGTCAGTCAGGAAATGTGAAGACATATTTCAATGCTGCTTGAAGTTGTTCACCTGTGATCAAATAACTAATCAGAATGTGTTTGCTTCAGGTCAGCCAACAAATATATGACAGTTTTGCATCGTGCCCTTGAGCCAATTGGACGGCGGGTTTGAACTTTTGCATTTAAGTTCTGTTCCTGTGGTTTCTTTCTTCTTTATTCACAGTGTCAGCTCTTTATATGAGGTAGACACCCTCCTCAAATGTCAGCAAATGTCATTAGAAGCTGTTCTGGAATGAAAGACATTCCTTTAGCTATTTGGTCATCTTTGGTAAAAAGGACTAAACACACATTCACATAAAGATCATAAATATGTTACTAAAGCCAAATCATTTAGCCTTCTCCCCCTACTTTTCAATCGGTGAGTCATTCCCATGCAGACTTGCTTTGAAAAGAACTTCTAATATCTGTCAGAGCAAATGTGCCCAAATATAATATTAATCTTTTTTTTCTCAACACCTACATACCTGCGCCACTTTTCCATCCCCACTGCTCCCATGTTTCGGCTGAGTCTCTAAGTGACGCTGTGTATGGAACCCTCTGTCATAAGGATATTTTTTACCTCTTGCACTTTGGCTTCTTGCAGTTTTAGTTTGCCACTCCCCTGTTTGTCCTGTTTGCCCACTCAAAATGATTTCATGTCTGGGTTTCATTCTATTTTCTTGCAAAGAAATCCTTTCTGTATTGGTTTCAGTAGATCAGTTGGTTACTCATTAGCTTCTGTGCTCACAGGATCAGCTTATTAAACCCTTGATTTCATGAGGACTCGTGCTATGCTGTGCAAAAAGGAATAGTTTTTAAAAGCTTGTGGATTCATTGTGTAATCTGTAAAATCCTGTTATTTCAGTGGATTTTCATTTCCTGGCTGAGGTGTATGTGGACAATAAGAGGATAAAACCAGGATTCTCACCTAGCAGTGACCTAAAAGAAAATAGTTTTTCATTTGAATTTAATTAACTGGACAGCCACTGTATATATTTTGACAGACACTTCAATTTGTGATTTCCTCCCCTCCTCTCCAACCAGATCGACTCATCGTGAATTTGACTTCTCTAATACTCGTCAGATGATGGAAGCTTCAGATTTCATCATCCAGAAAGAATAACAAGACTGAGAAAGGTCTGATGGACTAGTGTGAAGTATAACCGCAGGCTATTGTGCCCCCAAAATCCCATGTGGAGCTCTGGCTGTTCAGATGCAGAGAGCAGATTATCTCGCTTTCCCATATGCTTTATACATCAGCTCTGAAAAAATACACAACACAGCTGAGGGGGGTTTCTCTCAATGCTTTAAAAAAATAACAACACCCATTTCTGATGTCAGAGTGAACCCTCTGACACAAAATCACCCAGACGCAGACCACAAACCCTAGCGGGACATCTTGACAGCTTTCCCCAGAGCACGTCTACCTGAAAGAAGATGGCTGGTATGATATGACACTATACTGCGTGCTTGTTTTTCTACTTCATGCTTGTGTTTCATTTGTATATAGATGGATAATTTATTTAATGTTTAATTTCAAACAGTCATAGTTAATCTCCTCATTTCATGGGAAAATTGGAGACTAATCGTAAACAAAGCAAAATATAAAAATCATCAGTACCGACTACTGAATATGTTATGAATATATTAAATATCTCTCACCATATTAGCCTAGAAAGAGTGTATTCCTGCAAAGGCCATGCAGATACCCAAAGGAATCCTAGTTTTTTAAAGACAACACGAGTATTTTTAAAATGAAATGATAAAGTAAAATTTGTCATGAATAGTACATTGTACGAGGTACCAAATCCCTCTTTCCCCAAGCACAAGACATTTTACAAGTGGTGATGCATGAACATGCAGATCGTTGGGTTTCAAAGTCATGGTCATGCCTGGAAGCAAAAAGAAAATCTTCCAACACACTGCAGTATTTTATAGCTAGATAAATTTCATTCAACTCACCAGCATCCAGATACCATTTTAGAGTGGATGACGGTCCGCAGCAAAAGCGAGGTATGAAAATGTTGACGTACTGTTTGGATTGAAGGGATTTGATTGTTGCCGTTCCTCTGTGGTCCCTGACAACCTTAGGTCAGTTTAAACAGTAAAGTAGTCAGTAAATGATGTTGGGTCTCTGTGCGCCTCTTCTATAATGCAACATTTTGAGGGCATTGCTACCTATGCCCCTTACACAATCCCTCCCTGTCTGTTAAATTAATCATGACATGGGTGAATCGAGGCCTCTGCTCCTGCCCTTTTATGTAATAGTACATGACTGGTAAAAACCAAGAACTCCGATGGTGTAGGTTATCCCCGCTTGTCTAAATCTCACACACCATCTTCAGGAGTGGAATGGAAGGCATAATGCATGTTTACTGTTTGTGCTGTGGTTTCTGGGGTTGCTCCACACCAAACTCCACCAACAAGTTGCTGTTGTGGACAGGAGAAAACACACCAAAGGCATATTTAGTAACTTGATAAAACACAACTAAGATAAACCTTCTCGATTGATTATTTCAAGGAATTACAGTGATTTAATAATTTGCTTAAAATTCTGTAAAACTCCGACTCATGACTACTCTGTTTAGGTTTTATGCTTTGCAGTTTAAGGTCTCAAAAGTAAAAGATTGTGAGTGGTGATGATCTGCTCCTAAAGTTTGACTTTTTAAAAGTTGCTGTAGGTAAATGCAAAGTAAAAGTACCTGCTGTAGCTGCTCAAGATGCTTGTGATATTGTTTTTTTCTATCATTTTTTTTTCCCCACACTTCTCCAAATGGATGTACATTGATCCACTTTAGATGTCGCTTTTTATCGTATAAGTTATATGGATATATTTGAAGTGCTCTTATTCTTTGCACTGTGTTTCTTTTATAATAATTATAACTTATAATATTTGTTTAAATTATTTCATATAGTACATTTCATTTCATCTATATGTCTGTTCTTTTTACTTTTCACTTTTTACATTTGTGAATTGTGATCAGAACACCATGGTAAGTTGACCAGCTACACCTTAGAAAGGTTATGTGCTGCTGCTGCTCCTGCAGTGAGGGACTTGTTTTTCTTCCCTCTGCAAACCAGACGCTGTTTAAAATCAACCTGACACGGTGGTGTGGTTCCTGCCAGGTTTGCTGAAAATGTCATAGTCGTTTCAGCAGGTCACCCACAGCCTTGTCCTTTGTCCTTCGGCCTGTCCTGCCAACCCTGAATACATTTTAAAGGAGCCTTTTTTATTGCTACCGAGAAGGAACCAAGGTTGAAGAGGAATATGTGCAATGAATATACGCAGTGGTTTTTCTCCAGGCTGTCCGGCTTCCTCCCACCGTCCAAAAACATGCTGTAGATTCATACGAGACCCCAAAGTGTGAGCCCTTGAACAGCTGTGTGTATCATTATGACGTGTTTTGTATGTCTTTATATGTGAACCTGTGATTGGCTGGTCCAGGTTAAAGCCTACCTCTCGCCCAATGACAGTGCAGGATAAGTAGTATAGAAAATTAAAGAATGAATATGCACTCACAAGTAATCTTCTTTACAAAATGTAAAAATTACATAATTCATGGTGGATACTTTTAATATTTTTTATTGATACAGGGAAAAAAAATGGAGCAGGAACGCCAATAATTCTTATTTTGAGCAAAATTTCCTCAGAGTTCTCATAACAAAAGATGAATCACGATTAAATCCCCTTACTTTGTTCCACTTTGTTAATTGTCCCCAGTCAAACACTTTGGGGAACTGTTTAGGGAACACATTTCTTTCAAAGAGCAGGCACAGGTAGAGGCAAGACAGAATTTGTTTTAGTAAGGAAGAGCAAAGCTGTCCATGTCCTATTAATGGCTTGAATTGAACACTACAAAGATGATACGTGTTTCATTTATTGGAGTGCAAAGATTAAATCCCTGATTTAAATCAGCATACTGCAGGTATTTAGCCCGCTTGTACAACAGATGGCAAGCAAAGACATGAAAAGCCATTCCATCTTTGATTGGGATCCTGGCAGCACTGCTGCCTCAGGTGGCCTTAAGGTCCGGAAGTTTCCCGGTATGTTCCTTTTACTTTCCCAACATTTTGCGTAAAACTGACTTTTTGTGCATGCAAAAACAAGATTGCTCTGAATATTTTAACCCCCCTCAGAGGTAGCTCATTAAGCCCACAAACCCACCATGACATCAAACTCAGTGATCTAACCCTTAAACTGTTATCACATTTTTATCTTATTTGAGTCTTTTAACATGAGAGTCATTCAGAGGAGAAAAGTATTAGATGTTTGTAGTCTCCTTTTTTCCTCTTTTGTTCTTTCCACTGCCCTTTGCCAGCCACTTTGGTCGGAGCTGAACCAATTTTTTCAAAGGCTCAGAAATGTTATTGCGATAAGATTCCTTTAACACGAGAGGTTGCGAAGTTACATACTTTTACTTCAATATACAGTATGTTTCTTTACGTTTTATGAAGCTTTGTGAATCGATGCTTTAAAGATTGAAGGGCAAGAGGAGCATGAAGATTATAAGAGCACATACAGTATATCTATATATTTCTTCATATAGAACAGGGGTGTCAAACTCAAATACACAGTGGGCCAAAATTCAAAATTGGGATAAGGTCGCTGGCCCCCATTGCTATTTATTGAAAAATATCTTCTTCCAGATATAGCAATGAACCTTTTCATATGGATCCAAACAAGTTTTGCTTAAAAAATAAACATGGAACAAGCAGAGCTTAATACTATACAATATATAACTTAATATTGCACACATGCAAAATCCTGTTTTCTGCCTAAGTAGCAGGATGCCAGTATTAGCATTAGGTCGCTATGACAACTGTCAACAGAGGAGAGGGCATTTATGGGTCCTGTTGTGATTTTCGTGCCAAAACTCCGGCAGAAAATTCTGGGATTTGTTGAATTAGCTGTACATGCACTGTCGACTATACCGGCGGGCCAGCTCTAATAGTCATTTGGTATGGCTTTGCAGTCCAAATATAATTACAGTGCGGGCCAAATTTAGCCCGCGGGCCAGAGTTTGAAGCCTGTGGTATGGAATATGATTACGTATGTCACCATTCCCTTGGTCACCACGTATCGATGCCATTTGCATTACTGATGTTTGTGAAGGCATCTCACTGCTCTTTCCCAGAGTATATTTTATATACTATATTTTATATTTTATATATTTTTACTCACCCACTGGCAGATAAAAGGAGATTGGACTCCTCACTGGAGTTCAGCCGCTACCATTAGAGGTTGACCCGTGGCATGAAATTAAGAAGCCTTTGCTCATTGAGCAGCCCAGCCGATAGAGGTAGAGGATAATAAATCCACTGGAAAAGAGGATAGGATTGGGGGAGGGTAGCCCACACAGCCTCAGGGGTACTCTGAATCCCTTTAATAGCAGGACTATTTTCTCCATCGTCTTGAACAGCCTTCATTTAGGAGAGGCATCAACAACTCACACACTAAAATACTCCCTCATGTACGGTGAGAACTCCAGTTCTTGGCTCAATCTGTCATTCATGCTATTTGAGGGGTTGGATGGGAAGCCACTGTAACAAAGAGGGCTTCTAAGGACTTTTAAGCCTTGGTGGATCTCGGGCTAAACAATGCAGAGGGTAATATTCAATATATCCAATATCGGCCCCATGAAAGGAAATGAATTTGGCTCTCGGCCTCGGGCTTACCATGAACACAGAATTAATTTTGTACACCACACAAGTATTTTCATTGCTATAACATATTCTTTAGTTTCCTTAAAAGCCAGACTTTTAAGGCCAGTATTCAAAGTGGGGACTATTCAGTCGAGAATTTGATGTCCTTGTGAAATATATACTGCTGCAGGAGCATGACAGAGACAAAGTCATTTGACAACATCTTCCCAACAGTGTTATTCATGTAGGAATCACTCGCATGTAAAAAGCAAAAGGGGAGAGCGGGTGGGACTGCAAGATTAAATACACAGTTGGGAGTGTGTCATGCAATCCGTCGCAGTGCTGGTGCAAGGGGAGCGCTTTTTTTTTTTTTTTTTTTTTTTAAAGAGCTTTTCATAACAACTCCATTATTACTGCTTATGTAATGATCTGTTTGACTATTTGGCAATTAAAAAAATAGGGAAAGCTTCTTAAAGCAATGGTCAATACAGCTCTCTCACACACACACATCAACAGAGATGCCGACGGGGAAAGGGAAAAGATGGAGAAATATTTGTTGCTTTTGAACTTTGAAGCAATGTGGACTGACAGCCAGGGGGAACCTGTTGTCATCATGTTGTCAATACACTGTCATGTTCTGTTAAAATAATGGGTTTCTGAGGCTCCCTATAACTGGAGCTCAAATCTAGCAGATGTCTTGGCTGGGTAAAAAAAAAATCCTGGTAGCATTATAATATAATCTGATTCCTGACAGTTTGTCCATCTGTCTGTTCTTTTCTCGTTCTTCCTTACGTTTTTCTTTCTTTCTTTCTTTCTTTCTTTCTTTCTTTCTTTCTTTCTTTTTTTCTCTGTCTTTCTTCCCCGTAGGATTTTGCGAACGCAGTCGCTTGAATGGTATTACAACAATGTGAAGAGCCGCTTCAAAAGGTTTGGCAGTGCCAAGGTTTTGAAGACTCTGTACAGGAAGCACATTCTCGAGAGAGGGGTGCTCTCCGATCTCCCAGGTAACGTCGTCTTCTCCATACACTCGCCGTGAAACCCCTCTCACTACAGTTTGTTTTCCAATTTTGGCCAATGACGAAACACCCTTGCTTTCGTTTCTCAGTTCAACATCAGATTTAAGTGCAAGCCTGCTCATTTGTCAATAGGCTGCTCTGATCTCTCACAGTTTATTTCATTTTATTACATCCAGTTTATACTGAATTGAAGATTTATATTAGAAAAGACCGTCGCTGTTGCCCGTGCTTTCATACTTGTTTGTACTCTATGTGTCGGTATGGTGATAATTTCCCCGCAGATATGGACCAACGTTAAATCCCCGCAGAGACTCAAGCTACTTTGGCTTCTCGGTGAATCGTTGCCATGTTGGACAGCAGCAGGACAGCTTTTCCCCGCCATTGTTCCTCGCTTCAAGATAACATTGTTTTGCCCTGGCTGCAATATGATCGGTTTGTTCCCGTGGCTGACTACAGGGCATTATTTCAAACCCCTGTACACAGGATTAAATGGATGAAGAGAACTTGGGGAGGATAAATCAGGTCAGACCCGAGTGCATGAGGTTATGTTGAGGGGAATGTTTAGGAATTCACAACTGAGGGATGTTTGTTGACAGTGATTTATGTCGAAGGACTGGAGTATATGGACATCCTTGGTAAAAGAGCAAGGGACAGATCACACAACTCATGATGCAAGGCATTCATTTTCGATCTCTTGTGTTTATTTCGATTGACAGATTTTTTTGCCATGCAAGAAAAGGAAGCTCATATGTGATCCATAAATACGTTGTTGGAAAAAAAACTTGTTTCTTAAGAACACTTTCGATCCAATGGCTTCCCTTCAGATCTGCATCGTCATTTTGCAATAAGGCAGCATTGCCAACGCTACACATAAAGACACCAAAAATGTCCATATCCATACGCCTGCAGATATCTCTGAAAAATGGGGAGCAAAATAGCTCACTCATGAAAAACTCCAGATTACATGAATATGCAAAAAAGAACATGAATTAAACAAGTATAAATGCTGAATAGAAGGTGTCTCCAACTTTACTATCAGTTCTGTTAACAGTGTGTCGGGGCCTGGGGGGCCTGAGGTCCCTGCATCACATTTGTGTCTAATGAATATGGTAGTGATTCATAAATGTTTGTGATGTCAAAAATGCTACCTTACCACCATGGCCCTGAACGCAAACACATTATTAGCAAAAGACTGATATCTTACAGAGGTTAAATGGATTTTGACGTAACATGTTACAGGTTTTGCCTCCGAAAGGTAGGAGGGCTAAATTGTTGACTAGAGGAGATTCACTACCCAGCTACAGTCAGGAGCTATCTTTTATGATCCCTAATAATAATATAAACAACCCAGGGTGGCATGTGTCCTTGGACAATCATATATTTTTCATACCATGGCTACTGCTGTCTTCATCAAATAACAATAATCAATTCAAACCTGAGCTTTTTCTGCCTCTCGGCATCTCCTATTTGCTATTTCATGTCAAGCAGGACTCTGCTTTCCTCCATGTTTTTCAGGACAATTCTCAACTCTCTTACATAATCCTCGGACAAGTGAGGATTATGGGACTCAGACATTAACCCACCTCACATGAGCCCACCAGATTATGTATGCGGCCTCCATTCCTTAATGATAAACTGTTGTGTTTTGTTGAGTGTAGGGGCCCTTAATGCTGCATTTAGTACATGGAAATTGGTTTGACAGCGAGGCATTATTTTCCCTGGCTCGTGATAATATGCTCCCATGGATATTGTTCTTTTATTTGTTGTTGTTTTTTCGTGTTTTCTTCAGTCTGTCCTTTCACTGAAATGCCCGGGCCCTTCATGTGAGTGGATATTGGATTGAAGTGAAATAATGAAGCAGAACTGCAGTGGCAGATGCTATATTGATTTTAATAAAAGTGGGTTTCATGTTATTTGCTCTGGAGGACAAGCTGTTTCAGAGTGAGAGTTTACAATAATGTATTCGAAAACTTCTGCGCTTTTCTTTATATTGCATGACCTTAAGACAATCCAATGCCACACTATCATGCTTGGTCTCCTTTGCACTGGCAAGAAGAACTTTAATTATTTAGTTTTATGCAGAAAACACACCCAGCCTCTGTAATTGTCCCCTCACATCACGCAAATAGCAAAGCAGCTACAAGAACGCCAGACAAGCTCATCCATATTTGAAATGTACATCACCTTCTTTCATTGTTTTATGTTTCATTTCTTTAGTCATCACCTATGAGTCTAATGAAATAAATTATGTGCCTGCATGAAAAAGTCAGTTAACATGAAAGATGTGTTTTACATTCAAGGAGAAACATAAGAAGAGATTTGTACTTTCATGTCAGTCCTCACTCGCAGAGAAAGATGATAACCATAGTTTGACCTGCAAGAGTTACATAGATTCAACACGTGTGCACGTGTGTTAGAGGAATGTCCATTATCCCTTTTCAATATAAGATTTTGAACAATCAGTTATTCCATTTGTAGGTTGCTGACTCGGATTGTAAGCACAGTAAATTTTTAGTTAAATGCAATAAATGCAGATTTAATGTAGCGTGAGACAGCAAATTAACAGCTACCTGTATATGATTAATTAATGATTAATCAGTATGCTAGAAATTATAGCTTTTCACATTCATGAAGGGTTCTCTAAGTACATGTAATATACTCTAAAATATGCTTTAAGTACAATGATAGCTATTCCCACAATCTGGTATGAGCCTATATTTGTGTGTGCACAAAATAATGTATCCAAATTATTTGTAGATTTAGATTTTGTACTGTTTGTTAATAAAGCCATATTAAATATAGGGAAAATTGGCTACATCCATGTGAGAGAAAACCTTTACCTACATGATACTGCATTAAGCCTCATCACTCAGTAAGTTGTCTAATATATGTTTTTTGCAAACCCCAAATATTTGTAATTTTCATTGTCTCTGAAACTAAAATATGGCTCAACAAAGCCTTGCCCTTTAGTACAAAATCACAGACAATGTAGTTTGTTTAGAGGACACCAGGCTTGTCAACATGCGTCTCAAGTCTTGAAACATAAAAACCATGGTCCGAAATGAAAGGAACTACAATATTTCGCAATATTGTCCAAAATTTCATGTGAAAAAGGCTACGGTTCAACTTTTAAGACAGTAAAGTCTGGTGTGTCTGATTTAGAGCTGCTTTTAATCAATTATTTATTCGTTTCAATGTCAAATGAGTCAAATATGAAATGATTAATGATTGATGACTAGTTATAAATATTTACAATCCATGGATCACTTGGTCCCACATATTAGCAGACAGAAATGTTAACAAAACATTCTACTCTTACTTCTTTGATGAAGAATCTCTTATAAATATATTTTTTTAGGTTATTATTATTAACTGTAAAGACTGGCAGGAAAGGGTAAGAAAAAGAAATATGTGATTTATATATGAATAATTAATCGATTTCAGTGCTTGCATCAAACAAAAAAAAAAACATGTCTTGCCGATTAGGCCGATTAGGGAAAAAAAACATGAGGACAAGTGCCTTGTTATTTGAAGTAATGGTCCGGCATGTTTGCCAACGTCCTTGTATGCTTTCTGTCGGGTCTTTAAACATTGATCAGTACCCTTTTTATCATTTTCAATTGAATATCAGACTATTTCTCACAGTCACTGGGTGCTAGAAAGCACAAAGTCGTCCGAGAGCCGAGAGCTGTGTGTACGTTCAAAGTGAACCAAATCCTGCTGAATTTGCTGGACAAACTCCAAGAGACATCAAGAGTTCAGGCGAGAAATGATGACACAGAAGCTCCCCCCAACCACCAATATGTAAGTTTTATATGTAGTTTTTTTTTTTTCCTACGGAGCAAAGAAATATAACATATGTTTGATCTTGTTTCCTTTGGAGAGAGTGAGGCCGGCTAAACTCTTTTCTGAATTATGCAAACCTACAGCTACCGACTGCTGTCAGTTGCTCTCTGTTAAACTTAGCGACTTGAAAGGGGCATTGATTTTCTCTTCCAAATCTCAGCAACAAAGCAGGCCTTATTTCCCCAAAATGTCAAACAATTCCTAGGAAAAGTTCAAACTAGGACACACACACTTCTTCTTTGTTAGTTGCTTTTATTTCCCAAATAGGCTAAGGCTCCGTTTCTCTCTAAAATTCATTATGTTGATAACATCTCATGATTGACGAGGAACGCACTGGATAATACTAACATTCATTTAATAGCTTCAGCACGTATCTTTTTCTGCCTCATCTTCCTTCTTTGTTGTCTGGCTTTAGCGTCATAAACTTTGTGATGAAACACAGTGCGTTGAGTCCTTTAGGAAGTATTGGAAGAGAGACTGATGATTTCCGTTACAGGGAAATCTTGTTTCATTTTAAACAGAGGGATTACGGTTGTCCCACTTTTTGCCTGCCTTTTGTGTTTGTAGTTGCATTCCCATGTATGTCTGCGGGAGGCCTCATATCTAGAAAGATATTAGTGACTAGAAATATCAAAATGTGTTACCTTCGTCGAACATGGCATTTTCGCTGATGAGAAGATAGAGACATGAATGGGGGCTTTTCAGAAGCGCGACCATGTTTTCCCCCTGATGATATATTTTTCCTTGCATGTGTGTCTTCATTATGTTTGCCGTTAATTCAAAGTGAACAATTACATGAAACCATTGAAGTGATGGACTTTACAATCTTGGGTTTTTGCAAGTCTTTTTACAAAACAGAACTAAATACTTATGTTTTCCTTTTGACTCTATACCATTCCATCCCGAGCTGGATGCAAATGTTGATAAAATAAGCTTTTAAGGAGAAAATCTCTGTGCTGCTAAACGGGAGGTATTATGGCTACAATGCAATTGCTGGCGATAAATTTCTGGACAGCGAGTTGCTCTGGTCAGATTCTGGCAGGAAAGGAAATATATGTATTAATTTTCTGATTCTTCTCAAGTCACTGCCAAGCAATGACATTTCACGTTGGCTGAAGAATCACAGTACGTGGAAACTGCCTGTTGATCCAGGCCTTTTTATTGATGATGATTATTAGGCTCTAAGCCAAGATAAGCTGCCGACTGTTGAGGAACTGGACAGAGGCAACCACTACACGGTCAGCTGAGTGTCCTGGGGGGATCCTGTGGAGGAGGGGCAGTATCAAATAAACACCGTATGATGCTCTGGACACAATTCTGATGTTAAAAACTGTTAAAAAATATAAAAAAAAAAAAGAAAAAGCCACCGATTTCCCAAAAATGTAAAAACTTAACCGTCACGGTTGACTATGACACAACTCTACATCAGAATCACCATCAAATATTCATTCATGCATCATTCAAAGTACTGTTTGGGCTTAATGTGTTCGACTCCCCAAAACCTTTGTCAGATCAATTCATTCTTTATGCCTTGGGTTCCATTTAAAATTGAATTAGTCGAATGCAATGAGTGTGGGATGCAGGAATGGTCTGACTTGACAACTGAATTACAGTGAAATGTTGATTAATGTAATAGTTTGGTCAGCCACGTTGGTCCTGCAGTTTCCCTACGTCAAGAGAGCTTTAGAAAAGGTTTTACAAACAAAACCTGAGCCTTGAAGCCCTTCAAGCATTCAGAGGCCTGTTTTTGGATCCGCTGGTTGCGTTCTTTGAGCTGAAAGAGTGGTGACTCAGAGTATTGTGCAATATATCTATTGGGATTGGAGGGCAGAATGTTAAACAGAAGCCCAGAGCTACTGCTGTCGAAAAGCAAACAGCCCCAGCGTTGAGGAGGCTGTGATGAAATGAAACCCGCTCTGTTTGTGTGGAGTTTGGACAAATGTCTGCTTGTTGGCATTCATGGACATATGAATCCAGAATGAAAAGGGCATTCTGAAATTTTAACCTTCATCATGTTTACCGGGCCGTGTGAAGCTTACATCCATGGCTGTCTGAATTATTTTCCTTTCTTTTGCAACAAGTCGATCCCTGCAAAAGCGTATTTTTAATGTGGTATCTGATTGGTATGTTTTGTCTTCTGGGGTTCATGCATGAATTCTACTGCTCCCAAGAAAGTCCCATAACTTCTCATGAGTTTGCAGTGAGAAACAAAAAAAAAAACACAGTTTGCCTGTCTGAGCTCAGCCACGCGTACTGAGTCACACAAGGCACAACTTTTTTGAGGGGGACATGATTTAGTCACATTGGATTCGTGATCACCGCCACCGAGGAAGACCATATTACACCTCACCAAATTTCCTGCTAAAATAATCTGCAGACGCATCGTCATACTTCCTGTAAACAGTTCCTTTGGGAAAACAGTCCAAGCTTTCATAGGTGTGTAGGTGTGCAGATACCGTAACGGGAGCTCCATGACGCGGATCAGGAAATTAATGAACATGATGAACATGACTAACTGTATCACGTGTAGGTAAATACAACTTGTTTCTCATTTTGTCCCTCATTTTGCTTTCTACCATCATAATTTCCAACTTTAAGACAGTGGGTGGCGCAGTGATTAGCACTGCAGCCTCGCAGCAAGAAGTTTCTCAGTTCAAGTCCTGACCTGGGGCCTTTTTGTGTGGAGTTTCTACGTTCTCCTCATGTCTGTGTGGGTTCTCGGTTCTCCAGTTTCCTCCCAAAGTCCAAAAACATGTAGTCTTTCTTCCTGAATATGTGATAGGGGGAATAGACAGTGAGTTATATGGGGCAGGTTTCAGGTAGTAGTCTTAGAACTGGACAATCCTGGTTTGATTCCCAAGCTCTTCTCAGCCTGTCCAAGTGTTGTGGAGCAAGACACTGAGTCCCTTAACATGGTTCATCCATGGTGGGTTAAATGCATTGGTTTTTTTGCCGATACTACTATGCATATATAACTGAATGCGACTAAGTAAAGAATTTTTTTTTTTAGAGACACGTTTGCTTGTGGGACAATTCTTTGCTTTGTGAACATGAGTACCACCCTTATGGTTGGTCATAAACTCATGGGAGTCTCCAAACTTTGCTGTGTTGTCTTTGAGTTTCTTGACAGATTGCGTTTACACTGAGATTAAAGATGAGGAAAACTCCCGAGGAAAAGTGAAGGATGAACTGAGTACAAAGCTTGTTTACTTTCCTCAGCCCTCCCCTCTTGTTGTGATGTAAGCAGACATCCTGTCAGCTCAGCCGTTGTTCAGAGGATGTTGTTAATGAGGTGGTGTGGGCTGCCAGATGCCGCATTGTAATTGAAAGGGAACCGTCTGGACTTCTGTTCCTCCTTCTGCTGCTGTTGGCACTTGAGGAACGTTTTTTTCAGTGGAGCTTTACTGGTTCATTTATCCACTGTCAACCGTCCCTCCTCCCTTTCATCCAACCACTTATCTTCTCTTCATGATGCTTAACTTAATATCCTTGCTGTGTGTGAAAACTTGAAATTTTGCAAAAAAAAAAAAAAAAAAAAGAAATTACTGCTCCTTCGAGTATACAGATAACCTCATTTACTTTTAATAACACACACAAAAGTTGTGACACTGAAGTATCAACTAATCACATTAACACTGTGATTAAACTGACTGTAGCACGAACATGTTAGGCTACTCTTTGAAGGAAATCAAAAAGACTGCTATTTTTTTCGCATGTTAGCACAGATATTGATTACAGATGCCACCCCCAGCAGCCAATAAAGTCACCTCCCACCCCTTCCACTTTTGCCCTAAGGACAGGGGAGGTCACAAACGGGAAAAGATAACCTCTACGGAAGGAAAACGAAATCCAGAGGGGGTCTTCTAGCACAGAAAGTCAAAAGCAATAGCACAAGCAGGGACACAGCACTTTTTTTCAAGTAATACCCCTATCATATTTGTTCAGTAATTAAAGTTGTCAGTGACAAAATGCATTTGTGTGTCATTAAGGGACAAAACATATTGGCCACCTTAACGTTTTTAATTCAGTACTCTTGAGGCAACTTTTTAATTTATTCTCCAACCTCTCTCTCTCTCTCTCTCTCTCTCTCTCTCTCTCTCTCTCTCTCTCTCTCTCTCTCTCTCTCTCTCTCTCTCTCTCTCTCTCTCTCTCACTCTCACACACACACACACACACACACACACACATACTAAAGAATACAGCTGTATCAAGGATGCAAGACACGTGCGCACTACTTAGACACCCCTGCATCCAGGCCAATGCCATCATCAGTGCAGTTACTATGACAATATCGAATGATTTCCTCCTCCACTCCCCGGAGCCGCGGTGTGACAAACAGTGAACAACAAAGATGAGATAATGGACTCAGGGAGGAAAATAAGGAAGTTAGATATGAGGATGGGGTGGTCACCCAAAGTCTGTACAATGACAAGGCATTGATATCCCTGCCGAAATAAGACAAGCATCTATCTGTTGTGTACAGCCACACATGCTGTCAGACATGTCATATGTGTGCATGCGTATGGTATATCAAATGTCATGGATTGATAGCTGTCATGGAAAGAGAGAGGATCCACCAGAATAAACTGTGCACTTTGTGCACTCATGCATTGAACAAATGGCGAATTGAACAAAGCTCAGCCTGTGAACAAAACGAACAAATTGGCTCAGGAAAAGAGTTTTCAGGCTAATTTTGAAAGCGGCCTGCAAACAGGCCCTCGGTGCACGAACACACAAGCAAACAAACTTGTGGCTTTCCACCATTTGGGGTTGTAGCATAGCGGCAGTCATGCGTGGCACTTAGTGTTGTTTACATCATTCCTCTTTGCGTTCTCCTCTCTATAAGCTTTTTGTGCTTTTTGCATTAAATTAGTCCTTATTATGGCTTCCAAGAAAGTGAAAAGTGCTAGTTGTGTGGTGTTAAGAAGTCTGAGCATATAACAGTAGATCTGAAAAAAGAAATAACTAAATGTGAGATTGGTGTTCATCTTCAACATGCCAAGTTAACCATCTATACGATCCTTAAAATCTAAGATACGCAAAATGTGGCCGATGTGGCTAAAGGAGTGACTATGTAAAAGACAGTTTTAAAAAAGTACGTCATTGGGGCTGGAGAGCGAATCAATGGGATTTACATTAATTTCAATGGGGAAAATTTATTTGGTTCGGGATCAGAGTCAAAGAACTAATTCAATTTGTTGGCCGAGGTGCCGCCATCGTTAGTCTGAATTTTAAAAGTTATGCTATTGCATCATACTCTAGGATATATTATTTCTTTACTCCAAAGCCAGATTTATATCAGATAGCAGACACTGAGCTACTGCCTACCACTATTTCTGATCATGCATCTGTATTATCGAAATGGGAAATAGGACAAAGACCAACAACTAAATACTGGAGGCTTAATTCATCTATTCTTAATGGAGGCTGGGTTTAATTCATTGGAGGTTTAAATTATCTCTTCTGAATGATAAAGAATTCTTCTAGTTCATCAGAGAAGAATTTAAAAAAGGATCTAGACATCAGTACCTCACCGGACACCAATCCCCTGATACTGTGGGACTGTGCCAAGGCATATACAGTATAAGAGGCCGTATTATTATTATTAAGAGAGAGGAGTGCCAGACAGTGAGAATATAAACATAAACAATCTGAAACAATTAAGGTTACCAATGACTGAATTACAACTCGTAGACAACAAAACAGCTTACTATTGGATAAAATTGAGGGAAGCTTAAGATTTACTAACCAAAAATAATATGAATATGGAAACAGGGCAAGCAAACTGTTGGGACAAGCAACAATCTTCCAACATAGTAAAGAAAAGAAAATCACAAGTAAATATTGTCACAAAACCAAATGAAATAGTAGAGGTGTTTGCAGGGCTTTACAAACCATTGTATAAGAATGCATGGAGACATGAAGGGCTGATGCAGAACTCGCAGAACACTTAAAAAGCATAAAACTAACTGAACTGACAGACTCAACAGCTAAGGAGTTAGATAAGCAAATTGGGGGACTGGAAATTAAGCAAGTGATTTTATCACTCAAGAATAACAAAAGTCCAGGTCCAAATAGATATGTCAATGAATTTTATAAAAACTTCAAAGACCTGCTCGCATCCCAGTTACTAAATGCATACAGATATGCCCTAGATTCTAAAACTATGGCACCATCTTGGACTGAGGCAACAATAGCTGTATTTCATAAATAAGATAATTACCCAAATCGTACACCCTGATCAAACACATTTTATCACTGGATGGTCTTATGTAAATCATGTACGATGCCAATAAAACATAATATCTCATCAAAAAGATATGAAATCAGTCAATAATCGTATCTATGGATGCACAGAAACCATTTGATCGGGTATCATGGCAAAATTTATTTCAAACACTAAAACGATTTAGATTTGGTCCTAATTTCATAAATTGGATTTAAACACTATATTCATCCCCACAAGCAGCCGTTAAGGTTATTGGATACAGATCAGAGAGATTTACACTGGAACGAGGATGCAGATAAGGCTGCTTGTTATCACCCCTGCTGTTTGCTGTCAGTATTGAGCCGCTGGCCCAGCTCATTAGCGACAACAATAACATAAAAGGAATTATAATAAATCAAGAAGAAAACATTTTGCTGTACGCAGATGATGTTTTACTTTATTTAAAAGAGCCCAGCTCAACGATCCCATATCTAAAAGGAGCTCATCTCTAGTTATGGGTATTATTCTGGATATAAGGTAAATGTAGATAAAATGGAGGCTATAGATGTAGATGATCTGGTCTCAGAAACCATTGAGCTACAGAGTAGATTCAAATGGCATTAAAGAAGCAAAGAAGCCATTAAATATTAAATGTAGAGAAAAACTAAATAAAAATTGATAAAAAAAAAAAGTTTTGCTATAATACGATGCCGCCATAAAATGGTGGTCATGCTGCAGAAATACAACCTTTCATGCGTAAATGTAATTTCAGGATTCATTCATTATACACTGACTGCTTGTGTGCAGCATTTGCTGAGACTGTTTGAATAATTTTGCCACAGCTTTTGTGTAATAAATTTTCTGAAGGGCTATACATCTTAAAGTGTGTTTGTTTGTATATGTGTGTGTGTGTGTGTGTGTGTGTATATGTGTGTGTGTGTGTGAGTGAGTGAGTGAGAGTTCCACTTATGATGTGGCTCACTTTCTCTCACACTGGTCCCTTTCTGTTGACATTGTCCCAAGCTGTTGTAGGTAATTTACCCACCCATTGTCCCTCTCCACACTGCCAGAAACAATAATTCAGGTCTAACCAAGCGAGAACAGAATGCACCTTAAATCAGGGTGAGACAACTGTAGGAGTGAAGGTTGGACAGAGTGTTTCATGGTCCAGAGACTTGTTGCACCATGCCGTGTCTGGAAGGTTAGAACAATAAATGGAGATACGATACACACTATTCAAAATAAAGCACCACACTTTTGGGTGACTATGAGGGTTGATGATTGTAGGCAATTCTTCTCCGGTTCTGTACTAAAGTATTTACGAGCAGCACTTCATATAGCATGAAGTCTAGGCATGGGTTTTACTCACATTGACATTTGAGCAAAGGAGAAATGCCACCTCCTTTTATTTGGGCGTATGTCAATCATCTAAAGGATGTGGTGATATAAAGCCTGTGTGAAAGTGAATGGCTTTTATTTGGACTATATTTTATTCAGGTGTGCACACTTGTGGGAGTTGTCATCCTAGTCAACATTGTGGTGCAGAATAAGATAGTGTTTGATATCTTTTTTTTTTTTTCTTTTGTTTTCTGACTGTGTTACAGTTTTCCATGGCAGACATCCCAGGTTGTTTGAGTCCTTGATGGTAGATTCAAACAAAACCACCCACGATAGTAGACCGACCGCGCGTTCAGCCAGATTCGGCGGCCAGTCCGACAGTAGCACGACTGTTGACAAGATGATTGGCTGAGGTGAAGAGACGTGCCAAGGATTGGACTCAAGGAGTTTGGCTTTGTTTGTGTTTTGTCAGCAGGAGAGGCCTTGGAGCAAAGCCCAGGTTTATGGCAGGGGGTTGTGATTGGTTTATTTTGGCTCTGGTTGTTGAATCTCTGAGAGGATGGGAATGATGTGAGCAAGAGGGGAATTGGAATCAGCAGATTTAGGTATAAGATATATATGTATTTGAAGCTTTTTGAGTCCAAATATTGACCTCACTTGCATTCTTGTCCTGTAGTTTCATATAACTGCGTTTAAATGGGCTGACAAAAAGGCCACAATAAATGGAAACCATGGGATACATATCTAATATGAGCTAATGGGCCACGGAGGGGTATATGAGGTTTTGAAGATGAGGGGGATGTTGTCATACCCCTCTCTGTGTTTTCCCATCTTAACTTCGCTCACATTCCCTCCCTCAGGTTTTTAAAGAGGGCTGCCAGTGAATTCTAATGTCAATTTAGCTTTATTTCTACTATGGCTGCCGATGGTTTTTTGGACGTGTTTTGAAATAAGCAGCGCCGAAGCCTTTTGAGACTCTCCCTTCACCAGCAGTAGCAAGAAGCTGCTACGTGGTATCGATTGAATTGTTCAGAGGTTGAATAGAATTATGAGATATTCTTTTTTTTTCCAAGGGCACAATAGCGAAAGGCATGGAAAAGAACAATAGGAAATGACTGACAGGATGACAAAATTGCACTGGGAATACATTTGATAAGAGTACAAGAGGATGGAAATGCTCATTTTGTAAGCTACTTATAAAGTGGCGAAAGTGCAGAGAAAAATGTGCTACATTATCATATGGTATGATATGAGGAGAGTATTTGTACTTCTGTCACAGCCGTCAGATTGAAGCATTTCATTGTTTTGTTTTATTTTTTTTCCCAGAAAGCAGCGCTCATGAAGGAAGCACCGGCAACGACAACGATGGCAGCATCTGCGGCAGTGATTCCTTCTACAAACAGAGCGAAGGTGAGAGACAACATCGTGGACCAGAACGTATTTTTAGGCGAGTCAGATAATTAATTTCAACCATTTTTTCAACCAAGTTTGCATTTTTGTGTGGGTTTTTTGTGATCATTTAATCCCCTATCCATTGCATATAAAGACAGATGTTTCTTGCTCCTTGCCTATCAAAGAGACTATTCTGTAAAAGGTCAGAAACCACATCAGAGAAGGGTGGCATCCTCAGATGCAAATATAAATAAAAATGCACAGAAACCTGTGCTTTTTTACACCACTACTGCAAACGTAATATCAAGAATGCATTGATCAAGATCCCTGCAACCCTTCATAACGTATCAGTAATCAGCAAGCTAATCCAGCCAATAGAAACCTCTTTGAGAAGGGAGGACAAAGTGAGGAAAATTTGAAAAAATAACATGGTGCAGAAAATAACCTATCATTCAATTGAATTTTATGTTATAGGGACATTTCATCAAAATAGAATTAAGCAGAATAAAAGGTAGCTCTCGGCAGAAAATGATGAAAACGCTAACCTGCCATCTCTGAACTACCATGAGATATGGTTTCCCCGAGGGTACTGATAAATAGTACTGATAAATAGGTAGGACTAAGACCATTTGGAGGTTTATAAACCAACAAATGAGGGTTAAAATCAATTCTATAGACACAGGAGGCCAATACTGAGATTTTGGGGCAATGTGTTTTTTTTTTTTCCTGGTCCAAGTCAGCAGCTTGATTTTGTTGTAATTGGAAATGTTTTTTTTCCCCCCTTAAAAGAAAGGCTTTTACAGTGGTTAATTCTGCGTCCAAAAGAGACAGTAATGAGGTAATTTTTTTGTAATGTGTCATTTAAAACGATAGTTGCAATTCAACAGAGAGCTTGTGGGATCGCTAACAGGGGGTTTAGAAAGTTAGGATGCTGAGTCGAATGCTGCCGAGCCTGGTTCTGCCAGACCCGAGTCACCAAAGGGGGTTAGGAATGTCTCTCTCAATTCATTTCGGATATCTAGGGGATTTGGATAACAGTAGCAGGCCAAACAGTACTACTGGACTTAACTGGCTTAATCTAAACCAATCACAGTTGAGGCATGCCGCTGAATAACCAGTCACAATGACAGAATGTCTGTTGCAGCGCGGAGTCTAGAACCATGCCTCTTTCCTAAAATGCTGCTCTATGTGAATTCATAAAACGTTTCCACGTTTTTCTAGCATTTCCAAGGGCTGCCACGTAGATTATGTTTACCAAAAAAAAAAAAAAAGGCCTTGCGAGTGGAGGTATCTTTTTTTCTCACTAATTATTGGCTGATGCTCATTTCAAACCTGCCCTTTTTGACTCGGTCTTTGCGTGGTCATCAAAAATAATGAGTGAGGCCAAACTGAATGGAGGAGTGAAATGGAATCTAAGTTTATCAGATATTTGAGTTTTTCCAGCCGCGACAGGAATGGACAAAAATAAACTAATTGATGGTTAAGAGAATGAGATAAGGTCAAGCCATGGTATCAGATTTCAGTAATTTTGTTTTTAATGATAGTACATTGTCAGATGATCTAGCATTATTCTAATTTTAGGTTGCTGGGCTAGTAAGTATTATTATCTGCGATAGACTAGAGAAAATTCAGCCAGGAATTCACTAGTGAATTAAGAGAAAATCGTGCTTCCTGAGTCATGAAGAATGGTGAGCTCACAGCCAATATTTTTTTATTTGGCTGCTTTGTAACAAGGATTACATTTATATTGAGCAGCTTTCAAATACAGCACACTTGTTGTTCAGTATAAAATCAAATTTTGTTCTCTATGCCCAAAACTCCAAATAGTTTGCATCAGTGTTTTTTTAATTTTTTTATTTATTTAAAATGGTATCATCCCGAGCAAGGATGAACCACACATTCAAATTCACACTATTCTCTAGGCACAACATTTTACAAACCTGTATTATCAGGTGTAAACAATGATTTGTAAAATTAAGGTAATTCAGAAATCACTAAGAGACCCAAACAGCACGACCTCCTCCACCAAGAAGGAGCTTGGTGGGATTCAAGAAAACTCCGTGACAAGGTTGTACCAGAAGGAATGTTCCACCAAGATTATATATTTGGGCATAAATCTCACTGATCATTTTGTTTTGGAGCTGCAACCAAATCCAAGGTCACACTTATTAAGTCACGGATGAACGTTTGAATGAACATTTCAGCAACTCGTCTCTGTGAGGCTCACGGAATCAAAGCCGCAGAACATGAATTTAAAAGAAGATGACGCGTGCAGCGAGTGGTAAACCCATCTGCACTGATATTACATACGAGGGTTGCCTCACACTTAATAAAAACAAAAATTGCCAAAGTGGAGGAGGAGGATCAGTGAAGAAACCACAGTTTGCGCACCCGTAAGCCGTGAATATTTTCACGTGTTGAAATGGCACACACCATTATGGACGCTTGTTTTTTTCTGGTTTCATAAGGTCAAGAATAAATCTACTTCCTAGTGAGGTCCTAAGGATAAAGGTTGGATGTATTCAAGTCATTATGTTGTCATACAGGTGTAATAAATCAGGAACGCTCATGCGTGGCTTTGTGTGTGTAACATCAGGACACAGTATGGCCGAGACTCTCACAGTCGCACTGCGTGTCGCCGAGGAAGCCATAGAAGAGGCCATCGCCAAAGCAGAGGAGTTCAGCGACAGCTTGGTGAGACCGGGAACTCTGTGATTTTGCTCCTCTTCTTCTTTTTTTTCTTCCTCCATTCATGCCTTTCCATTTTCCCGCTGCTTTTCATTATCCGCTTTCTTACCCTGCTCTCGTTGTCATGGCCTCTTGCTTCTCCCTATGATGCCTCCCTCTTGGCCTTGGTATCAGCGGGATGCAGTCATGGTTTTTTGGCTAAGACGTTTCCTCGGCTCCTCTCTTGGTAATTCATAGACACTTTGAACTGAATATATATTGATGCGTGTGCGTGCGTATGTGTGTGTATGTGTGTGAGCAGGAGAAGCAGAATGAGGCCCGGTATCTGCGGGACCACAAAGAGGAGCTCATAGAGGAACTTGCCACAACAATTGTACAAAAAGTGGGTTGACTGTGTTTAATTCTCATGTGTTTCTCTTTATTCACCAAACATTGAAGCATTATATGTTGTTATTCTTGTATTTCAATTCTAAATGCACACTGTGAAATGGAAATATAGTCATTTGTTTCACAAGGACAGAAATTCTAACAGAATGCCATGATGTACGAAGACAGAGATAACATGAGTGCACGGAAATGTAAATTAAACAAGAAATGAAATGTAAATGATAGTTCCTTTCCCCTTTTGAAACTGACATTACTGAGCAATTTGAGGAAAGGCCATAAAGTCTTTGAAAATAATTAATGTGCATGCTAATTCATTAAAATTCACAAGACATTTGCTTTCATTTTAATCATCTCTTATAATTTTGGATGATTGCTTCTGTCTGTCTGTGTGAAGTTGTATCACAGTGATAATGGTTATTGTTTTTAGAATTACATAAAAAATATTTCGGGATTACAAGTGAATGAAAGACCGCAGCAGCGTTTTTATTTCTATTTTCCGTTCGGTATCGACGACTGTCAACGTTTCCGGCTTCACTCCACTTTCCTCCCTCAGATCATCCAGAGGAGGAAGCGCTCAGAGATGCAGACAGAGTACGACTTTGTCTGGCCTCAGCCTCAGTCGTTGAATCAGCCCAGTCCACTGCCCTCCCCCTCACAGGCTCAGGCTTCTTCAGGACCACAGGACCCCCTCAAGAGCTCCTACTCCCTGTGGGTCAGTCTGACACCCAAAGCTAAATATATAAAAGTTGTGATTTAAACAGCGTGGGTGGGATTTATTGCACAGTTGAAGTGAAAAGCCTCTTTTGTTTCATGGGTGCAAAGAGGGACTTCAATGTAAGTTTCATCCCCAAAGCCTTTCGGCATCTATTTCTTCTTTGTTTTCAGACTGTCAACACATAACAAGGTTGTGGATGAAAAACTGCTGACTACAAGGATTTGCTCCTCAACTGTGCGGTTCAGTTTTTCCACAACTCGTACATTCCTCACTTCATTTCACAACATAATATAATAGCACTTTTGGTGTACTGTATTTTGTTTCCTTGCCATTCTGGATTACACAGGAATGTGCTGTGTGGTCAGACACTGCTCCTTTTTTGCTCAGCGTACTTTGCCCTGTGCTCTTGTTGCTCTTGAAGTGAAAGCCAGAGGTCAAGAGGCTGAATCACATTTTTTTTTCCTATTTAATCCTCAAATTATTCCATGAAAATCAATATTCTCCAAAGCTCACCATGATCTGTATTTTGATGCCATTCCAAGTGAAGTGCACATAATGTCTCCATCTTCATTATTAAAATTAGATTGAAGGTATTATTGGGAACTCTGAGGAGAGTTGCTGATTGAGTTTTTATCACATTACAAAAAATAGTTCACCTCCACACCGACTAGTAGATTGGACACACTGGCCCAAGTCTGGGATGTGCAGATTTCAGAATGTGCCCAATCTGCATCCAACTCCCTTGCAAATGTATAGACATTCATTCATTCAATCATTCATTATTGAAAACAATCATCCTGCAGTCAGGGAGCTTCTCCCAGCTGCCATTGGCGGACAGGTGTGGTTCACCTTGTACCAGCCAATCACAAGGCCGCATATACCAGTAGAGACATGCAGCTATTCACTCTCTCATTCACATGTCCAGGCAGTTCAGGGTCTCCAATGAACCTACTTAATGCAGTGACCTTACTGTGGGAGAAGAACCCGCAGGAAACCCACACTCACATGGGGAACATGGAGATCTCACACCCAACATAACACCCCACATAACATTTAATATTGTTAGACCGTGAAAACTTTGACACTTCTGATTGTTTGTCGTTTCGGCATCATACATATAAACTCAAAGTTATAGGAACATAAAACGTGGCAGTTTGGTTGCCAGTACCATGAATGTGGACGGCGACCTCATTGCTACCCTTGACTTTGATCGTGGTCCATTTTTCAATCTGAATAATAACAAATAGCTGGTATCTGGGAACATAATCCCCACGTGTCTCTGAAAGCATATTTAAATGTCCGCTAACCTCTACAGACTAGTAACTCTTTTATCACTGTTTTGAATATTCTGGAGCACAAAGTAGACTGAATGGCATCTTTCCAACGTTTTTAACAAGTACAACCAGTCAAACAGATATGTTACTCTTGACACATACATATACAGTACAGACATCAGTCCCACATTCTGATAAAGCAGCAACATGCAAACACTTGGCAGCGGTTCACAGCTGGGGCTTATGGAGATTTGTCATCGTCCTGTGTGCGAGCGTGGCATCAAAGCTGTGTTCCCCAGGCCTCCGCACTATGTTTCCTGCTGCTTCACTCAGCTGAGATCAAAGTGCTGTGAAATACACCAGGAAGTCCTCAACCGCTCAGCCCGGAACAGGACGGGCAGTGTTTACTAGCTCTCACCAAACACACTCAATTAGACACAATGCAATCACACGTAAACATTCGCAATATGGGCCGCTGGAACACTGATCTCCATTGGGAGCTCAGTATCTATGAGCCTGCTTTCCAAAGCAAATGATAAACCCTTGAAGAAGTAATTCAAACAATGATTACAGTAAGCCATAAATTCAACAAAAAAAAAATTGGCAACAGAAAAAATATTTGTTTTTTTAAAGCATCTTCCCACATCGATAGGCTACACTAATAGTTCCCCAAACTTTGTAGGTCCCAGACCCCAAACCAATAACCTGTGAGAAATATACAGAAACATTAACCTTGCCCATGTCTTTTGTAACTTTCATTTTGGAAAATGTAAACTTTCTGAACGTTTTGCCCGTTTCAGATGAAACCCTTCCAAATTGTCAGGCCGTTTTCTTATTGATTCTCGCATCATTTCTATAAGATCTGCACATTTTCACATCATTTTTTTTATTGAAATACCAAGTGAATTTGATGAAAATTTGAGAAAAACAGCCAAAATATTAGTTTAACCTTCGTCTTGTGTTAAGGTCGCCCCCGACCGGTTTTGTAATGTCTAACACAGGGGCATCTCTAAAACTAACACAGGAAGGAGATTATATTAAAAAAATAGAAATATACAGTGTAGCGTGTGTGTGTGTGTGTGTGTGTGGGGGGGGGGGGGTCTTTTTGGTAACAACAATAATATTGATAATGCGTTACTCCATTATGGCCAAAATAGATAATTTCTAGTCATTATTTTCAGTTTTTGATAATCCTCTCGAGAGAAGTAAACGTCTCGTAACCTCAAGGGCATTCTGAGACCCACTTTTTGGAACAAATACTGTGGGTTCTCTTCTGGCACAGGTGACAGAGAAGCAGGGAATCACGCAAAGTTGAACAAAGCCATAAAATGAGCTGTCCTGGAGTATAACCATAAGAGCTGCCTCTGGTCATAAGTGCATGCAATAGTTATGAATTAAGAAATATTTTCTATTTATCTGTCAGAAAAAGCCACTCCTTGCTCAGTCTGATAATTTAGTTGTTTTCTAGCACCACCTGCTGAGGAAAATGTTACATGGAGCAGTGCTAAATGCACTCCAATGAACATTTTCTTTCATACCTTTTTTATTTGTTCTATTTTGTGTATGTGTGTGTGTGTGTGTGTGTGTGTGTGTGTGTGCGCGTGTGCCTGCATGCCTACAGCGATCAAGGTCAGCCTTCTCCCTCACAAGTGACGACTCCCCTGAGAAAGGTCCGGCTGACGTGGGCGCCGAGGCTGGCGAGGGATTCCAGGAGTACGCCTCTCTGAAGAGGGACGCCAAGGCGACATCTCTGCCCAGCTGGAAGAGTGTGGATCGCCTGGACAACTCCAGTAACTATCACCAAATGCTAATTTGCATGCTTGTTTGGATCTTAGTTTATGCATAAATCAATAAACAGTTTTCATTTGTAGCTTGATGTGTGAACTTTGCCCTTTAAATATACACACCTTTATGTATATTGCATGTATATATTTCCTCTGCAGGCAAACATTTTTGACAAAAGCCTTGTATTATGACCTTTACCTCCTGTCGACATCATCTAGGTGCTTCTTCGGTCCTCCAGAGCCCCGACGGCAACTGGATCGCTCTGCATAGCTCCCAGCTGTCTCGGCCGAGCTTGCTGACCAAGAGGAAGAGCCTGGTGTTCAGCGTGCTGGAGAAGGAGTCCGGCGTTGTCTCCGCCTACGACGAGATGGGAACTGACTCTGAGCAAGACGACGAGGGCGGCTGGGGCGCAGCGCTGCGACAGTTCAGACGCAAACTCTCCGACGAGACTTACTACACGGACTCGCAGCACGACCCGGAGTGGACGTACACTCAGCACGTCCCTGTCACCTCCCCATCCTCTGGCCAGTACACAAACACAGAGACTCTCAATTCAGACTCTGATCCGTCCTCGGCGCACTCAGTTTGTCCCCGCAAACCTCACAACCTGTTGAGAAAGAAAGGTCCATCAGACACACACCTGCACCCTCATCACCAGCCTCTCTACCACCAACATCTTCACCAGAACGTCTCTTCATATCCACACGTCTCGGACGTGCTCGATGTGAACTTTAACCCCAAGGTGATCTTCAAAACATAGGAATATTTCAAAAGTTGTTTGAGTGAGTGAGTGAGTGAGTGAGTGAGTGAGTGAGTGAGTGAGTGAGTGAGTGAGTGAGTGAGTGAGTGAGTGAGTGAGTGAGTGAGTGAGTGAAAATGTATTATCTATCAGCATATACATGACATGGCAGTTCCTGTTTATATAGCTACATAAGAATGTAAAGTTTAATGAGTTAAATGAATAATAAATCAATGTATAAGAATGGCTGTGATTTAGCCTGTAGAAGTGGATCATGTTAAGTTGTTTAGGTGTAGTACTACTAAACCTTAGGATTGAAAAGAAGATATTTAACATACCATTTTTGTTGGTTTATGAATTTATTAAACTATTAATATGAGTCATTAAAGTTTGTTAAACACTTCTTTTTATAATTAAGAATAGATAAGTATAATAATGATTAATGCATTTTCCCCAGTGATCTGCTGAAGTATCCAGAAGCAGGAATACACCATAAGTGTGTTTAATGTTCTGTCCACCGTCTTAAATAGGTGATGGGCGACAGCAGCGAGGCAGAGGAAAGGCAGAGCGACCCGATTAAAAGATCACGGCGGCGAAGGAGAAGCAAGAGAGAGTCATCAACAGAGAGCAGGCCTGGTGGCCAGAGCCATTCACAGTCCATCCATCCTCTCATACAGGTAACAACACATTTAGATTTGACCCAAACCTCCCACGGCTTCCGTGAAAATTTTGCATTTTGTGGTTTAACACACTAAATAATCATGTTGAGAGCATTTATTTTTCCTGTGTCTCTTTCTACTCAAGGAGAGCAGTGGTTTTCTCCTCAATGACCTGCTGCAGAGAGGCTTGAGCGAGGAGAAGACCATGTCTGACTCGGCGCCAGTGGCCATGGCTACACCAGATTCCTTCACATCGGATGCCATCACACCTGAGCCGGAAGATTTGGACACCATCGCCCCAAATTCTGTGTCCCCGAGCACCCCTCGGCCCAATTCTCCCCCTGAGCCGCAGCTCAGCAGCTCAGGGCCCGGGTCTGGCGTCGGGGAAGAAGAACTGCACTCTAGACTTAGCAAGCTCGTCAGTCACGCCATCAGCAAAGATGGCAACTCGCCTGCAGAGGAGGGGCCCGCAGACGAACAAACACAGAACGAGAGCGACCCGCAAGTAGAGAGTGCAAAACCAAAAGAAACAGGAAAGGAAATACAAAGGGCACGTGGCAGATTAAGAGACAGCGCTTGCAGTAAGGAAAAAGTGAAGAGGAGTGAGGCGGTTGAGCATGTTAATGGTCAAGAGGCAATAACAAGCGAGGGACTAATAAGGAGTCCAACAACGAGTGAAGAAGAAAAAATTCAGGACAGGAGAATAGAAATAGGAGTGGACTGTTTGGAGGAGATAGAGCAAAGGAGAGGCGACAGACAACAAAGTAATAGGCAAAGTAGGAGGAAGAACAAAAGAGATCTTGAAATGGAGGTGGGACAGCAGGGATGGATGAGCGGATCCAGCGAAAGCTCGCCTGTTGTTTCTCCTTCCTCCCAGGAGGGAGTGCTGTCTGACAACCAGGTGGGGAGCTGAGGTTTTGTTCGTCTGCCTTCAGACTAATCTCTTTTTCTTTCTTGAGTCACCTTTAGCAATTCTTCAACCACATCACCTTCCCCGCGAACCCATTTCAGGAGAATCACTTCTCTGCTCCTCATCCTGTGCTTTTTCTCTGTGCTTCACTTCTTCCTTTATTTGGCTGGCCTTTGCATTTCTTTGTGTGTGTGTGTATATGTGTGTCTGTGTGTGCGCGCGTGCACGTGTGTGCATGTGTGTGTCAGGTATAACCGGAGCAGCAGCAGACACTTCAGTTACTCTCCTCGCTCTTACAGCAGGTGAGATATCAGCCAGAAAGCGAAGGCATCCTGTGATATGTTTACACAGGACACCACACTGGAGGAAATACCACCTTAATTTAAACCCTGCATCACTTCACTACTAAGTTTTTGCAATGGCTGGTAAAGATCCCTATTTAGATATGGTGTTTGTGGTCAAAATTATTGAAAAATAATGGAAACCATTCTGATATGAATGTTCAGAACTGGGTGAAAGATGGCTAGTGCAGTTTCATCACACTTAATGCCATGGTTACAGTAATAACCCACATAGATGCACTTTATAAGCAAGATCCCTTCTTGTCCCGGTGCTGCATCTCAGGTATTTGGGATGATGTCACATCATGAGTAATCCACGACTCATAGTTTGTACAGTCTCTATTTCCGACTAATTTCAAACCCCTTTCAAACCACCGAGACTCATTAGTTTGACGTTAGCAGGACCTTAGCGCCTCATAGCTCCTCATTAGAGGGTTGCGCTCCAGACCCATAGTAGCTTGGGAAGATCATTAATTTGGCTTAAAAACACTGTGTTTCAATCCCAAACATATACTTGGTTTCATTATATCATCATCATTGATGATCTACTATTTTTTCATAAAACTCAACAGGAACCGATAAAACATAACAGGAACTGGTAGAAATATGAAATCAGACTAATCAAGGTTCATTTACATGTATAAGAATAAATCTTAGAAACTGCATAAAACTTGGTAGATGTCATTCTATTAAGGTCATGTTAATGGATCGTATATTGTTAGTTTGTTTTGTGAAGGATTAACTGATCTTTTCAAGTATTCAAATTAAGCATTTGTATTTTACCGCTATGTCCCAACTGCTCACACGAAACAGTCTTCAATGTTTCATTTGCATGGCGACGGTCCAGTTATTTGGAGGCTGGAATGGGGTTCAAATCTCACCCGACAAGCATCCCTTTCCTTCTCAAGCAAGCGAGTCGTATTGATTTGCTCTGAGCGTGCGTCTACACATCTGCCTCCTATTGATGTCACCCAACAGTCCTTTTCAAAAGGAGATAAGAGATTCTTTCGTCACATCTTTCACCATTTGGGTTTTTTGTTTGTTTTTTACTTTGACTAACGTGCTCTCTTTATGACTTTCACACTGTCTGGCTGAGAACGATCAATGCATCTACTCATCAAAGCTCCAGCCGGTACTTAATTCATTATTGAAAACATGTTCATCTTTCTTCACTGAGATTGAATCGCTGCTGATCAACAGCAGGCAGCTTTCTATGCCTTGTTTGTTCCCCACTGGATTATTAGTGACAGACATCCCGGATGTTGCAAATGGTATTGTAGCAGGAGAACAACCTAAATCCGGGTCAACCAACAACTCAAATCCATCCTCCAACTCCACTCTTAATGTTTAATAGTTTAAAGTAGCATATTAAGTCTCTCTTTGTGATGTTTTGGACAAAAAAATGATTTTCTAAAACAAAAAAAAAAATCCAGAGCCCTGGGACCACCTCCTTTAAGACGGACAAAATAATTCCTGATTCCTCAAATTTGCACCCGGCAGTCATGTGTATGAGAAAAAGTGCCGTGTCGTTGAATATCTGTTTGTAGGTAAAAGGTCTGGCTTGTTGGAACAAATTCTCCTGCTGCTATAAATAGAATCTCTGGAGGCCTAACCACAGTTTGTTAACTTGCTTGTTCTCATTTTAATGTTTTTTTTTTCCAGCCTAATGATATTCCACTGTTAATACGTCTTCATTATAACGCTGCCTCTAACTGTATAACCATTGCTTCCCTAATTATAGTTTCCATTACGATGTCATGCCACCGTGCTTCATTAAACCCTTGTTTTTTGCATAATTGGATGAGTGCATATTTAAGAGCAGATATTTTATCACCTTCAACTTCTCTGTAATTTTTTTAAAATTTTATTCATAAAAAATTATGTAACAGACTGCTCTGCTCTTCATGTGTTCTTGGTATAAAGCAGAAGTACTCTGCAGCCTCCCTCTGCAGCATCACCACGGAGGTGCTGAAGGTTCTCAATGCCACGGAGGAGCTGATTGGCGAGGCAGGAGGAGAGAGCTACACTCAGTCCGAATCCATGAGCGCTTCGCCCATATCCAGCAGCTCAGAGACCCGCAGGCTGGACCAGAGGCTCACCAAGATGGAGGAGAGCGTAAGCGACGATTTGCAGCTCCGCAAGATGATTGCGATTCAATAGATTATTATATGTCTCTAAAAGGAACTTAAGTTTGTTGAATTTGCGGTTTCATGTTTCCCCCAACAGGTGTACCTGGCTGCTGGTGCCGTGTATGGCCTTGAGGGGGCACTGGGGGACTTGGAGCAGTGTGCCCGCAGCATCAGCAGCGGTACCACAGACACAGAGTTGGCTTTCTTGGAGGACCAGGTGGCCACTGCGGCTGCTCAGGTCCAGCAGTCTGAACTGCAGGTACCAGAACCGCCCTGCTTTCCAGTCAGACACCAAGCATTGAACCTTTTATTTATTACCGAACGCTTCCTCTTTGGTTTGTTAAAATGACATCTGTTAATCCTTTCAAGATATCGAACATTGAGGCAAGGATATCCGCTCTGAAAACAGCTGGGCTGAACGTGACCGTCTGTAATCATTTCTCCAAGTACAAGCCAAAGGCAAAGGTATATCACAGATCCTTACGCTGTACTGTCATTTCCAATCCTACAGTACATCAGAATGCACGATTCTGACATTCTGACACGATCTTTGACAACAACATCATGCGACTGAAAAATATCCCATCTGCTCATCACAATTTGGGTATTACCTGACACATGATTTACTGATGTTCTCGTTACAGCCTCAAACCCTCGATTCTTCACGCCATCAGAGGAGGAAGCTGCCAGCCCCTCCGCTGAAAGGTACCAGATGAGGCGATCGATTTGGATAGATCTTAGTGATTTGAAAAGGTTTCTGTTTAACCAAAGTACCGAAGTAACAGACTGAAAAGTACAATGAAATACTGAGCCCTTTCTATCAGCAGGATGTCACTCTAAACATTTCTATCTCAACTGCTCAACATCCTAGCACCTGCATTGATTGATATCCGTTAATAGGGAAAACCGTACTGCGGCGTTCAGTTGGCAGAGGTTGGCATTGCCCTACCCAAATGTCACTACTTATTGCACAGAAAAGAAGTGAATATTAATGTACAGTTTTATTTTTCTCATTTACTGCCATTACCGGACCAACCCTGGCACATAGTGTCTGTGAACAAGAGAGAGAAAACGCGAAGCCGGGCAGAGACAAAGGTGCTAAGATGGATAGAAAGAAGCCTCGTCATTCACCTTTAGCCAATGCCTTACATTTTCCGCTTTGTCCAAAAAAGAAGAGATTGGTTTCTGAATGGGCCTCAAAGTGAATGCATCTGTTGGAAAGAGACTAAGTGACTGAAAAGGTCCATTAGATGTTAACTAAAACTAGATGAAAACATGCATTACAAGAGGATAAGGCTGTTTTATCAACCATCAAGATGCATCTGTTCCTTTTCATGTCAGTGAATGGTCTTTTTTCTGTTTCGGCTTTTGTGCCCCCCCTCCCCTTTTCCCCCTTTTCCCTTCACTAACATGGACACAATAGCTCTGATTCAGGATTACTTTTCAGCACTTCAAAAAGTGAGACAATAGGTGCAAAATTTATGGCCAAGATATGTAATAATATCATTGATTCCAGCTTAGTCTGTCCTCTTATCAATCCGTCATATAATCTAAATGTGGGGCTCGGAAGCTCATCTTCCAATTTGAAAAATGAAAAAAACGAAAAACACTGCTTTATCCGTAATGCATTTTGTCACTGTCACCCTTTTCTGCATTTCAGATCAGTCGGAGCCAGAGCAACAAGTGAAGATGTTTCGACCGTAGTGACTGTTGGCAGCACAGCAAGTCCTTCAGGGCCACGTCAGAACCCCCACCCCTCACCCCCCTCACGGCCCCGGGGGGACAGGGGGGGGCCCGTCTCATCCAGTGCCTTGACCCAGTGTCCGCCTCAAACTCCAGAACCAGGCAGGAGCAAACACCCGCCCTGTGTGACCCACAAAGCAGCACTAAGTACGGCACCATGTGAAGTCTCACAAATGCCTCCCTCTCTCTCTCTCCTCTCTTTGCCATCAGACATGACCTGCTCTTTCCCCCTCCCTTTTCAACTCTCTCCACATGCATCTGCTCCCGGAGCCGCACGTATTAAATCAAGGAAGAATGACTGGACAGTCTGTGTCTCTGCCTTAAAATCTGCGAACATTTCTCACACGCCGACTGAAAAATAGTCTGTGTACAGTTCAAAAAAAAAAAAAAAAAGCCTGTCACTTCCTTTTCTAACTGTTTGCAAGATTATGGTGATTTTGTGTACTGAATAATGAAAATGTCAATGTGAAGACCTTCTGTGATTCCTTGTCTCAGTCAGACACTAAGTTTTATACTTCAAACTCCTCTCAGCGAATGAACCAACATGAGAAACGTATCATTATTGTAATTTTGTCACACCTAAAGCCATGAGATGGCAATACCCCTCCATGGAGGGGATGACTGTATATTTGACATTTTTGAACATTTCAAAATTCACGGACAAACTAGCAGAAAAGTTGAGATGTGCCGTGGCCAAAGGTAGACGTCTAAGACTGTAGACCCAGCACACAATAGAGTACTTATCTAGTAGAGAAAATGCTGTCTTAAAGCAAAAGTTTGCTAAACAACAAGTTTTGAGATCATGAATCAATGATGTATTATTTTGTTTTAATGTTACATATCAGGATAGCCATTTGCATTTTATCTCCAGCTCCTCACCTGCTGCAGCTCAGTATTTCATTCATCATCCCTTGATATGTTTCTATTACAGGTCAAATTACATTTATGTAAATCTCCTAACCAAATCCTCTAAGCAAGCGCTACATAAACTCAAATGTTTGCTCATCTGGTATTATCTAGTCATCTCTTTGCTAATGTAGTTACCTTGTGTCACCATGCCAATATTGATAACACAAATTGTGAACAGGGCAGAACTTCTTATATAACTTTCGGAAAGCGGGTAAATAAGAGCCACACATTCTCAATATATAAAGAAACTGAATCCTGTTATATAAATATCTTAAACCATACATTGGAGCCCTAACATGACAGCTGCGGAATACAGATAAATCAACCAAAATGTAGAAGAAATTGTAATATTGGACCGAAAGAGCCTGAAAAAAAACCTTGTTAGAGCTTAGATTCAGGTTTGTCCTGAAGCTTTATGATTAAAAGAAGAATGAGCCATCCCTTTATGCAGCAATTGCCAAACCGATCTTGTTTCTCTCCTCTTCCTCTTCCTCTTCTCTCACTTTCTCTGTTACTTTGAAACTCGGTGGCCTTTTATTTAAGTAAAATGTATATTTTACCTTTTTGCTGGTCATGTCGGAATCTTTATTTTTCATTCAGAAAAATCTTGTAAAGTTTTACATAATGGAGAAAAAAAATATCGAGATGAATAACAGATTCCATGAAATCATGATTTTGTTACAATTTATTTTTATACTGAACATTTTTATGCAATATCACTGAAAGATGTACTATTGCAAATTATAGGCTTTATGTTCTCCTTAAAGGAGCCCTTCTCAGTCAGTCCTCTCAATCATGCACTCTCATGTGTCATGAATCCAGGTGCTTTCCTTGTATCCCTGTACCTGCCATTTGATATTCTGCCTGAAAAGAAGATGGTAAATGTTACAGACACACGAGTGACAACGTGCAGTTTTTTGAGCAGCTAATGAGGCCCGTGCATTGTATTTATTAAACACTGGATTTGAGAGAACTGCCTTCCCTTTATGGATCATCTGCTTATGTCAGTCACCGCTTACATCAGCAAGCATATAAAGAGAGGGCTTCGGCTTAAGAAAAGGGTTTGCATTTCCGCCCGGATGTCTGGGACAAAAAACAGGTGACGATATTCTCCATGAATGCTGTTCTTCTTTAATTAGTGACCCTTTCATCACAACCTTCTGCATCTGTGGTTTTGCACATTAATCCTGTACCTTTGTCAATCTTGAGGTGTTGATATATAAAAAGCATGTTTCAAGTTTTACTGAGTTATTGTACAAATGACCAGGATAAGCACAGCTACAAGGGTCCAATCATCAGTGTCCTGTATTTTTATATGTCAAAAAATATATACATCTCACATCTGAATTTGTAAATATATATAAGTGTGAGAAGATGGATATGTTATAAAATAATTGTGAGTATTGCCCAATCATAGTCGACGAATCTTTCAGTGTTGTGTGCAAGAGATTGTGATACTCGTACTGACTTTTAAGGCTGGATTCAAACAGGAAATAGACCTATTTTTCCCGCCAACAAACCGACAGTGATAAAAAGTGTTCACAGAAAAAACATAATTCCCTGTTTAAATCCAGTATGAATGACTAAGCTGGGGTCCACTGTGCTGCGTCACAGGCCAGTCTTTCAGTTTTGTTTGCAATTGTGCATTGCGATCCATATGACATGTTGGGGAAAATATTACAGAGCAAAAAATATAGATTCTCTATGTACCACAGTACAGCGAGAGAGAAATATGTATTATGAAATTAATAAAATTTGCAAACTAAAAATAAGGTCTGCTTTGTTGTGGTGCGGAGGCTGGAATAAGTCAAGACATACGTTCGCATCCTTATTTTTTAATCAATATAAATAGAGGTTTAATATTTACAGGAAAATTTGGAGCGTAATTCACCAGAGTTCACATCCACCCATGCTTCATAACACACCCAGAGAGATGAGGCAGATGCAACTTCTATCTAGGTGAAAGATGAAGACACTCCGTTTCGTGTTCTTTTGGAATAGAGGCAGGAGAGGACGTTGTCAGGGCATCCAATCTCCGTCCTCCCCGTCCAAGGCTTTCTCGATTCTCCCCTTGTTTCTAAAATTGTTGAGGAGCAGCTCGAACATCCTGACGACTGGCTGCATCCCCCCGTCAACCAGAGTCTCCACACTGCTATGTCTCTTCCCAAAGCGCCCGATGGGTCTGACACCACGGCCCACGTACCAGAATGGGTCAATCTCTGGACCTGCATCCCAGACATTCCAGTAAGTTGCAGATTCATACAGTGCTGACAGATGTGCACAAAATGATCAGAGAACATATTATTCTCATTATAATAATGGTTTTGCAGTTCCAGACTAGGTTATTATTATTACTACTACTACTGCTATTTTACTACTATTGTCATAATTTTGTTATTATTATTATTATGACTACCACTACTACTCCACTGTTATTATTATTGTGAAGAGGAAGCTTACCAGAAGTTTGAATCAGTTTGAAAATTGTAAAATTAAGAGCAACAGTGGTTGCACTAATCTATTTATTTATTTATTTATTTTTCATTCACTACTTTCCCTGCTGATTTCCTGACAGAGAATTGAAGAGGATTGATTTTCTATTGTTATCAATAATAATAATTTCACCATTCACATTATGTTTGGTTTCTGTTGCGGTGCAGAAAAACCTAATTCTAATTATAAAATGAAGAATATAAATGAAAAACAGTGATGTACATTTTTCTAGATGATTCAAAAGTTTGAGTGTTGTCATTATTATTTTTTACATTTCAAAAATAAATCCCCATAGAAAAAAAAAATATATAAAACAGAACGGAAAATCTTCCCAAATTCTTCTTCTAACTTACCCTTACAGTCATAGTACAATATATGAGAACTTACTTCTGTTGTCGACGTTGTGGACGATGTGGAAGTCGTGCTCCACCGTGGTGCTGTGCGCCCTGCTAAGGCTGGAGGAGAGGAGGAGGAGCAGCACCAGAGCCGTCAGGACGCAGCGCCGGACCAGAGCCGCGCTCCCTCTGCCGAGCAGCATGCTTGGTGGTCGGTCAAGGCACTGCAAGCGCCGGCAGCGCGGAGACACTTTCAACAACATCATCCAAGAGAGGGGCTCCAAATGGATGCAATACGTGAATGAACGTTTAAACAAGGTGAGATCGTTATGTATTTACTGCTCAGACGGGGTGAGTCCAATATGGTGTTGTAATATTGAAATAAGGCTAAAAAATATTCGTATCTTTATTAAGTCCATAAAAAGTTGCATATATTGTGCAAAAATCGAGAGAAACTCTTCATGAAATCCACAATCATTAAATGTTACATGACAGTCAAAGTCAAACTCACTGTTATTGTCAATTTCTCCGCATGTATTAGACAGACAGAGTAATCGAGAATACCTTTCTCACTTTCTCACTTTTACATGAAACAAACCAATTATCTACGACTAATAATAATGAATAATGGATGTACCCCACTCTTGCCTCAAAGTCTTCCAAATATGATTTTTTTTTTTCTTAAGAGCAAAACTATGCAGTCTCTAGAGACAATTTCTCTGAATGGGGATGAAAACTTATGAATGGTAGACTGGCAATATCACGAATGGGAGTGCAATGATGAGGGAGAGTGAATGTGAATTAGTAAATGCAAAATACACATACGGAAAACGTGGCATAAATATTCAACCATGCCAATAACATTTACTAGAAAAAATAGGAAATGGATCCAGATTTTATGTTTTTGTGGTCGTTTTGCAGATTAGTTAGGCAACCTTATTAGCGCTCAATGCAGATGTACAGGCAGCTGTCACACAAAATTTGTCAAATGCCCTGAAATCACGATACTCTCTTCAACACGTTTCGGTAAAATTGTCATGTCAAAGTAAAAAGAAACCTTACCCTGAACTTTGGTAGTGGGCTGAGGTCAGCTGTGGAGGTCTGAGGTTGTTATTGCTGAGCAGGTGTGCAGGAGCTTATATATCTGAGCTTCTGGATGATGAATCAAGGACGTCAGTCACGCTCAGTGATCCCAGGCCACTGAATGCATCACCACTTCCCCCTCTTCCCACTCTTTGAAACCCCACCGTGGTTTTGGAGTTTTCCTGATGTCTCTCACGCAGCACAGCAGTCCATCAGGAAGTCAGTGACATGTGGACAACTTTAAATTAGTGAACATGGGGAGACCCAACACCTCAAGTAGGCCTGCCAGACTGTGACCTGGAGCAGTGGTGGGTGTTTTTGATCACCTTTCATCAATCAGTCTGATCACAGGGAACAAAGCAAGGCATAATTGGGGGAAAGAAAAAAATCTTTGTGCATTCTTAAACAGAATGACTTGTCTATTTCCATGTTATAACTACCAGAATGAAAATCCGATTCAAAAAGCTAGATTTTAAATCACAATTGGCGTACAGAAATGCTGCCTGATCATTTCAAAGTGAAAGAAGAATAGTAAAGCTTCCATTAGTTCCATAAATACTTAATACAATCACAACACCTTGTGTGCCAATTTTGAAATGATAAAACAGACAAGTGACAAGAATTTCTTCTCATTCCATTTTAAAAGTTATGTGCTCCAAGTAAATGTCATTTGTATATATATCCTTAAAAGTACAGGTAGTATGAATACTTCCCGGTGAGAAAATAAGAATTAATTTTCTGAGTTGGGCTCTTGCATGTTTTAACGGTTCTAAATTTACCATCTGATGTAAATCTGTTCTCATGCACATGTACGTGCACAGCTCAACCTTGGAGCAACACTGGTTTGCTGTCACCAGTTTGACCTGCCATTATTTCAGAACAGAATGAGATCAGATGGTGTTATACCTTCATAAGTCACAATACCGGCAGACTTTACCTGCAGTAAACAGATGATCGCTACCTGAGGACGTGTTATTACACCTCATTAACTGAGCAGTGACTGAAGATAGTAACGGCAAGTTTGAAATCGTCTCACAAGAAGCAGATTTGAAGAAGCTCTGTTGTCGCTACTAAGTTGCACAGTTCCATCTTTCCGTCACCACAGACCAGAAAATGGTCTTAGTTGTGTTATGTCGGTATAAATTACTGTATTAGAGAATAGTAAAAAGTGCAAATGCTCAGGCAAAGTGAGAAGTTGGTTATAGTTCTTGATAATCAGTCCTCACGTGATTTTAAAAAACAGTGAATAAACATGTTGAGGAATATATATATCACAGATATAAATATAAATATATAAAAAATATATATATAAAACAATGTCAATATCATTTATCAACTGTAATGTAACATTACCGATTGGGACATTATTTAAAGCTCATCACAGTGACTTTAACCATCTAAACCATCTGATTAATTTATAATCTAAATATAAGTTTGTGCGTACTGTAATATGACCCAATACAGATCCAAAATATATATACATATATATCCATAATTGTCTCAAAAATATGCAGGTTCACCAGTGTCCTCTTGTTCCCTTCCTTTATGTCACCTCGTGCATGCATCCAGCTCCTCCTCTTCACTCATCACAGTCCTATCAGCCCCTGATTGAATGGCTTCATCTCGCCGCTCTCAATAGTGTTTGTCTGAATGGAGGCAGTGGGTGAGTCACAGCATGAGCCAACCTGTTGGAATACCTGCTTAAATACTGTGACCTGTGAGCGATCGAGACAGTACATGCAAAAACCATATTAAATCCTTTTCTAAGGATTAAAGATAAAGATGGTCATAAAATATCTTGCACAGGCTCTGACGTTCAGCTTTTTGGGAAGGAATGAGGGATTTGGTATTGACTGAGAAATCCCAGCTGGCAGAATGACAAACGGCTTGACCCAGCTCCTCTCTCGGGTCTAAATCGGTTCCCTTCCCTGCTACAGTATATTTTGCTAATTGCCTCATAATTCATGTCCTATAGGTTTGTGTGTGCGTGTGCGTGTGTGTGTGTGTGTGTGTGTGTGTGTGTGTGTGTGTGTGTGTGCATATATCCATGTATATAGGAAGATAGATAGATAGATAGATAGATAGATAGATAGATAGATAGATAGATAGATAGATAGATAGTCTCATTTGTTTATCTTATAGAACGCACAGCTCTTGATTGATTGATTGATTGATTGATTGATTGATTCATTCATTCATTCATTCATTTATTCATTGATCAAATTGGTCATTGTTTATACACCTTCAATCAAGCTCCACTAGCTTGAAAGCTAAGTCATCATCCTTCCGAGTTTGGGAAGCCCACCAGCTAAAGTTCTTCATCTTCTGTAATGCAAGTAAAAAGACAAAAATTACTTTTTCATGATATTCTAATATTTTGAGATAGGATTTTTGAGTTTTCTTAAGATGTAAGCCATAATCGGCAATATTGAAATAACAAAAGGCTTGCAATATTTCAGTTGATTTGTAATGAATCCAGAATGTATGACATTTTTGTTTTTGTAATTGCATAACAGAAGATAAAGAACTTTATCACAATATTCTGATTTTCTGAGACAGTCCTGTTTATATGCTGGTCTTTAAGATTTGTTTTAATCTGTTAAACTTATATGAAGCATTGGCAGTTATTTGCATATACTGCTGTTTGAAGCAGAGAATACGGAACTGGTCCACTAGTTTGGGAAGTTATAAGTTTCTAATTTTATCATCATCAAAACCAATGCCTCTCTGACTCATATTGAAGAAGCTACTTGGATTTACAGGTGAAACATCTGCATAATAGACAAGGTGTCCGTCCTCGTCTATATCTGCTAATTTGACATCTATCAAATGCAAAACAAATCATTGAAAAAATCTGATTTCAACTGAGTTTTAGCTGCACTATGTGCTAATTTGTATTGCTCTATGGAATGCTTTGCTGCTCTCTTGTGGTCATGAATATCCTCCAATATCTTGCTCTCAGAGAAACATACTGTCAAAGAATGTATTTCAAAATGTTTATTGCGTCACATCACAAACAAAAATGTGAAATAATGTTTAAAAAAAAAGAGGATTCCATTAACATTGAAAACAAAAAATTCAATTCACCTCATAAAATCCAAAATAGTCTCCCACTGATAAGTCAAATAACTCAATGGAATTCCAGAATACTTATGTAACATGCATTTCAGGAAAATGCGACATTTCAGTGCAAACTGCAACTGGTTATGACTGACTGATATTACATCAGTGTTGTTCAGAAATTCATGACAAATGGTCAAAACCTCTGTAAAAATTACCTTTGTAGAAGAAGCTCTATTTCTTAAAGTATATGAAATAGTCAGTCACCTTGTTTACTGTTTTGTTTTGTATTATTTGGACAGAGAGAATTTGGGCCATCTTGGGGATTTTTAATAGAATTAATGAAAATGATGAGGGTCGTGATGACTGTGACTTGGGAAAACTCCCTCTCTGAATTAGTCCCTATCTATATACTAGTGAACAGTTACATAGAAGCAGTAAAAACAGATAGCCTTCTTTGTCAAAGAAAAAATGTATTTATTTTCATTCTATAACACTGATAAATCTCTGGTACACCTTAAAGAGCAAAAACGATGTGGATTTTATTGTATCTGAAATAAATGAGACAACAGTCTGTATATAAATTAAATGAATTCGACTAAAATTTCAGATCGTATAGAAGTTCAATGTGCAACTATATGATTATTAAATAATACATTACATAGTATACTCTAACTCAAGTTTAAACAGATGTAAGAAAAGTTGGGTTTGAACAAAAAAAACGAATATGAGATACAAGAAAGCAGGAAAGCCTTCAGTTACATCCCTGAACTTTGTTCCTTTCGGCTACTCCCTTGAGGGGTTGCCATGGTGAATTGACCTCCTCCATTCAACTCTCTTTTCTGTATCCTCTCCTCTCACATCAACTAACTTCATGTCCTCTTTCACTATATCCAGAAATCTTCTCTGGCTAACCCCAGCATCCTTCTAACAATATATTCATAACATAACCTAAACATTGACCTGTAGCCCCCAAAAGTCCCAATAAGTTTTGATAGTACTTCCTAATGATTTATGAAATTCCCCAGAACTTGTCATCTTAGAAACACTTATAGTTGTGCATATTTAGTACCAAAGAAAATAAGCTGATTTTTTTCCATTGCCTGAGTTGTAGTACGGTAAAACAAACAAATAAACAAACAAACAAACAAACAAACAAACAAACAAACAAACAAACCATCTAACATAGATAGATAGATAGATAGATAGATAGATAGATAGATAGATAGATAGATAGATAGATAGATAGATAGATAGATAGATGTTTTTTGATATATTATACACAGTATTAAGGTAGTTTTAATACATGTTATACGTACTCCTCTACTATCGGTGGCGCTAGTGACACCTGTATCTCGTTGTTTGCTGATGTGCATATAAACACAAGGAGGAAGAAGAAGCTAAGTAGGCGTCAGAGGTGTGTCGTTGACGGCACTTAGAAGGAAACTGTTTCACTCTTTGGCGGAAAGACATTTCTAGTTCAAGTAAAAAAAAGGAGGTTGTTCGGTAAACCTGTCACTTTTTTCGGTTGCTTTTTATATTTTTTGTCAGTGGGGTGATTTAATACCCCGCGAAGATAGGGTGTGTTTCTTGTACTACATGAGTGCGAAGGCAGGATGTCGCTGAGTTCAGGCGGGTGGAGTAACCCCGCCGGCCTCCAGGTGGACGCTACCCCGGCCCCCTACGGGAGTACACCGGCTCCTCCCGGCTGCCACACCGTGCTCATGTCGGTCCGGGTGTCGGTATGCCACTCGGGCATTCGGCCGCTGTGTCTTCCTGGAGCGAGCGATGAGTCACTCCGCTTACAGCTCAGCATGGACCCCGGGAAATCTGGGGAATTCCGGCTGGCCCTCCAACAGAGCAGCGGGACTGTGCCGAGTGTGGTAAGTGTTGGTTGGATGGGGTTGGGAGGGGGGGTGTTGTCGTGTTTAATTTCAAGTGGAAATCCCCTTGCTCGAAGGAAAATCAGATTTAAAATTAATAAATACATAAAAACTTTACGTTAACGCGGTCGTTATATGCATAGTGTCGTATACTTCGTGCACATTTCACACAAGTGTAAAATCAGAATCAGAAATACTTTATTGATCGAGGAAATTGTGTAATCTCAGATGCAGAAATAAATAAAATTAGATGAGATGAAAATAAATCAGTCATAAAAGATAATCAAATTTACGTGGTGTCAGGATTGAGGAGAAATGAGTTACAAGAGCAACATACAACCAGCTGGATAGTGAGATGAGATGTGACGTTATTATCAAAATTCACTGTCAATTTATTAGGTAGTACATTTGGGATTGGAGGAAGTTTTGTGTTACTGATGTAGTTGAAATCACGACTGACTTTCACATTGCAGTCTTAACCTCTAAAAATGTTGAAAATGCATATCTGAATGTTCATCCAAAAAGTGAAGGGGTCAAGTTTCCAATATAGAAAAAGAGAGTCAAGAAGACAGATTCTTTTCTTTTGACAGTTTGCAAACTTAAAGCTAGGTAAATGCTGCTGGGTTTTTTACATCATAATTCCTTTCCTCCAGCAACATGACTTGTACTACACTTGTTAACCTTTTGAGCGTGACCATCTTCTCAAATATATGCATATTCTTCCCCTCCTTCTCGTCTTTCACTCTGGCCTTGCTGGCTGCAGACCATGAATGAGTTTGATCTGAAGACTGTCAACTATGAAGTGAAGTCACCGAAGTGCCACGAGCTGAGTTTGATTGCACCTCCGCACAATCGCATCACTTTCAATTTTCGCTGTGAGCAGGAGGCCCAGGAGTGGGCAACTGTGGTTTTGTCATCACTGAGAGAAGCACAGAGAGGTTTGTCAGTCGTCTGGTTGAGTACTTAGTTTCTTTGTCTACAACCACAAAAAATGGGGAAGTTGAATTTTTATTTTATTTCCTTTCAGCAAGATCACATGAGCATTTGAACCCAGAGTGGAGCCTCAAGTTTCAAAGTGAATATATTCATATGTACAGTCTGGAGATTCTGAGATTCTCATTTAGAGTGTTGGGGGACAATTTTGTTGTCTCTCCTCAAGCAGTGGAACTTGCCCTGTAATGAACCACATATGTGCACACTGTGCTTGACACAATACACACAACTGTTTCCTCCCTTCAAACAAAGAGACTTGTGTGCAAAATAGCACTTCAGTTGGTTCCAACTCCCGTAGCCGAGCTCAGTGTTTTCAGTTCAAGAATTTCAATCAATTGCCTTGTGTTGACTGATGCAGCCTAGCTTTGTTTTTTCTCCTGTACACATCAAAATTAAAGGGGGTAGTGGAAGATACATTTGTAGAAAGATCAAGGGTGAAATTAATTGGGTTTGAAATGCTTTGAAAATACGAGCATATTTGTTGGCCAGCATTTAGGTTCTTTGTAACTACCCCTTATTTACTTTCCCTCAGTTTTTCATTTACAATTTATACCGGAGGGAATCCAGCAGCAGCCTCTGCCTCAAAAAGCTGTTGTAGTCCAAGAAGTGAAGCTATCAGTAACCATATATATGTGGGTCACAAGTGGATCTCTTGTCACCACAGAAAGCCCGCAGCGTGGTACGACTTGCTGTGCACTGTCAGAATGGTAGCTTTGAAACCATTCGAATCAGAGATGACATGCCAGTTTGCACAGGACTCATTTATCACATTAACTTTTTGCCTTGTGCATTATGTAAATAGCAGGACAATTTCAAGTTTTCTTATTAACATCTCAGATATACATGTAAAGGCAAATTATTGACAATCTTTGCAAATATCCAAAACCAGAGTCCCCACATTAAATGTTCCTTTGATACTTGCAGAGCCCCAAACTTAATTTGGAGATCATACCATCAAACAAAATTATACGCAAAGAAAATTCAACTACCTCTTGATCTTCATGTCTTCCTCCAAACCTTGAAATAACGGATTTTTCCAACTGAGTTTTTTTTTTGTTTTGTTTTGTTTTGTATTTAATTAAAGTAACACTGGTGATTTTCCTGCAGCTATGACTGACAGCATCATATTGGTAAACCAGTTTATGTTGTAAATATGGGACTGATACCAATAAATTTAACAAAAAAATAATTTGGAAGTCATTCAGGCTTCAAAAAGTTTCCCTGGAATCTCCTTTGGGCCAAACCCAGGTGTCACAAACCTGACCTCAGACCAATAAGTTACCGAATTAAAAAACTCCCCTTTGGCCTGACACTAAGTCATAAATCCAAGTGTTGTTGCTTTTACAAGTACAATCCAATTCGTTTTTGATTTTTTTCATGTCTGTTTCAATTGTATTGTCAGACCATTTTTTTCTGTCTGATACCCTGCTGTATTTTCAGTATCTCCTGAAGATAAGGATTCTCAGTCCTCTAGTCTTCAGAACGTCTCGTCCTTGCAGCGGACAGGTATGGGCACTGAATAGCTCATTATCCTGTTCTCTTACCGATTCATTCAGATACGATAAGTCTCTTGGATCTAAAATGTATCTGACCTAATTTTATTCATGTGTTTGTTCATTCCACCATTTATCCATTGAATCATTATTTGCTCCCTAGTGGCTGTTTGCAGGTATGTCAACATCCCCTGCATACAACTGGCTGTGTGTTCACTTGGGCGGTCCTGTCTATGTTTCTGTGTGCTTGGGTGTCCATTTGTTCGCAACCATCTGTAGAGCAAGCATGCATTGAGCTGACACGAGCCATAGAGGCAGGCGACATACAGGCTGCTTCCGTCTTCGCTGCCACTCTGGCCTGTCAACATGCCACACTGAAGATTCAGCCTTCTGTCAGAGAGACTGAAGACACTGACATCAAGTAAGAGGATTTTTCAAATTCAAAGAACATGTTATGTATATTTTTGTTCACTCCTACCCCATATAAGTCTTGATTGTTATATTATTAAGATCAGGCGTAGTGTTTTTAAAATATTGTCATAAAATATGTCTTGTGTGTCTTTATCAAACAGTTTGGCTGTTGTAGTTGAAGATTCTTCCTCATCTTGTTGTGTCACTGTTAAAGTTTCTCCACATATGACCACAGCAGCACTGAAACAGCAGGTTGGACTTTTTCCCTTTGCCAATTGTTTTTTTTTTTTATCAGCTAAATCCCTTTCACATACTCAAAGGTTAAATGCGTTTCCTTTCACATTAGATGTTTCTAGAGTATGGATTTCACCCGCGGGTGCAGCGCTGGGTTATCGGCCAGTGTTTGTGCGCTAACCAGCGCTCTCTGGCGTCATACGGTGTTCACCAGGATGGTGACACAGCTTTCCTATACCTCCTGTCGGCCCGCCACGCTCGCTTAACACTCCAAGTCCTCCAACAAGACCAGGAGAGTGCCCTCCTCCACGCATCGCCGCCGCTGTCTCTCCTCACTCCTCCTCACTCTACCAATGGCACTGCATCCCAAGATCAGACTCCTCATACAACCTTGCCCTCAAGGCTCAACACCAGCAGCACTGGTAAGTGTAACCCTGGGTGCTACAGAATCTGTGTGCTCTGCAGTATTTGTTTTGGTTTGAGCACATCTTATTGGGCAAGGAGATTTTCTCAAATGTGGACCAATCAATTCTATGTATTTGAAAGCCATTTTTACTGTGTGGTTTAAGCCACTACATATTTCCTTCATTGTGGTTTGACAGCTCACAGACAGTCAGTAAAATGTACAGTGCAAACTAGAATGATCCCTTCTTAATGAATTGTGAAAATCCTCTAACTGGCAAAGTTCTCCTGTGATGCCAGCTGTAATTTCATCACTAAAGATATTTGATTTTAGTGGCACTTTAATGTTTTACTGTCTGAATACCTTCCCCACTCAATCAGTTCATTCAATCTTAGCCTCGGTCTGTATTTAGTTTAAGTAGAGTAATCATGGTGCTGAGGAAATCAGTTGTTAGGGAGTTATATATGGTCATGCCGATCAGAAGTTAGTTACATTTTCCCTGTTTAGGTCAGCTGCATACATTTACTCTTCTATCCGGTACTTGAATGTTGATTAATTATAGTGATGTAATTTTTAGTTGTGCTATTTCAGTTAGTGTTATGTAATTGTGATATTCCAAACACAATCTTTTGGACACCTGCCTCACATCTTCAGCCATTATTCTCAATGCATTTCATTAAATTCAAATTCAAATGGTACCAAGTTAAAAAGTAAAGTAAAAAGTCTGTAGAATGTGAAGAGACAAAGGGTGTTGTGTGGGGTTTGGAAAGGACAGACACAAATGCAGATGGATTTATTGCAACAGTTGCTACCAGTAAGTATTACAGTTTCATGGATGATAGCTTAAATGATACAGTGATAATTTTATTATCAAAATAAAATTTATTTTGTTTTAAAACAAAATATATTTTATTAGAAATAGCAGTGAGGGACATGTGGCGAGACCTCGGCAGTAGATCAAGTTTATGTCAATAAAACAAATTATACCACTTAAAATGATTTTAAATATAATTAGTGGCACACAGACTCAGTCCTTTGATAATTCACTATCGAAGATAAAAAAATCAGATGCAACAGTGAGAGAAGATATGCTAATATTTCAGCAACTTTAAATATAAAGTATTGTTAGTCTTTTCTTGCATTAATTGGTGATGCTACAGTACTGAAAATGAGCTAGCTTCAATCATGAGGATGTGTCTTTAATATTGCCTAATTCATCTTGCATAAATTAAAGTGTTACTCAAGTATAAGCTTATCTGGTGATATGATACTTTTTTTCTGATATTTATCTTTTTTCTTCTTTATTAGGTGCCTCAGAGAAAGGAAATGTCAAGGACATCAGAGCTCTCATCAACCTTGAGATGCCTCAACTAAACGAAGCACTGAGCCCCAACAAAACCTCCTCACAGGTAAAGTTATTCTCACGTGTTCCTTTCAACAGATTTGATAATGAATGTTACTTGGAAAAACATGCTGTGAAAAATAATTTCTTTGAAAGTACATGTGCTGCCTTTTCAAAGACAACCCCTGAAAAGAGATGTTACAGGTCAACAAACCATGCCTGAATAATGCTAGAGTGTATCTCTTCCCCAGGGTTGGTCGTGCCCCTCTTGCACTTACATTAACAAACCCACGCGGCCAGGCTGTGAGATCTGCAGTACCACACGTCCCGAAAGCTATGTGGTTCCTGGGGGATACCGACCCGACGCACTGGAGCTTAGGCGGATCCAGCAGGAGAAGGAGGCTGTCAGACAGTACCAGCAGGTAGGAATCCACACAGTTGTGCCATTTGGGACAACTTTCTTGCACCTGCAGGATTATGTTTTCAGTCATGCATTCAACATATGAACATCAGTCTGAGTCTGTGTTTTCTTTCTTCACCTCATAGAAATTGTTTATTTGTGTACAGTTGTGCACAAACAGGTAGCGCCATGTAAACATGTCAAACGTGCAGTGTGGTGACCATTACTTTGAATTTTTAGATGTGAGTCAAAGAGTATTTGGTAAAAAATATGAATACAAACATAGGGATCGACTTCTGCTAAGATGACAATCACATAATCATCCATGACCTTTTGTAAAAATTCATATCAGCAGACAAATTTTTATCAGATGAGCAAAATGTCCAATTTAACTATGTTAAATCCCACATAAATAATTGAATTCGCAATACAGGTCTTATGTATTTGGTTAATGTAAAATATAGTCTCAGAGAAGGCTCACAGAGGCTCTCTCAGGTTGACTCTCTTCTCTTTTGTCTCTGTTTCTTTGAAGGAGAAAGGGAGAAGAGAGGTGCTGAGGAGTGCAGGGGCTCAACACAACTCATTGTTGTTTAACCTGGACCAGGACTACTGAACATGCATACACACACAGGCATACTCACTATCCATGTTTATTTATGTTTATTCATCAACCTTTTTTGGAACTCTACCAAATATAAAGTTGATTTGCTTTTTCTAAAACACGACTTTTCTTTTAACATACAGCCAAAATCCTTTGGCTTTAGTCTTATAATGCAAATAGTTAGTCGTCTTTTACCACGCAGTAAATTCTATATTTTATGGACTATTGGTTGGATGAACTAAGGCATTTTGATCACATTGGAGAAACTAGGATGAAATATTTCTAAAATCAAACCCAATCATAAAATCAAGAAAATAATCAGATAAATTAATTATGGAAGTAATAGTTCCATGCCGCACTACTTGTTACTACAATACTCATGACTCAGAGACATAAGAACCTAGAAAAAACCATGTGTCTGTTATTATCAAATATAACATGTGGATATGACATGTGAGCATGAGTATGTGTGTCTATTTATAAACATGTATGTGTGTGTATGTGTATCTATCTATCTATCTATCTATCTATCTATCTATCTATCTATCTATCTATCTATCTATCTATCTAGAGAGAGAGAGAGAGAGAGAGAGAGAGATAGATATGTGTGTATGTATGTATATACACATATATTTTTATGTATGTTTGTATACATATATATTTGTATTTTCATAAATGTATGTGTATATTTATATATATATATATATATCTGTGTGTGTGTATGTATGTATATGTGTATATATATATGTGTGTGTGTGTGTGTGTGTGTGTGTGTGTGTGTGTGTGTGTGTGTATATATTTATATATGTATATATATGTCTGTGTGTGTTTAATAAAACCAGCAGAGGATCTTTACTTGAACTATTTAGTCCACATTTTATGAGGCTATGCCGCTGCTGCTCACCTTGAATTTTGAGCTTGTCTGACTAATTTTAAACAGTTAAAGCCAACTACTTTGTGAATTAAAAGACAAACAAAATCCTGACTGAAATCAATGAATGCATTTTTTTTGTCTCCACACATAACTCTGTATGCTGGTCAACATGATGAAAAAGGCTTTTTACTTGCCTTAAAAGGGTTGGGGTTTTAATAAAAGTTATGTATTAGCCCAGTTGTGAATTTTCCATTGGCTGTCTGTGTATAATCTGTTGAATAGATGAAAATAAAATGTCAATGTAGTTTATAATGTCTATATCTGAATTAATGCATGTTTGATTATGCATGCAAGCAATCCTAAATCATGTATATAACATCAATAAGTGTTTTTTTTTGCATGTTATAAAAACATTCTTGTTTAATATACAGCTAAAAACTAAAAGTGAATCCTTCCATGTCCCAGGCAAGGGAAGAGGAGCGCAGGGAGAATTTTGCCCGGCTGGTAATGATGGATGGCCAGGACTTGGTTCCCAACCCAGAGCCTCTGGATTGTCGGATCTGCTATGTAGAACTACAGCCCGGCGAAGGTGCCCTGCTTAGGGAGTGTCTCCACTGCTTCTGTAGGTAAGATATATGACCTCGGGTTTGCTGCCTCATGAGCACATAAAAAGAAAGGTTTTCTTTAGGGAAACCTTTCTTTAGAGTCTGCTGCTCCTATATAACTAAGAGTCTGACTCACCTGCTCTTGATGTAAACTAGTGAAATGCAAAGAAAAGGAAAAACAATCTGGGAATAGGCCGGGTGTACACAATGATCATGAGAATTTTCATCTGAAGTTTGACTAAATAACAGACAGTGGTTTAAATTTTGCTGCCCAGGGAGTGCTTACGCTCAGTCATCATGCTGAGTGAGGAGCCGGAGGTTTCCTGTCCCTACAGAGATGACACATATGCCTGTGCTTGCTCTCTGCAGGAGCGAGAAATCAGAGCTGTGAGTAATATCAACATCTCACTGAAGAGTGGGTGTTAAGTTGTCTTGTGCTTTGTGGTTTTAAAAATTTGAATGAGTAAGTTGCCATTACACTCAAAAGTTCGCTTCAACTCAGACCTTAGTCCGGATGAGATTAATTTGTAACTTACTACACTCTCCACAAGCTCATGTCTGTTAAGCAATAAACTGTTACTTTACTTGGACTGCTAATGACATTCAATGCACATAAAAAAAAAGAAATAGGATCAGTATGGACTACCAATTAAAATATCTGTCTTGAAAAACTGGTTATAATTCTCATTAAAGTAAAAGGTGAAGTATTCTATTAAAATGAGTCATAATATTTCTGTTTGTTCACCTGCTGTGGTTATTTGAGTTAACCATTTATGTCCTGTTGTTGGATTTGCCAGCTCATTCATTGTCTGTTCCTTTCCATTTTGGCAGTTGGTTCCTACAGATGAATACGAGCGCTGGCTGCAGAGGAGTTTGTCAGTGGCAGAGTCTCGATGTGAGGGCAGCTACCACTGTGCCACTGCAGACTGCCCCGGATGGTGTGTGTACGAGGACACGGTCAATGTGTTCCACTGTCCTGTGTGCAAGAAACAAAACTGCCTGATTTGCAAGGTACATAAAAATATATGTAATTTATATCACAAGGAGGGGTGTATTATTCTTGACAATTAGACGCTCTTTTTAGACCTGGCATTGACTCACATTGACATGAACATCACTTTACGAGACCCATTGAGTGCTCTCACGTTACTTATTTGCTGGGTCAGTCAAATTAAGTGCTATTTAGAGACCGAAATATTTCTATCTTTAGCTTTACTGCATTTTGCTCCTCAGTCTATTCATGAAGGAATGAACTGCAAGCAATACCAGGATGATCTTACGGCCCGCGCCATAAACGATTCTGCTGCAAGAAGGACGACTGATCTCCTAAAGGTTAGTAGTAAATGGCCCTTCCTACATCTCCAGAGTCATAATATCCGCTTCATTTTGCCTCAGTTTTATATATTAAAGAAGTAACATATGACCGTAAATGTCATTGAAGCTCTCTCTACACCTCTTTCTTTTACAAGACACTGGTACAGTCTGGGGAGGCCATGCACTGTCCCCAGTGTAGCATCATTGTGCAGAAGAGAGATGGCTGTGATTGGCTGCGTTGCACTGTCTGTCACACTGAAATCTGCTGGATAACCAGAGGACCCCGCTGGGGGCCAAAGGTAAAAAAGCCTTGCTTATTTCAGTCATTCATTACACCTAAGTGACAATGTGCAATTGTACTTAACCTACTTGACTTTTTTTTTTTTTTGTTAGTTTAGCTTTGGTCATCTATCTTTCCTGCAGAAAAGTTAATCACATATTTTGCTTTAGAAATTGAGGCTTTAATTATCATCAGTACCCTGGACTATTTGTTAAAAGAAGGTTTTTTTTTTATCGCGATCATTTCAAAGATTTGTTCGATCCTTTTCAAGGGTCCCGGAGACACCAGTGGGGGATGTCGCTGCAATGTCAACAACCAGAAATGTCATCCAAAATGTCAAAATTGTCACTGAGAATGCCAGTAGCTAAAGTGGATAAGGTAATAGAAGACCTACCTTGAAAAAAAATACCTACAATTTGAAAAAGAGGATTAAAAGGAATAATTTTAGCCTGAATGCTCAGTAGTTTTGCATGAATGCAGTTTTGTTATTCCCTCATACCTTTTTTAGTTTTCCCTCAGAAAATTCTAACCACCACAAATAACGAGAATTTCTGTATGATAATGATAATGCTGTCAGTTATCATAAAATATATAATTACATCTGATCTTAATGATGCTAAGTGTGGTTGGAAATATTACCTTACACTGCATGTGGTGCCTTTTTAAATCATTACCATGTAAATGCAGCAATACAGATGTTTAGCATTCTACTTACATATCAAAACGCAATATATTTCACCTAAGTGTCCTTATTGACGTGTACTCCGGCTTTAGCGGGGCATTTAAGATAAAATTTTCATGGAATATGTAACAAAACCCTTGTTTTAGAAGTGTCTTGACCTGCAATTACCCGGGTGGGTGGCTAAGACTGTTTCTCACTTCAAGGGTAATGCCTATTAAACTGTCCTGTGTCAGGTGATGTCCCTGTTTAATAAACAGGCAGTTACAGGCATGTCAGACTTGAACAATTATAATGCTGCTATAAAACAAACTGTGGTAATGTCTCGCTTTCCTGTGAATATGGAGTTAAAATGTGAAAGTATGAGTTTCTGGTTGTGACAGTGAACGTGTTTTTCTTCTTCAAATTTTTCTTTTTCTTCCTTTGTGAGATTTTATAACAAGTGTTATCTATCATGTTACATTACCACCACCTTCAACTTCTGTTCCCTTCTAGTCAGTTGACCTTTGAAAGAGCCGAATACACATTTCACCTGCCCAGTATATCATCTTTTACCCAGTAGAGTTGAAACCTATATCTGGCGTGTTCTCACAAATGTCATTGTTGTCCATCTTTCACATACATATTCCCTACATGGAATTTTCCATACATATACTTTATGCTTGCCTTACCTGTGCCACCCTCCTCACCCACTTTGTGCCTCCAATAGAATTGAAAAATCTTTTTTCCAGTGCCTCCCTTCTCCTGCCTTATTGTCCTCCTTATAATTTGCAGAAGCAGATTATTTCCCTGTGTTAACACCTTATTCTTGTGTCACTGGCACCTAAGTACTGTTCTGTCACACTCAAAAGAAAAATCCTGTTGTAAATCATAGCTGGGTGAAACCAACAGCTGTTATTACAATATATAGTGTTGAGGGGACGAAATGTCAAAGTCAATAAGTCAGAGCCAACTTTGTTGTCAATAGTGCCATATATTCATACATACAGAGCACTGAAATCGCATTACTCTAAGCTCCATGGTGTAAAAGTAAAAAAAAAAAATATAAATGATTTGTCACAGAGAACAACAAACAAGGACAAGTTATGCTGAGGTAGAAATTGAAGGGTTTGATTTTTAATGTTACAGGAGTGCTAAGGTCTGGTTGCAAAAAAATTAACTGAGAAGCGAACAGAACTGCAAGGGGGTGATAATGCATCTTACTTCCACCATTAACCTCACTGAAGGAAGAGAAGTTTACCATTTGTCTGATAATCCAACTCAAGGGATGAACTGCTGTAAAACCCTATAGTAAAAAGGATGCTCATTCACAGGACTGAACTGGCTGTGACCTCCATTATTACTTCCTTCATATCACGGTTGCGCCTTTCACAGCATGCAGGACATAGGATTATTGAGTAACAGCAAAATGTCTTATTTGTATTGTCAGCACACAGATTTTCTGCATGAAGATTGATCACTCAAGTATGCACATTAATGTACTAGGCAATTGTGTTTGTTCTTTGTTATCAAAAAAGTAAAGTTAGAACTTGTTTGCTTGAAAGTCTGATTTTCATCGGGTTTGTTGCATTCTGACTTTCGGTTCTCAGTTGGAGCGGCAGAGTTCTCTAAGATAGCTGATATTATACTTGAGCTACCGAGAACTCAAGCGGGCCTGCTCATAAAGTAATGTCACAATGTATTGAATATTAGTAAGATATTTGTTGAAATACTTGAATAGTCTATAAGAAAGGAACACACAGAAATTTTGTGCATAAGCTAAGTAAGGTGCGTTTTGCTATTGGTCAGCATGCCAAATAAAGGGCTTTTTCTGGTCTGAAAGTTTTCGGTCCCTTCATAAAATATTTGACTAGGAATTTGTTACTGTAATACAATCATTGATCGTCACTATGTATCCCATGTGACATTATCGTGACACATCAAGCATCCTCATCTAACTGCAAATCCCAGAGAATCCTCTGGACAACACTACTGACAGGCATTTTGAAGCTCCTTTACTGTCAACTGTTTTGAACTGTCAACAATGTGTTGCTAAAATTTTTGATGCCTTCAAGATCAATAAATGCCCTATAAACTTAATGGTGTTGGATTGGTTTGTTTTTTGATGAATGGTTGGGATCCCATTTGGACCTTAATGAACCAAGCAACTGACTGCTTCAGTGTTGTTCACTCTTATTAAAGGTATTTCAGTCATGTGATCATGCAAAGAAGAATCCATGTGTTAATTACCGTCCTGCATTCAAGTAGGTTTTTCCAAAGTATCCTCGCTTATTGGCTCCCTGGCTGACCTCACTCCAAAATCTTGGATGTATTGAGAAACTAACAGGTCCCCCATCTAATCATGGACATTTCCTTTGGTATCACAGTTTGCACAGCTTGCCCAACAGCCATTGCTTTTAAACTTGGTCGGGTCTTTGCAGATTAAGCTCTGTCATCTTGACTCTCAAAATAAGCTGTCTTTACCCACTGCTATGCTGATGGTACAGATCATCACTTGCTTGACTTGTGTGTGTCCAGTTCTTTTTAGGGAGGGTGAGACTGGGGCAATGACCACTCCCTGTCTTTGGAGATACTTCAGGATTTTCAAGATAGAGTCCACCTCCAGGCTGAAAACTTTCAGCGCTCTGCTCTTTTCCTGAGCCAGACACTTCCAGTAACATATCTCCTACTGCTACCCGGGATCCGCCTGCAATCCTCACATCAACTGCTGCTGTTGTCTCCGTTGCTGTTGGAGCTCTGTGGTGAAGCTCTTCCTTGCCAAGCAACACTGCAGCTTCAGCTATGAGCTCAGAGTTTCTTTAGCTTCCATCAGGTCCGTAATCAAACTGAACAGCTGTGTTTGAAAAGCCTCTCGGGTCTTAGATATAGCCAGTGCTTCTTTGACTCCCTGTAGCTCTTTCACCTGCTTTTTCAAGTTCCTCACTGTGTTTTTTATTCTCATTGAGTTCACTGACAAGTTGAGGGTCCTTTAAGGATGGCTGCTCGGTGGCACAAGTTGTATACAGATGGTTCAACTCCCTAAAATGTTCAGGCCTCTGAAAGGACAACTGCTCCTTTAGCCTGCACATCTCCTCCTCAGCTTTTGCAATGTCAGATTTCAGCGCCTCCTTTTCCTGCTCATTAAGCAGCTCCGGGGCCTTATTCTCCTTTAGCTCTCCTGAGATATAGCTCCCAGTGAGAATAGCCCAGTAGATTTTCTCGTAAGCTGCTGTAAACGTTTTATTCTCAATTTTAGTACAGCAGACTGTTGTAGGCATAGCACATCGCTGTTTGAGCTTCAGGTGTGGAAGTGTGGGACTGAAAATGTGTTTCTCTTGTCTTCCATACTTCCCATATCCCGGGAGGTTTTTTAAGCTTTTCTTTTGTGAATACAAGTTCATTGAGCCGCCTCTGCTTTTCACTAAATATGTCCTCCTTATTGATTTTACTTTTATCTGTCAGCCTGGTGATGGACAGGCCGACAGAAGAGGTTAGACAGGAATCTCCATGGACCATGTTTGCAGATGACATTGGGGAAAATCAAGAGAGGTGGAGGTATGTTCTGGAAAGGAGAGGAATGAAGGTGAGTTGCAGCTAGACAGAGTATATGTTTGTGAATGAGAGGAACTCAGGTGGAACTGTGAGGCTACAGGGAGTGGAGATCAATAAGTTTGAGGATTTCAGGTACTTGGGGTCAACAGTCCAGAGCAGCAGAGAGTGTGGAAAAGAGGTGAAGAGACAGGTTCAAGCAGGCTGGAATGGGTGGAGAAAAGTCTCTGGGGTACTATGCGGTAGAAAACTATCGGCTAGAATGAAAGGAAAGGTTTGCAAGACAGTGGTGAGACCAGCGATGCTATATGCCACAGTTACAATGACGATAAGACAGGAGGCAGAGCTGGAGGTTGCAGAGATGAAGATGCTAAGGTTCTCTTTGGGGGTGACCAGGATGGATAGGATCAGGAATGAGTCTATCAGAGGAACAGCACATGTTAGATGTTTTGGAGAGAAGGACAAAGCCAGACTGAGATGGTTTGGTCACGTACAGAGGAGGGATAGTGAATATGTTGTTGGATGGATGCTGGAATTGTAGCTGCCAGGCAGGAGGTCTTCTCCAAAAGAGAAGATTTATGGATGTACTGAGAGGATATGAAGGTAATTGTTGTGAGAGAGGAGGATACAGAGAATAGGGTTAGATGAAGAAGGGTTGATCGCTTTGGCGACTCCTGAAGGGAAAAGCTGAGTGAAGAAGATTGATTTTACTGTTAGATTACTCAGCCTTGATTTGAAGGTATATCTTTTCATTCCCCTGCTGGTAACCTTTGATAAGTGTCTCCTGCTCATGTATTTTATGGCTAATCTGTAGGAGCTTGTTCTTTGTATTAGGGTCTGTGGTCTCAGACATCGCTTCTGACCGGCCTCTTCTCAAACTCTGTAGATTGCTCTGTTGTGCTGTTTGGATTTGCTTCTTTATTGCCTGTTCCCTATCCTTTTGCGCCAGCTGGACACTCAGTTCCTCCATCTAAGGGACTGGCTTACCTTCATAAGTATGTTGTCGTTCTGGTTTATTGAGAACTCCTGATACCCTCTGTCTCTGTACCACTCAGCTCCCTGCTGCCACCCATCTACTCTTGAAGAAGTGTCCCTAACGACTCAATAGATGCCACCTGTTCATGACAACCTTCAGGCCTTTGTGTCACTGGGATCATCATTTTTCTGTATTATTCTAGGTATGAGGCTTAGATTTGGACCAAGGGGAACAGGGTACTGACATTTGGCTGGAAAAACTGTCTGACTGGGCACTGACAACTCCTCTGCCTGCATTTTTCTGCCTCTCTCAGGTTTCCTATATGATTTCTTTACTGCCCTGGTAAAGGGGGTATTCATACCAGAGCACCTGGATACTGAATGTTTCTTAGCTTTGCTAGCCTGAAAGGATATGCAAGTAGAAGACTCGTCTGCCATTGCATCTTTGTTTTTCTGCAACATGCCCTGAATGGATGGGCCCAGATAACAAGGCAAGAGACTTTCTCATGTCCCTGCTGTTTAGACCTTGTGATGTCATCATTCACAAGTTGTTTATGATGTGGCTCTGGAGGAGGTATTCCTTCTGACCTTCCATTCAAGACCAGTGGTGTTTCTCTTTCAAGTTCTACTTGCTGGCTACAAAGTGTAATCCCTAAAACTGTCCTTCTCTGCTTGCTTGACCCTCATCAGCTCCTCAGCAGCAGGTAGCTCTGACCCATTAGTTATTGCCGAATGAAATGTCTCTGTGAATTGTTGCAGCTGGGAGAACAGTGATATAGCTTTAGCCATCCGTTCCTTCCATTCAATGGTTGAATAATGATCATCCAAGTCATAGCTTTGTCTGCAGGCAGGACCTTCAGTCTCTGAGCCTTCATTTTGCTCACAGGACTGGCCCATGACTCGTGAACCTGTTGTGGCCTTCCCAACGCTGGGGACCATTAAATGAAACATGATAAGGAAGTGGAGATAAAATAGATCTCTCTTTTCCATTTTCTGCATTTTCAAAATATTCCCTGCTCCTTGAATACACTGAAGATTTTCTATCTATTCTTTGGTCATTGTCAATTGGCACCGCAAGTTTTTCAACAATCCTGAGGTCCACATTTTTGGTATAGCTGATTAGGTCTTTGTTCGGCTCAGAATTGACAATAGACAACAAGGCACCTCCTTCCATGTGGACAAAGAAGTTGGCTTCTTCCTTGTACCCCTCCAATGTTTCCATTCTAGTACCGGTCACGTTGACAGCTGCATCTGTATGTTTCACAAGGAAGCAGACCTTTCCAAATCCATCTCTAATAGACATTGAGTCGTTTGTCATCCATCAATGAGTCCTTATCAGGTTGTTTTGTCTTACAAAACCTGACAACCAGGTAATGATACTATATTATTTTTCTTATGTAGTTTTATGGTAGTTGGTATCCAGAAAGTTGCAATAATTTCTTTTACCATTTGGTTAACTGGTAATCCAAGATGTTAAAGGTAGTGACATCACACACAGTGCACATCACAGCTTCCCTTTTGTTTATTTTTCTTAAGATTCCCCCTTGCCCCTGTGTAATGTCAGTGGCCATGAAATCACAGTCATGTCAAAGGCCATGTTTTATTTGTGGTTATATATTGATTAGAAGTCAAATATACATTACCATATTTGAATGTTTTCTGTAAGAAGTCAGTATACCAAATGGCTTCTCATAGTCTCGGAAACATTATCTACCCCTTACGTAATTGACCAGTAAGTTCTTACTGTAATCTGCCTGTAGTTCTCCAGTACAGTATCCCTCGTTTTGAGTATTTCTTTGTCAAAATCTGGAAGTTTGAGACACTTTACATTTCAAGACTAAAGGGTTTGTATGCCAGATATTCCAGTGAATTAAAAAACAGCTGGTGTAAATTGATAAAATAATGACATGAGTTCAGACTACCCCGTATAATGTTGCAGATCTGTAGGAAAACGAACATACACGAGTGTGTGTAATTCGGAATATTCAAAATACAATAATGACAACAGCGAGACGAAACTGTAAATAAGTAACTCGTTTCGTTTTATTTAAATATGTTGCATATGTATTTATTGCTTATTTCTTGAGATTTTTTTCATCTACAACCCACGTGACCTATTTCATAACCAGGAAAACGCGATTGGCTTTGGCAGTAAATCGCCTATAAACAGAAATGAACAAAAAAGTTTCAACATTTTCCCACTTCAGATAATTTAAAAAAATAGCTAATTGTAAAAAGAAAAAAAAAATCATGAACCCAAAATAGCTGAAAGAGATATTCGGATAGGTCGACGTACCGGCAGTTAGCTTAAACAGCACCGTCTGTTTTGGAGCAGGGAGAGTTAGCAGCGGGGGTGGGGCGGGGCGGAGCCTGCGAACACCAACCTCTCGACGGGCAGCGTTTCGAAACCTCGCCGGCAATGTGGTCCGGGACAGTAGAGCACGGCGAACTCCAGATTATCAAAGATTAACACGCCCTCTGCTTGACAACAGCGGACAGGTGGGGAAATACACGTCGGATACGTTTTATCCTCGATCCTTCTCACGGTGACTGGGGTTTTGCAAGATTCCTGCAGGCGGGCGGTGAATGGGGCTGAAGCAGCAGCACTGCTCGGTCAAGTTTTAGGCTCTTAAAAATCCTCCGTCGGAAGATGTAAGTCGTAACTTCACATTTAGCGATGCGTTTTGTTTTCGTCCTTCGCATCCTGCAGATTATTTGCGTGCCGATCGGTCCCATCTGGCATCGCTGTCGAGTTTCTGCAAATCCTCTCATTTTTGTCCATTCAGAGCAGTCACTCGTTGACAGCTATGCTGCACATTAAGTGGACCCTCAAACTTTCTTCATTTTGTTCTACAAAACAAATCCAGAAAATTAAGATGCATGTTTTTAGACGAATTGTATTAATATTGCAATTTTAAAAGATTTGCGTATAGTATTTAGATACATGTTTGTATTTACGAATTATGCAGAGAAGAAAAAGAGCGGACCCAAAAATACAGATTAAGGTCGGATTCTGAATACAAACCGCTTAATGAGATTATAACTGAATTTTGATTTGAAATGTCCCCATTGTGGGACGTAGGCGCACTCTAAACTTTTCTGAAGCTGCATTACATTTACTTGCTCACCACTGTTGGTACAGTCTCTCTGAGTTGACATAACCTTTACCACATTTCTTCTCAGATTTCATTCTCTCGCCAGACGCCAAGGCATCTTCTCACTCTTCATCATGGCTGAGACCGAGGGCAAATTTGACTTTGCCATCGACAGGGGTGGCACCTTCACGGACGTGTTTGCCCGGCTACCGAATGGGAGGGAGAGGGTCCTGAAACTGCTGTCCCGTGACCCCCTGAACTACAAAGATGCTCCCACTGAAGGGATCCGCAGAGTCTTGGAAGAGGTAACCCAATGAGATAGCAGCATTTATTAAGATTTAATATATAAAATGTCAACAAACCTTTTTTTTTGGGGTAAGACGATTTCGTGTCCTCAGTTTTTAATACCTATGAACCCTACAGCATTACATGGTGTAGCTTCTAAACATGGTTCAGTGCATGTTATTGGAATGCGCAGGTTCTTGTGATTCCAGTGATGCAACACTATTCAAACAATCAAGAAACAAAAAGACTTAAGTTGTGAAGACTTTGTAGTAAGCTGCACTAAGATAACGTTGTGCAGGGTCTCATAATGAAGCAAAGATCAACACAATCCCAGCCCCCCCCCCCTCCAAAAAAAAAAAAATTGACCCAAACAGCACTCTCCCTTACAGATAGGTTGAGAAGTTCATTCATCCGGGAGGAGCTCGGATATGCTCCTCCGTATAGAGGCGCCAAATGAGGTGGCTTGGCCATCTGATCAGGATGCCTCCTGAACGCCTCCCGGGTGAGGTATTGCGGACATGTCCGTCTGGGAGGGGACCATGGGGAAGACCCAGGACATGCTGGAAAGACTTCTCCAGCCCGGCCTTTGGAATGCCTTGGGGTCCTCCCAGAGGAGGTTGACCACGTGCCAGGGGAGAGAGAGGTCTGGGCCTCAGTGCTCTGGCTGCTGCCCGCTCGACCCAACTACGGATAAGTGGGGGAAGATGGATGGATGGACGGACATTATTACATCAATAAACTAACTTTGCCCTAGGATGTGTCTCATCTCTGTTCAAAAGTCTGATCATGTGATCTTTCTTTTGATTAAGCTGCACTTCAGCCATCTGGAGCTTGTTTACTTAGTCCTTTCACCAGCCAAAGAGAGGCTGAGGTGATGGCAATTATAAGCCATTTGGAAGAGATTGTGTCAGTGAATTATTCTTTTTAAGTTGGTCCTTGATAATGAGAATTTACTATAACTATTTCTTTTTTTAAATACCCTAAATCCCCAGCATGAATGTCAATGTGATCTTGTTAAAGTTTAAGCCAGGCAAACTTCATTGTCTAAACTTCAGATGCAATCACAAGGTCATCATTTGATGTAAATTGATTTTTTTTTCAATATATATTTCACAATTGTGTGCATTGATTGACAGGAAACGGGGCAGGTCTTTCCTCGAGATAAGCCAGTAGACACCTCCCTGATTGGCTGGATCAGGATGGGCACAACTGTGGCCACCAACGCTTTGCTGGAGAGGGAAGGAGAGCAGACAGCCCTCCTGGTGACAAAAGGTTTTAAAGACCTGCTGCACATTGGAACACAGGCGCGGCCAAAGCTCTTTGATTTGGTTTGTACTCTCTTCTCAAAACTTTAAAATAAACGCACTTTTATATATACTCACCTAGTTGTAAAATATTCCTCTGAACACATTAGTTACTGGTAATTCAGCCACTTCATACCCTTCGAAAGAAAGTAGGATGATTATGTATTGTGTTCATGTCAAGTTCTTACAAAACAAAGTTTACTCATTATCTCATGAGCCTTGACTAGCTGTAAAGTTGCCCCCCGGACCTGGACCATTACGGTGAAGTGGCCACTTCACTGTGAAGTAAATTGTCCCCTACTTTACTGAGCCAACAGAAGGGGTCTGATGTGAAGTCACATTTTTTCATTCTATCCGCAATTCACATAGATAAGAAAATATGCTAAATTATCCATTCTTAAATGAAAACTTTATTTAACCAAGACCCTTGTTTTTATCCTACATATTGTTCTTTTTTTATATCTCTACATCTGGGTGTCATTGACAAGTAAGATAAGTCTGGTGTTTGTTCTAAATTTACTCCGTATCCTGTTATACTATGTGCACACAGGAGGTGGAGGTACCTGAAGTGCTGTATAAGGAGGTAATAGAGGTGAATGAGCGGGTTGTCCTCAGACAAGAGGGGTGTCAGCTATCCAAGAAAGATTCAAGGCGTATTGTCACAGGTGTGGTATAGAACAAGTTTTTGTTTTTTGCTAACGCAATTCCACTTTTGGGTTTTTTCAGTGCACTACATACAACACAGCTAAATATTTTCTTTTTTTACTCACCCTGCTTACTTCATGAAATAAAGCGGTCTTATCCATCTGTGTTCTAGTTGAAATATTTACAAAAAATTTTTGACGGAATGCAATGATTGGCTTTACATACACATGTGGTTCATAGTGGATGAATCGTCTGGTGTGTTCTGAATTACCGACGGCGTTGTACACTCTGTTCTTGAACTTCAAAACCAAGGCGATTCCTAGCAGCTTCAGCCTTTTGTAGTTAGTGCTGATCAGAAAATCTAAGCATATCCGAATGCATATCCAAAATGGTAAACCTATCTAATGCTCATGTGTGGTTTTCTAGGTGAAACCCATTTTACTTTATAGAGCTATAAACAATATTTTCAAAAACAAAGCCAATGCATTATATTTGGTTACAAGTGCAAGAATGTAAACTGCAAGCAGCCTCACATATAGTATAAGTGGGAGAGAGCTTCACTGACATACATTGCAAAACAGCCTGTGGGTTATTGCATAACATATTTTGAAATAATGCTGGGAATGTGTGGTGGTGTTTCTCAGGCAGAACAGGGGATGGCCTGGAGGTCTGGAAGGAGCTAGATCTGGAGCGTGTAGAAAAGGACCTGCGAGGGGTTCTGTCTCGTGGGATCACCAGTCTGGCTGTCCTGCTGCTGCACTCATACACGTCAGTGCAGAGTCTTCTGTACTTTTTGTATTTTTGGAAAAAGATCCTATAACCCTGAAGATGCCGGTGTTTTCTAGCATCTGTCTTTGTTTAGCTCACTCTCCCCCTTACACACTGATTTTAGCTGGAGTCACTCTTTATGTTATCTCTGCTTTCTTGATGTAACAACTTCCGCTGTTCTTACACTCATTAACCAGGTCAGTGTGCAAAAAATCAAGCTGTCCCTTGTTGTGCTTTCAAACATTTTAGGCAATAAGTGGCCAAGTCAGGAGGTGACGTGGGTATTGCGGTATATTCAATGAATGAAGCCGATCCAAAGCTTCATAATCTTGTGTTTTCTCTATTTCATATCTGTCTTTGATGTATCTTTTGTGTAAATGATACATCCTCAGCAGAACGACTTTTGGTTTTGTTTTTTTACTGACCACACATCCCTCGACAAACGTATTAATCTTAAACTTATATATGCAACTTATATAATTCCACTGGAAAAGTACCGCTGTGCTCTTAAGTCCCATGAGAGATAACCTTCTCACTTGAGGAGATGATTGGTTGGAAAAACTTCTGTCAGATTCCACACACAATTCCCATCAGGGCAAGTCTTTTGTGCATGTGTTAAAAAGGCTCCCTTGATATGTTCGCTTTACATGCCACAGGTGTCTGGTGTCCGTTTTGAATCTGCCTTTTTTTAACCCTTTGTATGTTTGTCCTTTTTACCCATCTGGTTAAGCGAGTTGAAATCCCTGCACCTCTTCCAGTTAAATCTGCTGTTACTCATTGCACTGTCAATTCACTCTTGAAGTAACATTCTGCCGCAACAGTCAAGGTTAAAAAATGACATTTCTTGAACAACGTGAAAGATTTGGTGTGGAAGTTAGAAGGTCAGAATGCAGGCAGGAATGGATAATTGGGTAACATCTATAGCCACTTTGTTTCTCTTTCAGATGGTCCGACCATGAAAAAGCAGTGGGGGCACTGGCGCGTCGTATGGGCTTCACCCAAGTGTCTTTGTCCAGCGAGGTCATGCCCATGGTGCGAGCGGTGCCTCGAGGCTATACAGTCTGTGCTGACGCCTATCTCACTCCGATAATTCATCAGTATTTAAAAGGCTTCACTTCAGGATTCAAAAATGGATTGAAGGTGTGTGCTTCTCTTGCATTTCAATGTGTGTGTTAATATTTGTTTATTTTTAATATTTTTCCGGGCAGCGTGGTGTCACTTCTTGCTCACAGCGAGAAGGTGCCTGGTTCAACAGCAAGAAGGTCCTTCTTACTCTACATGTCACAGAGAAATGTCATTTTTTGGGGCCAGCAAGTGGCACAATTACGAAGTCTAAATAACAACCAGGAGAAATCTTCTGGGATTTTTGTCAAATGTGAAGTACAGTTTAGAAGAGGCCACATGTCCTGACGGGGATACTTATCAAACTGATCAGACTGATCAGCTAAGTTAAAATTGACTTTTGGCAAAACATCAAAATCTACCTGTCTGAAATCCACAGTGGTCATGATCATCAGTGACTTAAAGCCTTTCTGAATAATTTAATATTAATTTTTATTTTTTATTTTTTCTTCAGGACACTTTGTCAGAGTGTTAAATTAAAGTATACCATGTGTCCTGTCCTATGGCTAGAGTGTTGTGTAATACGAATTGTAAATTTAAAACATAAAATGTCCTCAGGCTTGAAAATTATCATTGTAGTCTTTATCAAGATCAACATGCCTTCTATTGTTTGTCCATGGAAATAAAACATGTGACAGGGTCAGGCAGTTTAAATAATAAATATTTAAATACTTCCAGTAGGTCCTTCTCAGCTCAGTGCTGAATCTGAGTTACAGTGGCCGCTACTGTCACAGTTAGATATTAGATGCTGCTCATGGTTTATACAAAACTAGGTCAGGTTTTAGAAGGATCCTTGCTCCTTATCAAAGCTGAACATTAATTTACACCTGATGAACTTGGTATAAGAATGTGAAAATTTCTGCTCAAATATTTTCTGTAGCATTCAAGAAAAAGGATAGTTCATTTTCATGACTTTGCCATGCATAACTGGACAGTGGTCTGGAAATGTTATAGACCCTACCATCTCCTTTGTCCTGCTGTCCTCAGGACGTTGATGTCCTGTTCATGCAGTCAGACGGAGGCCTGACGCCCATGCAGCAGTTCTGTGGCTCGCGGGCTGTCCTGTCTGGACCAGCAGGAGGTGTTGTGGGATACGCCATTACATCTTACAGCCAGACTGAGAAAAAACCCGTGATTGGCTTTGACATGGGTGGTGAGTTGTGGGAAGATAGTTATTACCTTTAGCAAGCGCATAGAAGCTCTGCCATTATTTTCAGAGCAAGTTAGTTTTGAGTTCCAAAATAATTACGTGAAAGCTTTACACAGGCTGCACAGATCTACTTTCCAACTGCCAATTTTTAAAAATTAATATTCTGTAAGGATAGCTTGACACGAAAGGAATTCATATTCAGTCTTCTTTATCTCCAGGAACATCCACTGATGTGAGTCGGTACGCTGGCCAGTATGAACACGTTTTTGAGGCAACCACAGCTGGAGTCACCTTGCAGGCTCCTCAGCTGGACATAAACACTGTGGCTGCAGGCGGAGGATCACGACTCTTCTTCAGGTCAGTCAGCAGGTCACAAGTATTGAGCCTGCAGACGGTTGCTGTTTTCTTGTCTAGTCCTTAGCCCAACCAGGATAATCAGAGATCTCTTAATGCACCCAAAGTAGTCTGTTTTCATTGTAGATTTTCACTGCACCCGATTGTAACAACAGTATTTATTTCATTTTCAGTATTCAGTTCATTTTTTGCACAATCTAATCAGAATTGTTTATCCTAGTAATTCTTAGATCATCATGAAACAAATCATGTCCATGGCTCCTTCTCTTTCCGTTTTTTCTTAGGTCAGGGATGTTTGTTGTTGGGCCGGAATCTGCAGGTGCACATCCAGGACCTGCCTGCTACAGAAAAGGTGACAGATTGCCAGAGCTTTTCCTATTTCTTACTCCTCTCAGTGTGAATCAGGCTGGTTCTCACCCCCTGACCTGTCATATAAGAGCAAATTACTATTTTAAGCTGGAAAAAACTAATTGGACTCTCAGTTTTAGCTATGATATGTGCTCTTTATTGCTGATATTTACAATTTGAGATTGGGGTCATGATTGGCTTCATGGCATGGAATATGGTCCTCAGATCACTACTTTTGGATACTGGCATTTATTGTGCACTCTTGAGTTCATCATCAAGCACTATTCAATTCTAGCACCTATTGTAACATTCGAGGGCAGACTTTGAAATACACAAAACTGACTTTTATAAAAGATAATCACATTGATTTCTGATTGACATCTGATTTCTGATAACTTTGTAGGTGGGCCTCTGACCGTTACTGATGCCAACTTGGCTTTGGGGCGCCTCCTCCCCTCCTTTTTCCCCAAAATTTTTGGGCCTGGGGAAAATGAACCCCTGTCCCTAGAGGAGACCATGAAGCATTTCTCTCATATGACCCAGGAGATTAATCTCTTCCTCTCTTCGAGCCAAGCAGAGGTTCTCCACTTTGCTTTTATCATACGCTTATTCATAGAGATATCGATGTATCCATATGACTAATAATTTGAATTTCCTTTCATTTACAGGTTGGCACAAATGGCTCCAGTTGCTCTCACAACAGCACTTTGCCAAACAGCCAATCACAGATGAGTGTAGAAGAGGTTGCCATGGGATTCATTCGCGTTGCAAATGAGGCAATGTGTCGACCAATCCGAGCCTTGACACAGGTAATTTGTTCTCTGGAGTCTTTACCCCAGCTTTGTGGAACTGAACAACTCTATGACTCAAGATGTCTGGAAGTTTAAAATATGGCTAATAAACCTTTTTTCCTCTCTGATCACCCCCAACCTACAAAGGCGAAAGGTCATGATACATCTCAACACGTGTTGGCATGTTTTGGGGGTGCAGGTGGCCAGCATGCCTGTGCTATTGCCCGAGCTCTGGGGATGAAATCTGTGTTCATACATAAGTATGTAACTTGTGTTTTCTTTTATTGCATTTTATAATACAGCCGTGGTTCTACATGTATTTCATTGTTATGTGTATTTTTTTTTTCCTACACCCAGATACAGTGGCGTGCTGTCTGCCTACGGTCTGGCTCTTGCAGATGTGGTGGAGGAGGTCCAGGAACCGTGCTCCCTGCGGTACGAGCAGCACTCTTTCAGTGAGCTCGACCACAGGGTAGATCGGCTCTTGAAGCGCTGCCATGATACACTCCGCGCACGGGGATTTTCCAGGTCAGTGACAACAAATAACACTATCTCTGTATTGGGACATTAAAATTAATTTCCTTAGTGGAATACAATTATAACAGAGGAGAAACAGGTGTAAAGGATTCCCATGCATCACAATGACAAATATTGGCGTTATAGTAAACACAAATGAGAGACTGTAAAATGTGGTAAACAATTAGCATTTTCCTGTTCATGATTTGCCAGTTATATTTCTTTTCCATAGTTAATATTGCCCTTTTGATAAAACAAATGTGTTGTTTTTTTATCAGATTTGTTGTTGAATCATTTCACTAATCAGCAGAATGATTTAATTAGACCTAGCATTGTTTGAAAGCGTTGACATTCTCCGGTGAATATTTGCCAGGGATTTTGAGAACATTGCAGGCCATACACTTTGAAGTTAATCGCTTGAGAAACATACAATTATACCACCAAGCTCATTCATAATGAGCACAATTAGATATAAAATGCTACCAAGGAGATACACAGGCCGTTTGTCAAACAGTCTTAGCCTTTGTATTCAAGTTTTGAAAATTAAATAATAGGGTCACTAGCAGTGGTTGCATTCCTTTTTTGCTAAATAATGTTTAACATGAGCACATAAAAATTTAAGAAGCTCTGTGTTTCCGTCATCTCAGTGGCCAAATAACCACTGAGGTTTTCCTCCACCTGCGTTATGAGGGCACAGACTGCGCGCTCATGGTGACAGCTACCGGTTTCCCGAGCAACGCCCACACCTGCCAAGCCGGCGATTTCCATAGCGCCTTCACCAAAAGGTTTTCCACTCACAAATTCACGTCATACACTCAAACATTCATGGATTATTCAGTGCATTACACCAATAAACAACATTACTATGTTTGTTTTCTTTTTAAAAAAAAACCAACAACCCTATAATAAATGTTTTAATTAACTTTCTACATTTTTTGTCATCCTGTCCTCATCTGTTCTTTTATCCGTTCTAGATATCTGAAGGAGTTTGGTTTCACGATAACAGATAGACCCGTCGTGGTCGATGATATCAGAGTGCGGGGTTGTGGAAAATCTGGCATCCAATCTGTTTATAGATCAAAGAAGGGAAACAGACAGGCCAAACCTGTCAAGGTATATGGACTTACTTTTGTCTAATTGTACAGATAACAGATCGCCTTCCTCTTAACTGAGACACTTTGGTTGCTTAATAATGATGTTTATTTCCTTTTCTTTCTGTTGATCTTGTCAAGATACTTGACATCATCTGCGAACGCAGGAAACGTCGACAGGTCTTAATGAAACAATGAGTCATCTTTGCATAATTTTTTCTGCAGATGACAAAATGCTTCTTTGAGGAAGGTTACCTTGACACCGCTGTGTATATGTGGGAGGACCTGATGTGTGATCACAACATCCAGGGACCAGCCATTATCATTGACAAGAATAGGCAAGAATTTTCCCCCTAGCTACCTCTACTTGCTGACTATTTTTAGTGAGAGACTATATTTACATGTGTATTTAGGTTTTATTTTCCAGAGTTTAAGTATTATCCTGCTGTTCTTTTACTGCTAGGAGTTACTAAGGAGTCAAATGCCAAATGTGCCTCTTTTTTTCATGTCTTTTCATCAGCACTATCCTGGTGGAGCCATGCTGTGAGGCCAGTCTGACAGAGGGGGGCGATGTCCGCGTAACCGTGGGTTCTGACCCTCACTGTGTCCTCGGCACTCAGCTCAACACTGTGCAGCTCTCTATCTTCTCCCACCGCTTCATGAGCATAGCAGGTCAGCAGAAAACCCGACAATGCAAAACATTAGGCTTTCGAAAGATAATTAAACAGGGTATGTGCTAATGTGATCTACGTGAGGGTGCCATAGCTGGGTCACGCTAAGGTTTAGGGCATAGTTGTGTTTATTGCTCATGAATTATGTTACAACTTTATTTTGACAAAATACTGTTTTGTCTTACCCACTCACAGAACAGATGGGCAGGGTCCTACAAAGAACATCTATCTCCACCAACATCAAGGAGCGTCTTGACTTCTCCTGCGCGGTTTTTGGACCAGATGGGGGCTTGGTATCGAACGCACCCCACATCCCCGTCCACCTCGGAGCAATGCAAGAAACTGTGCAGTACCAGGTGAAGATGTGACGTGTGTATTTCCAACAGTAGATGCTGAAGACAAAGCCAGAGTAAGTGAAAGCATATCCTTCATTCTTATATTCCTCTTTTCAGATCAAATCGTTGGGAGGCAATCTGAAGGAAGGGGATGTGATTTTGAGTAACCACCCATGTGCAGGGGGAAGCCACCTGCCAGATCTCACTGTCATTACACCGGTGTGTCTATGAAGTTCTCAGCTCAGAATCAGGACTTTAACTTCACTTTTTTTAAACTCTCCTTTCCATACATCACATATTCCCCATCCACCCCCCATCCCTTTTCATCTCAGGTATATAGAGAAGGACTGAGTAGTCCAGTGTTCTTTGTGGCCAGCAGGGGGCATCATGCTGATATTGGGGGTATCACTCCGGGTTCCATGCCCCCACACTCAAATTCCCTCCAGCAGGAGGGTGCTGTCTTCATCTCCTTTAAACTTGTCACCGGTGGTGTGTTCCAGGAGCAAGGTAAGAATGGAGGAATAGTTTTTTTTTTGTTTTGTTTTTTTTTATAGAATTTGGATGAAGTAAGCAGATTAGACTCTATGAATGTTGTAGATTCCTGGCAAAACAGGCTTTAATAGAGATAATAATTGATCTTATAAGGCTATACCAGTAGATGTCAATTTTGTCTTCCTTTCAATATAGTTCGTATAATATTTTCAATCAATAATCAATCATCAATATTCCTGGTTTAATGCACAGTGATCTATAAGAAGATCAAATAAGAAGATGAGCACTGCATAGAGTGCTGTTTTGAGAGTTGGTCTACGAAATATTGACACTTTTAAAACTGTTGCAGAACTTTCTTCATTGTTTTAAGTTTGCTGTTCTGGGATGTCACAAGTTCTCACATGAAACTTAGGAAACCAGTCTATGAAAATAATCGTGCTTATGTATGTATATATGTATAATAGGATTATAAATTCATCTTTTCCCATCTTTTTGATTTCTCCCCGTCTTTTTCCCATGGCCCCCTGTGGTGCACCCCACCCATCAGCTGTAACAGAGGCTCTGATGGCCCCGGCTCAGCACCCTGGCTCCTCTGGGACTCGCAATCTCCATGACAACCTTTCCGACCTGCGGGCTCAGGTGGCAGCCAATCAGAGAGGTAGCCAGCTGGTGGGGGAGTTGATTGACAGCTATGGGCTGGCCGTTGTTCAGGCTTATATGGGTTACATTCAGGTAATGCTGGCTTCAAGGGGACCAGGGAAAATAAAACACAGTTAAATAGTTTTTCAGGAAAATATTGTATACTATTAGTACTTTTCGAGTATAATAGCGCCCTCAGTGATAACCTGTTCGTATCAGAGTAATGCAGAGCTGGCAGTAAGGGAGATGCTGAGAGACTTTGCGAGACAACGACGAGAGAAGACTGGTTCCTTGGTGGTGGAGTCTGAAGATTTCATGGATGATGGCACGCGAATCGCCCTGAAAGTTGAGATTAATGAAGAAGAAGTGAGTATTAAAAAATAATTTTGAGAAAAGAAAAAACCTGGATCTTAACGGTACAACAATCTCTTATGTTGTAGCATTACTGCACAATTTTCAACGCAGTTAATACATTTTAGTCTAAATCCAAGACACATTTCTAATGAACAGTTCATCATATTTTAAGTCATACTGGAGATACAGATCAATTTGTACATACAGGACTGTCTCGGAAAATTCGAATATTGTGATAAAGTTCTTTATCTTCTGTAATGCAATTAAAGAAACGAAAAATACTTTTTCATGATATTCTAATATTTTGAGATAGGATTTTTGAGTTTCTAAAGATGTAAGCCATAATCAGCAATATTAGAATAATAAAAGGCTTGCAATATTTCAGTTGATTTGTAATGAATCCAGAATGTATGACATTTTTGTTTTTGTAATTACATTACAGGAGATGAAGAACTTTATCTTAATATTCTAATTTTCTGAGACAGTTCTGTATACCTAGGCCCTGTTGTGTCCCACACATTCCCAAGGTGAATATATTGAGGAATGAAATCCCTTACAACTATGCATACAGATCATACATGTCCATTGGATCGTAGGAAAATAATCTACTAAATAGTGGTATGTCTTCACTATTTGCACAAATACTATAAAATGTGTTTTCATCATGTTGTTTTTATAGAATACATTTTTTTTCAATTCAGGTGAACAAATCCCTTTGTTTAAACTCAGAATACAGTAAGGGAGTATGAGGAAAGTTTTCTCTTTGTTTCAGATTCTGAATCCATGATGAGAGCGGCGAGGAACAATTGGATATAACAATTTAAACTGTTAACAGTGTAAAATCTTTCTCACTGCAGGGCAGTGCAGTGTTTGACTTCACAGGGACGGGCACAGAGGTGTGGGGCAACTGCAACGCGCCACGGGCCATCACCCTCTCTGCCCTCATATACTGCCTGCGCTGCATGGTCGGACAGGACATCCCCCTCAATCAGGTGAAGTGCTCCTGTCCAGGGGGGTTGGGTGACAAAAACACTTTTATGGATAATGCTTTTGCTGTCCGTTTGCAAGTTGTCAAAGATGCTTGGTTGATCATTTGTAGATTCACTCAAGGTTAGTGCTTATATTCTTAGTAAATTCTCACGAATCTAAGGAGACATTATTTTCAGACCATAAGCTTTATATGTAGTCATTTTCCTAATATGCTATTTTCAGGGTAAAAACAATTCTCATTTCATTCAATTAAATATCAACTTTCTATTAAGGCCTCCCTGTTTTGTTCCATGCCCAGGGGTGCCTCGCTCCGATCAGAGTCATCATCCCCCCGGGATCAATCCTGCAGCCGTCCGAGGATGCAGCTGTGGTTGGAGGAAATGTGCTCACATCTCAAAGAGTTGTGGATGTCATATTTAAGGCCTTTGAGGTTTGCTCTGCCTCTCAGGTAAGCAGGGCTATAGTAGTACGTTTAAAAAATATGCCTTTATTTTTATAAGTAATCAGACCATTTTTTTTAAGATAGGATTCTGATTGTTAATCTGTTTGTCTAACGTTGTTTTTCTTTGTTTATTTGTTTTTACTAGGGCTGCATGAACAACATTTCCTTTGGCAGTGAGAGGATCGGTTACTACGAGACTGTTGCAGGGGGAGCTGGGGCGGGGCCTGGCTGGAAAGGGAGAAGTGGAGTTCACAGTCACATGACCAATACCCGCATCACCGATCCAGAGATTCTGGAGAAGAGGTCTGACTCTGAGTTTTTGTTTTAGCCAATTAAGCCCAAGTATTGCATCAATTGACATTGCTAAGTATCAGCAATCTGGTTCTGCTGTTCATTTGGTGCTCAGGTATCCAGTGATTTTAGAGCAATTCTCCCTGCGGCCCTCATCAGGAGGTGCAGGGAAATACCAAGGAGGAGATGGTGTGATTCGAAAGCTTTTGTTTCGGGACAAGGTGGTTTTGTCCGTTCTGACTGAGAGGCGGTCGACTCGTCCTTACGGTCTCCATGGTAAAATGTCACGCTTTGATCCCTACTGAACGGCCCTATTCATTTGCATTTTGCTGAGTGACTAACAACGTCCTTGTAATGTCTGTGTTGGTCAGGGGGCGAAGATGGTGCAGCGGGGCTGAATCTGCTTCAGAGGGCCGATGGAAGAGTCCTTAATCTGGGTGCCAAGACCAGTGTCACCCTGCAGCCAGGGGTAAGACAGGAACATGAGTTTATCTGAAACAACCCCACAAGGAAAAAGACTGGTTATTGTAGCAAATCTATATGTCTGTGAAAAAAATATAATTAGAGTTTAACATTTATTATTTATTTGTGTATTGTGAAATTCCACTGAAATTGTAATTGATATACATTTTTATTTTGTTGTCATCAGGCATCTGCGGGGAAAGAAAAACACTTAAACTAAAATATAAAATCTTTCAAAGAAGGGGGGTCGGTCTGCTTGAACATGAGTTTTATTATTGAGACAAATATTGACTGTCATATCCTCTGTAAAAGTGAAAAGTAAGATTCTGAAAATCATGTCAATCCACACTGATCAAGAATTAGTTCATCATAAACCTGAGTGCATCTGAGGTTGAAGCCCTTAAAAAATCATGTCACATGTCTCAAATCCCTGCTTTAAAATGTTTACCCCCCCCCCAGGACATGTTCTGCCTCTACACCCCTGGAGGCGGGGGGTATGGAACAGAAGAGGAGCCGAGTAAAAGGCCTGCGACTAAGCGAAGGCGACTGAACGAAACATTCCCTGAGAGAGGCAGCGTCTTTGAATACCGAATGGCACAGGAGGGAGTGTGAAAAGAAACAGGTTTACAACCCATTTTGTAAGAAGAGATGGAAAAATTACAAGGATGTATGTTCTTTATGGTTGTCTGTGAACAAGTTTTAAAAAGGAAGAAAAAATCATTATGAACTTATTGCGTGACATGTACTAAGACATAACCCCATTTGCAACTGGTGTGAAAGGTTGTCAGATTATGCTGTTGTGTAGTATCATCGTGATGCCAGATATTCCTCATGCAAAAGATCTGTTGTCACTTTTCGTGTAAGAAAAGTTTCAGCAGGCCGCTCTTCCATGAATAGACCTGGTGACTGAACACTCATGCTAATGCCATGCAAAGTAAGTGATCCACATTGGTCACTTAAAACTTAATATTCCACTTATTGGGAAAAAATTGATTTTGTTGTGTCATTTTACATTTGCCTGTACCACATTTCAAAATCTGAAGACATGTTTTCTCTCAATACTATTTTATATAAGTTCTATTTAACTATGAGTAACAAGTTTGTGGAGGTTCTCAGTCATCCAGATCATGGTGACTTCTTGGCGAAATTTTCTTGAATTTCTTCAAGTCCAGTTGCAACGATTAGATTTCGACAAGAGTTTTATAAATAGCAAGGTTATTGCTATGTGGTAGCTCCTAATCTACTTGAATCACTGCAATCACCTTTTAATCTACTAGTCAAAAATTGTTACGTTTTAACAGAAAGAAAAATAAACCCAATTTCTACCAAGAAGTGTCATTCCTTCGTCAGGTCACATTCCTCAACATACAGTAAGAGTAGTTTCAATCTGTTGGGAGTGTTAAACATCAATATGCAAAGAAGTTCAGTTGATTTGAGCAGTTTTACACAGTATATCACACAAACCTTCTAAAAACTATCACAATGTAACAACCTATTCATGTAAATCCATGACCGAGTGCAAAGATGCACCCTTGAATGTCTGTATGTTTGGGGGAGGGGGGAATGTCCCTGCTGGTGTCCCCCTCCCCTATTTTGGTGAAGAATGATCCCTGAGCATTACAGCAAGGATGGTGAGAGAGTGCAGGCATGCATAGGCGACTGATAAAGAGATAGTGGTCACTGCAGAGGAAGCAGCAGGAGGTAAATGGCTGCCAGATTTTGGATGTAAATCAGATTGCGTGGTATTGGATCAGTAGTACAACCTCTAATACTAAAGTCATGGACAGTTCAAAGTTTCCCAGTTTCCACAGTGCATCAGTGTTTATGATTCTGACAAAACAATTGTGATGGAAGAAAAGATTTCTTGACATAGTGCCTATATTGTGACCTTGTGAACTGAGCTGGACCAACAATAGTCACTAGCTTTGTATTTTTTACTTGATCGACATGTTTTTAGTTTACCCTATAAACATTTGATTTCATGAGAATTCTCTCACTTCAACAGAAAAAAGGCAGTTTCATGTCAGTTGATGAAACAAAAGCACAGGCTTGTCTGAAGGAATGAGCAGCAATTTCCCTTAGTTATAGTTTAATTTACCATCAGAATATTGTTGAAACTAATGAAGTAAAAAAAAAATTTGCCTTACATTGTATTAAATCAACCATACTCTCATTTTGAATTTAGTGTGAATCTTTTTCTTCCGAGTACAGAAGTTTAAGTTGTCACAACTAACAATGATTTAGTTTAGCAAACATCCAAGTACTATTCAGTAAATTATGGGAAACCGATATGCTTTACATTCCTAATGTGGAAAAAAGAAATGTATCAAATGTAGCTGCTCAAATTAAAGGGCAACCAAAATAATTCTCTCTGGTTTCTTTTTTCTAAATTGATTGTCCTGCTTAATTTTTAAATCACTTACCCATCCACTGGATGCCACCTTACTTATGTAAAACATTTTGAACACAACAGTGATATTAAACTTGCAGTTTCTATTTAAACATTTACAAGACTGTGTGAGACAGTTGGAATAAACAGTTTTATTATATACCCTGTTCAGCACTATAAACCTTATTTGACAGTTCAGCGTGATCGGTTTGCTTCATTTTAGTGAACAAATCTAAGAACCACAGCAAAATGAGGGGAAAAAATTGACAAAACATTCACGTGTCGATGTAGGTAGACAGAACAATTAACTCAGTTATTATAACATCAAGAGTGCAAATAATCCACAGAGCAAAGTCTACAAGAAACATGCTCCAAACCTGAGGTAGATACTGCTGGTTGTTTTCTGGTACAATGGTCTTCAAGGCCCTGAGAACTTCAAAACTTACTGGTGCAATTTCCTTCCTAAAAATGATTTGTAAAAGCTGCTATTTGGTTCATCAAAATTACCGCTGTTTCAGGTGTACCACTGCAGAAAGTCCAGACGTAATCACATTTTCAGAAATAGGAACAATTTATCCTGAAAGCATGCAATCCAACAAAGTAAAAATCACTAATAGCACAAGCATGATTGCAGGGAGAAGAACCATCTGTGCATACAAACGCAGGGAGGAAGGGAGGAACTGTTTTCACAAAAAACCTCAAACTATAGTAACTTCTAATTCTACATTACATTCATGCGGTTTATCGAAACGCTGTCGGGATACAGTTTGTGCTTTTTTTTTCTCCCCCATTTGTCTTAAAACAGTTTCAGTTTGTTTTGCTTCAGACAACATTTGCAAAACAGCCTGTTAATACACATGATGATACAATTCAGCATTAACAAAAGTAATTCTGGGTGGCAAGAGAACAATACTGATAAAAACAGTGCAAATATTCCACAAGAGCCTGCAGGCAGTCACTTTCATGGAAAGAATGAGGTAGGAGTTGTTGACTAGCTTGTAGTGGTGGCTCTTCTCCAATCAATAGTCCAAAATTACAATAAACAATGTGGTATTTTATAAAATACTGACCCACAAAAGTAAACTTGTCCATGCTAAAAACAATCATGATACTTTTTGCTGAACCTGGGTGGAGGTAATGTGTGGGTATAGAGTTTGGAGATGCCGTATTTTATTTTAATCTGTCCTCTGGGGATCTTTTGTGTCAGTACAATTTTGCATTTTAAAGTGACAGTTTGTGCTTCTTCGTATGAAAAAGTCACTTAGCTGGGTCAGTACTGCGAGTACCTGTTCATGGGGGACCCGTTGTGAAGGTTGTACTGACTGGGCGGTTGCTGATGTGAGTGGGAGTTTTGACTGGCCGGTATTAACACATCAAACACACTCTTATTTGGAGGCACAGACTGCAGCATGTTGTCCAGGTCCATGATGAGGGGAGGAGCTTGGACAGAAACTCGCCCGCTAGGAAGGATGGGCCAATAGGCAGGGCCTAAAAAGTGGCTTGGGGCAACAGGAGGACTCCCATAGCCATAAAGTGGGATGCTGCCATGGAGTGGCATTAGTGAACCTCCATTGAAACGCATGCTGGGAGGGGCAACAGCATTAGGGGGAGCATATTTGGCATAGGAGGTTGGCAGCTCCCAGGGAGGGGCGGTGGTTTCCCGACGTGCTGATTTTTGTAGCGGTGGTTTGTAGTCATCGTAACAATCTAACCTTGCCTCGCCGTCGCGAGGAACGCGCTTCCCGGGCAGGGACGCGCCCTTCCATTCCTCATCGGAGGAAGATGTCGAGGCCGGGCTCGCGGAGCTGGCGGAAACACTACGGGCAGAAGAGGTGTAGCGCGGTCGTTGAGGGGGCGAGAGCCGAGGACGCTCCACCTCACCCCAACAGTCCCTGATGCCCATATCCACATCCCCAACAGCGCTAGGAGGGCGCAGGCTATGTAGCAAAGAGTCAATGGCAAAAGATGAGTCAAGCTTGGGTCGAAACAAGTCCTCTTGCGGTGGGGAAGGGTTCCTTGAGTGTACAGGAGGGAGGGAGGTCACAGGGTCAGGGGGTGGCTCAGATTCTGGCTTGTGTCCCTGTAGGATGTAAGGGGCCAGATCCTGGGCAAAGATAGTCTCATCCTGGCGCGATACTGCTGTATTCTGCCTCTTGAGGAGCTCCAGGGGAACCCGACTCAGCTCAACGGCCCAGAAGTTTCCTTTGCCTTGGGGCTTTCCAGGGTCTTTCAGCACCTGTGGGTAAAGGGAGGATGGAAAGGGAACATCATATGCCTGCCAACCCAGTTAGGCAAGACTCATCTTGTTGTGTTAACCATCAGAATAACAGTGGGTAGAAGCTTCAAACCAGTTTGAGGTTTCCATTTAAAGTCCATCAGATTATATTACCACAACAGCTCATCTCTGACCCCACCCCTCTCCACAAACCTGGACAATACCATGTAGGTGTCTCATGAGCAATCCCATTAAAACAAAATCCCCTATTTTAAGGATACAAACCTTGACAAAGCAGTCATACGAAGAAAGGTTGTGCCTCACAGAATCCCGCCAGCCCTTGTAGTTCCCCTTAAAGAATGGAAAGAGGGTGCTGATCTCCTTGAGGATCTAGAATTTGAGGAGTTAAAAAATGCAATGAAAGCCCAGAACAGCATGAACAACATTTTCGAATTAAACTGTATAAATCAAATATAGGGTATAATAATGTTATTTTGATTGCAAGTTGCAATTTCATGACCACCTGACCCGGCTGCACCTCCAAAAAGCAGGAATGATGTTGGGGATGGATATGAAAAAGAAAAATGTTTTTACATCCATTTCCTTTTCGACGGGATACACTCCCTGCTACACCAACTTAAGCAAGTTTCTCAATATCTTATCGTCCCTGATACCGATCAGGGTCTGGTTTCATTGCAGCCTAACCTTATCACGCCTAACCCAGAATGGCATGGTTGGGAGTCTAAGTGTCATCAATCACTTTTTCTGTTTTTAGTAAACGGGTAAACAGATCAACTATATGAGTATTGTTAATGCTGGAAATGAAAGATGAAATGTGTTGTTTTAAAATACATCTGCTTTGTTTCGTCTTGAGGGGACGACATGATTGCGAATTCCTTGCATAGGTTAAAGACGGGCCGGACGCGGCGCCGTGCGTAAAGACGCCGTGCGCAAACCGAGCCCGGTCGCGTCCACGCAGACGGGAACCGCTCACCTCAGACAGAGTCAGCTTCTTCTCCGGGGACCTTTGGATCACCATGGCGATCATCGCGAGATAAGAGTAGGGTGGCTTCGGGTACCGCTGATAGTTCTTCTTCTTGCCGCCACCGGCGCCGCTCTTCTCCCGGTCGCCGCTCCACGCGTCCCGGGGGAGCGTATCCTCTCCTTCGGCGCCGGGGTACGACAAGCCCGAGAGGAGGGCGGCTTTGTCCATGGCTGCTGCGGAGCCGGCGTGGCGCTGCGGGTTCTCGAAGCTCGGCGGGCGCCGGGGGACCATCTGAACCGGGCGGGGGGGCCACCGTGGAGCCGGGGAGCTGCGCGCCACGCCGCCGGGAGGGAAACTCAGCGGCGCGTCGCTGCCCGAGTCAAGGTGATGGTCGCGGTGGGTTCCCAGGTGTGGCAGGGCGGGCGGTGCCAGGAGGCTGCGATCCGGACGGTGCTTTGTCATGCTGATCACCCGCGGGGGTGGGACGGTGGGCCCCGCACGTTCGGACAAGAGCACGGAGAAAGAGGGGGAGGGAGGTCAAAGAGTCGGTCCTTAACTTCTGGCAGACTGCTGGCTCCAGGCTGGCTCTATTTGAAGAGCAAACAATTAACAGTTTCATGTAAATCCCGCTGCGTAATCGAGAAGAGAATGACGCGTTATCTGAGGGGCAGAATGACTGATCGCCGCGGGGGGGCTGGGGAGGGTCTCTGTCCGACAGGGCAGAGAAAGAAAGACAGTAAAACTGTAAATAACCTTGATGATAATATCAAGCATGCGACTTGAGAAATGGGACGAACTCACTCGAGAAACAGCGCCCGTGATGTTACGCACCAAGGTACCTGGCGCGTAATGGAGAGGGGGAGGAAAAAAAAACTTAAATACCAAAGAAAAGGAAAAAAAAATTGAAAAAGAAAATTCGAGTAGGATTTGATAATGATAGAAGGCTCCCAGGCGAAAGTACAAGCAGAGATCGTGGGGGGAGGGTTGCGAGCAAGATACCAGTTATTTCGACAGAAGCCTACGTTCAATCAACACTGCTTTGGTTTTGGCCTAGCGTAGAATCGCTAATAAACAAGCCTGAAAAGGCCAGGATGTTGGTGGTTTAAAAGATATTTTTAAAAAAAGTAGAAGAAAAACTATCTCCAATCTGTCTTGAATGCAACAGAGTGACTGCGATGTCACAGAGGGCACACACCTCAACGACTCAATGGATATGTGAGTTTGTGTGAGAGAGAGAACTAAAAACAACCAAATGGTAGGGTGCAGAATTAAAAATAGAAAAGATGCATGATTCCAATGCTAGTAAAGTGGGGAGCAGTTTTGCTCATCTGCCCACAGTGGGGGTCTTAGGACTGTGTAGGCTTTCACTGGCTCGTGAAAAGACAGGGTTTGGGGGGAATGCGCGTCTTTTGAACGACTTAATGTAGTGTTAATGTCCAAACTCTTGCTTCCCAGCAAGACAGTGAAAACAAGTTGGATTAGAAGCAGCCCCGTTGGCAAGCTGAGGACCATTCCCTTCCCAGAGGAGCTGCTTAGCATTTGAAAATACACAGAACTATTCAATACCCTTCATAGGTTTTCTGTTGCTTACAAGCTGTGAAGTGTCCTCTATGGGTTTGTCGTTCACACCTCGAACAGAAGCCCTCACACACACCTTCCAGAAATACTTAATGCCACCAATCAACAAAATCATACAACTTTTGGTTGAAAAGCAAGCCCCCAAAACATAGAAGAGTATGTTTGAATACACTGATGGAGAAAACGCATCAGGTAAAATGACTCATTAAGATCAGCCCCCCAAAGTGATGTTCAAGCTCTAAAAAAAAATGGGATGAAACAAACAACACTAAATTCGAATTCAGTGACTTTGAACTTAAATTTGGTTGTCAGCTGAGGTGTCCGCAGACTTTCACCCCTTATAACTACTCCTGATATTTGGGAGATTGATGGCCTGCCATTATATCTGTTATTTCCCTTTGTATAAAAACCTGGTCCAATTCCAGTCTTTCTCAGAAATTGGAATCTCTTTCTACGCAGACTTTATGACTTTATATTTTTTAGTTACATCCCAGCTGCTCCTTGTTGGTTTTATTAACATGATCAGTAACAAACATCCCTCACCTGCTGCAAAGAGGAAGGGCCTTACCTGTTTGGCATGGAGACATTGAATATGTGTCCCCCTCTAGTGGTTTCACTCAAAACCATCTGAAGAAGCTCGGCTGAGCTTTCCAGCACTCGTGGCAGTTCCTCTGAGATAATAGACAGCAGTTCCGCAGACATTTATATTATATTTGTGGCTCTATTTTTTTCCGGAGAGACAAAAAGGGAACATGTACTGGCAGGCCCCTCAGTCATTAGCCTGGGCCCCATTTACATTCCCCCTCGTAGTCAAATTCACTGTGCAAAATTCACTGATTTAAATACAAACTGTCAAGCTATCTCTTCCTGTCTGCTGTAGTTAATAGGTTTCACTGGATTAGTGAGCTATGCATGAGACGAATGGGATACCATATGAATGGGAGAGCGTCAAGAGCAAGGCTGTTCATATTGGCGGATTGACTCCAAGCAAATCCTCAGCTAAGGCTGTCCCAGGATGCATGTTGATACTGAAACAAGAAATAAAATTTGACCTTCTGTGACAAAAAGAGGCAGAGATGTTCCTTTGTCTTATGACAGCTTTATTTGGCACTGGCAAGTTTTCTGACAGCAGTTATTACAATATTCACCAAAGTGATTACTCTGGGTCTCTAAAACTTTTATGAAAGGACTGGGTCAAAGAGCTGGTAGGGTTGATAATGTTTTCCAGCTTTTCTCTATTTATATCCACCCTTTGGCAGGTGACTAATGATATAGTCATTCTTGATTCTGTTCAGCAGACAACACGAGGATTGCAGTTTCATACATTCATTATGTAGTTAAAAAAAAGAACGAAAAACACAGATCTTGGAATTTTCATTTTTTCCTAATTACACATGTCATAGTTTGGAACTATGTAAATTGTACCTTGGTTCACAATGGTTACCTTCTTTATCCTATGTTCTAAATTCCAAAGCAAAACAGACATATTTTGGTTTTTCCATCTTAATGCAGTAACTTATGATGGAGAAGATGTCAGTCATTCACTTGCGGTTTTGATATCGCGGTAAACTTTTTCGAGCATCACATTTTTTTTTTTTTGATGCTAGTGTCATGTTTCAATTTTTTTTTTACAATTCTGTATTGTGCAAAGGTCATTGGCCATTTTTGGCTCTACCTCTGCATTATTTCTTTGCAAAGGACATTTTTTTTGTGTTTTTTGTGTCTGTCAGGGGAAAAGTATGTTCAACCCATTTCAATATGTTAAATATGCTTATTTGTTAGCAGACATCTCAGTGATATATAGAATATCTCAAAATGAGGTTCAGTACATATGAACACCAGCTAAACATGGTGTGGCCCTTTCCTTTTCTTGCACCTAACTCAATTTTTTTTTGAGTCATACAGCTGTATTGTGTATTTTTAAGGATCAGATTGCTTTCTTATGATTTAAAAGTACCATCTCTTGGAATACTGAAAATTCCAAACCCAAATGATATCTTGTCTTGATCATTTAGTGATGGCAAAAAATCTTGAAGCACTTTGCTTGATATGTTATTCGGTCCTTCACAGCAACCAGCATAATTGTTCCCAATCTTCAAGTTAATGTCAGGTTATTAACCTCATCATTTTCTATATAATTCCTTAAGTACCATACATTTTGTTGGCTTTTTCAGAATGAGACATCCCTAGTCACACAGTCACGCAAGAGGGTTTGCAAATGCACTTTTACATGTTTCAATGAACAAGGTTAATTTTTTTCCCTTGGCATGTCACACTTCCTCTTTTTTGCAGGCCTGCACACATTTTACAGTGACATTAATGCCCCTTCCATTTATCCATTTATTTGTTTGTTTTTCTTAGTTTGTCTTATGCTCAACAAATGCACTAAGTGGCATTGATAAAGTTTTTGAATGGAAGAACATGTGAGGACAGCTGTTCTCTGATTTCAAATACTTTTGGTTGTTGATACATAAACACTGTTTTAGTCTTGCAGATAAGTGTTGATGTCACGTGACACGGAAGCACAAACACCAACAGGTATGAGTGGTAATTGTGTCAATCAAAGACCAGCTTGAAATACCAAAGCGTAGTCTACCAGCACCCAAGGTTGTTGTTTTAGCTGTAGTATTTTCTTCATAATTACTGCATATATATCATGGAATTGAAATTATTCTAAGGGAAAATCAAGTCTTTTCTTGTCAGATGATATTTATTTAGGGAGCTGCGGCCTAGCTTGTAGACGTTGGCGCCCTCTAGTGGTGTATGTTCCCCGGAGGAGAGGGCGCAGGTTCGGTTGTTATGGTGAAGCATTTCCCCCGAGGGCAGACTGGAGCAGGAGCAACGGACTGCCTCTGACTTCGCTACACTGCCGCCAACCTGCACAGGAGCTACCCGAGAGTCGACAGGCAACAGGTAAGAGGTCGCTGTGATATTTTTGTTTTTTACCATCACTCCGTTTTACTAGCGCACACTGTACTCAATGTCAGCCCACTTTTATCAGCTGAATAACGTCGTTTTTTAGACTTTTCATTGCCTCAAACACCGGTATGACAGGTTGACGTCTTGCTGAAGGAGGCTAACCGGAGCCTAGCGTGTGTTAGCATGAGGTAACATTATTCTAAACGGAATTGGTCTCAACTCAACGAGTGCCCCTCTCGTTTTAACCCAGGACATGGGTTGGATAAACTGGCTTGGTTAACGTCAACCGGACGCGCCGAATGAAGCCAGGTAGCTTAAACGAACTCTTTGCGTTAAACGAGCTGTCAGACCAGCCACCTGTTGAGTCCGCTCGGGGACCGCTAGGTTAGCTAATCTGCTGCTTAATCTGTTTCGACACTGCGACCGATATTTTGTTTCTGCATGTCAACTGCATTCTTTTCTTATATGCGACATTTCAGTTTGTGTTTGCCGAGTTGAATGTGCCCCGGCAGCAGGAATAAAATGTGCCATCACCTATGAAGTGACGCCTTACATAGATGCATCCAAGTAGAAAATATTTCAATCATTTTATAAGGTTTAAAAACAAAACAGTACAATAATACAAGCCAAAGTTACCCTCTGAGAACATCGCCTCATCACTGAAAAAGAGTACTCAATACAGAAAGAAATCCCACATAGCTGACTTGTAATGCCATAAATTTAGACATCAGTACCATGCGTTGTCAAAAATAAGATTACTTTTGGATCAAGTTACAAGTATTTCTGCAAAAATTATTTTTCGACTGAGATGCATCTATATGTACCATTAAGAAATGATGCCATAATAATACTAATAAAAGCTTGAACGTGAATTGATAAGCATGTGTTAGAAAAAGCATCAAGCCAAAAGTCATGAGATGTTTTGCCCTAAAATTACAGAAAAAGAACATTGTGATATGCATCATTATTATTTTATGGCATTGAAGAGGTGGCAAACACACTGATTACTTCATCAGGTTTGTGAATAAGGAAAATTAACCATAGTTGTTCCATTAGTCATCAGTATAGAAATATTGTCTTGTACTAAAAAAATAATATTTGTTTAGTTTTTATAATCTTCATGTTTGAGGAGTTTAAAAATAATATAATGTAACTCATAAATAAACAAAGTGTCCTGGTCAAACCAGACCTTTCTATTTACTTGCAATGTTTCCATACATTTAGGTTTCACAATATCCATTAAGTGGATAAGAACACACACTCCGACATGGTCCCAAAGATCAAGGAGAGAATCACAGAAAGATTAAATGACTATTAACGCTGCTTTCACAACTTAGCACAGATCATATACACAGGCTCATGGGCAGATTTCAGGTTCAGTAGGGGCATTTTCCATTAAAACAAGTTGCACTCAATACCAAAAGTACTTTCTTAGACCCTGTGGAAGGAGGAAGACTTTATGCCCCTGTATTACTTGAGATAATCAGACATGAATGCCTGTATAATCTTGCAGTTGATTTTTTTTTTTTTTACTGCCGGTCACAGGTCAAATGACGAACACAAAGTTACTTAAATGTCACACTATTTGCCAGGGGTTGGTTTGCACTTGCATTCCTACTCATGTGCTTATGCTGCTTTGTTTTTCAGTCTTTTCATGGTGAGACCTCTCTGAGCTTTTTTTTGCCACTCTGTCCGTATTTCCTGTGTGGGTGATTCTGTAAACATGTCACATACATCTACTCGTCATGTCGGCACAATTTAAAGAGACCACCCATTTGTCTGCTTCTATGTGCCCGGCAGAAATGATTCAACTTCCTGATCAAAAATTTGCAGTGGAGTTCAAGTATAGCCTTTGAGACTCCTGGACATCCATCCTCCTTTGAATCCCCCTTCGCATTCTTTCCTTCACATCCTCATGCTCTCTCATTCCATATCCTGTTCTCAATCTTTGTCCGTGTGTGTGTGTGTGTCTTCCTTCCTTCAAATCTGCCTCTTCATACAACGTCCTGCTCTCTCTGTGGCCTTGCGACTCAGTGGCATTATTGAGATTGCTTAGTGATTACATGAAGTAGCTCAAACCTTTACACATGACAAGACTTTATGAGTAGATTCCCTCCCTCCTCCTCCCTTTTGTGATAATTCCCATCCTACCCGCCCACATGGGTTGAGATTGCAAATGGGAATTATTTTGGTTTCTCATTATTTTTCTTCATAGATAATCTAATCTTTCACAAAAGTCGGGGATTACATGATTACAAAATGTTGGAACTTCATGAAGCATTTCACATTTTTCTTTTTACTTGACCAACAGTTAAATAGTTGGTATTCATGTTGGGACTTGAAGAAATGTAGCTTGAAACATGATGTTAACTCTGTGTTTATTTTTTGCCATTAAGACCCATTGATCTCATCATATAAGTCTGATGCTACCATCAAGTGATGTCATATTTGCATTTTTTTTTTAAATATAAAACAAATATATCAACAGATGAGTAACTGATGTATAAATGTTTTATTGAAATTGTATGTAATAGAAAGTTTTCAAAAGTCAATACCCTTTGATTCAAATTAAAAGGGTGCAATGGACCCCCCCATCACAGACTCAACTCACAACGTATTGTTAGATTTCTGCCTATACAACTCATGTACTATGTGGTCAACGAGGGTGGTCTCTCTAGTAATTTTGCAATCAGTTTTGTTGTAGCAATGAAGGTGAAAGTGAAAGATAGGACACTGTTGCCCCACTAATGTAGGAATATAGCATGAAATGACAAATCTGTTATCAGTATAGTCATAAATTAATTAATTAATTTAATGTTTTAGCTGAAGTTGCAGAGCACACAAACAATGTTTGCAATTATTTAGCAGCCAGGTTGGGTCACTTGGCATCATACACGGGACCATTCACGATTCACCAGGCTGCATTGACTCAGCATTGTTTGTTTCAGCGAACAGAGCGGTCTTACAGATGGCAGTGAATACCTCAGTGCGCTGGTGGTTGTACACAATGACTGTGCAACGATGATGAAAACCCAGAGCCATATTTAGGGCTGAGCACGAGTTAAAGCTGTGTTGTGTTCTTTGAGTTCAGGCACACTTAGCTTTGGTGCCGCCCTCTTGATGAATGTATGAGCTACAGTGCAATGGGTTTGTGCATTCATAGTAGTCTATTCATTCTGGTCATTTCATGAAAGTTTATGTTCCTGAGCAGTTGTAGACTGCCCTTCCTGTTAAGTCATTTAGTGGGAAAAGGCTACAAATGTCAGATTGATGCAGGGGTATTTTTTCCAAAGGGGTGGAATGTCTTACTTATATATCTCATTTTGTTTATGCATTCTGTCAAAGTCAGTAAAATATCAGTGATTCACCTTCTATTTTTTCATGTGTCTGGGCTGTTTATTACTCAGAACATCATAGCCTCTGAGTTGACTGTGTCTGAGGTAAAATAAGGTATTGAATAGTTGTTAAAGTCTCTACATCCGATGGTGACAGGCTAGCAGTTTTGTAGGGATTATGTGAAATGGTAAGTTTAAAAAAATGCAAATATAAGAGACAAAACTGCATAATTATGGAAAAATTGACAGTCACAATTTTATTTGCCTTGAATCTGTATCACAATTCTCTTTCAGTAGTACCCACAAAAGATAGCCAAATCACTTCTTATCAATCCTCAAAAGCTTTTAGTCAACTGTTTTAATGACATATATTATTAACTTGTTGGACTTGACAACTCTCTGATGTTGCATCAAAGTTCCAAAGATCCAGCATTGAAACATAAATAGTGGATTTCAATTCAAGGAAATATACTCAGATGATTTAGAAATTGCCTCACTTTGCTTGGATGTCAGCATTTAGATGCATGGATGTACATGATTAATGCACTGAAATTTGTTTGTATAACACATTTCTTGAAACAATGCAAATTAACAGGCCCTTACATCAAATCTTGGTTAACAACCGTTAATTTAACTCTTTAAATATTCAAAGTCATATCAAATTTAGCCCCTGTAGTGTGTGTGTGTGTGTGTGTGTGCGTGTGCATGCGTGCATTTGCGTGCGTGTGTGTGTGAGATCAGTTAAGTTGATACCAAAATACCTAAAATATGTGATTCATGGAATCACACAATGAATCTAGCTGCCTTATAAATCAGTTGCCTTTATAAATTGTTATCACCAATTGCTTAAAGCTTAGCAATGACGATGGCAGGGGACAATGGCATGATAATTCTTCAATTGTGTCATGATTGTATTAGGTGCTAGAAACTAAAAGGAATGTTGAACAGCAGGGGGGAAAGAAACAAGAAATTATGACATATTTCCCATGACATGATTTTTGCAAGGATTTGTACTAGCTTGTCCCTTATAGCTAAAAGATATGAGTTATTGTTTGAACATCTCCATTGCACCACAAATCCTAATTTGAAATGAAATGTAGCTTTACAATTTCCTTCAAAAAGTTGTAGAGCTTGCAATTCTGGAAATCATTCATGCCCAGGTTGCCAAATCTTTTTCCTTTTTCCCTTTTTAGAAATTGTGCTGTTGAGTTCTATTTTTTCTCAACAATCACGTTTTGTACTTAACTAAATTTGTGAGGTTCAATTTCACAATGTGTTTGAATAGTTGTATTGGTATTTCTTAAGTTGCCTGTACATATGAAGTGATTCCAAAATGGATCTTGGTTGTGTTCAAACTGTCCAGGGTCTGTTTTTTCTGTGTACTTTTGCTCAGTAGCAGCCTAAATCACATTCCTTGTAGCTAAGATGAGTTTAGCTCACCCAGCTTTGTGAGTCTGTTGTTACATATTTACACATTTATTTAATATTGCTTGGCCCTCAGTTGCCAAATCAGTGCTTTGGTATGGCTTTTTAGATCTTTCATCTTTGATTGCAACAAATGTCTAATGTTTATGATAGTCAGAAATATTGCTCTGAATTAAATGTGGTCTGTCATTTTGTAAATGTTGAGCTATGACTTCAGTGACACTTCAAACGTTTTTAAGAAATGCAATGAAACCTTTAGTATGGCATTAAAGAGTAAGGCAAGCTCAAAGTGTGCCTAGTCTGACAGTCTTCATCCTTTCCTCTGACTTCCTGCTTTAGAATTTTTATTTTTTTAATCTGCCCCCCCCCCCCATTCCCTGTATCAGGATTTCTTTGTTTGACATAAAGATGATGACCATCAACTACCTTATTGACAGATTACTTTGAAGCTCTCAAAGATTATGTTATCCATATAAAACACTATAGATTAGGGGAGAGAGAGAGTGCAAGGGAGAAGGTGTGTGAAGGAGAGAGGGGATTGAATAAACATGTGGTTTTCTTGACTGTGTGAGATGAAAGATACAAACACTTGAGCTGAGTTTTTGTTTACACAGCCAGAGAAGGACTGGCAAAGGACAAGGTCATTTCTCCCAATGTTACTTTGCATCGAAGAGTTGCACCGATTCAAACACAGTCTACTGTTTTTGTCAGCTCAATTTACTCTTAATCTTGTCTTGACCTGTTATTTATGTTTTCTTTATTAGTTGTCTGTCAGACAAATGCATTGTTCTTTTGCTCTATGTGGAAAATGCTGGAAATTGCAGTTCCATGCAAATTTGATTCTAAGTTAATGTTATGGCCAGAGAGCAGGCACAGCATTGTGTCTAACTGTAATATTCTAGATTAATTTGACACTGCTGAATATAATGTTAATCAGGGAGTTGTGTGTGTTTTATTCACATTGCATTATCCATTTCATTTAGCCAAAGGTCAGTAGGTCCTGTATAGGGAAATACTTAATTCATTCCAACTGCTTGGAGTGGTCATTTCAGCAAAATGCCAGCAAGTTAGTCTGCCAGTGTGGTTGCCAAGTTTTCATTATGAGATGAAGGTACATTTGTTCAATGCAATCATGACCACTTGATCCTATTTAGATTAGTTTGTAAACATATTGAAAAACATGCAATAAAGGAAATTAAGAATGTAAATGAAAGTATAAAAAAAGTCATTCATAGTGAGCCATGATGGTAAGCCTACAAAATATTAGCAAGATTATAGCATTGCATCACCGAGTCTATTCTGATTCATATACTGTATAAAGTTACTGCAAATGCCAATGACCTACTAGTTCCTCTGAAATTGTGTGTGTGCGTGCGTGCGTGCGTGTGTGCATGCGTGTGTGTGTGCGTGCGCGCGCGTGCATGCATGTGAGCGTGCATGGGTGCGTGCGCAATGTCCACATTTTTCAAGACCATTCAGACTCCTTACTATGAATGTAATGAGTAAGTGTTATTGTTTCTGCCAACTACTGTACAAAACCAGTGACCCTTCAAATGAACCAAAACAAATATCAGTCTTGTGGTCCCATATGTCAAGGGGTTATATCTGCTTTAGCAAGCTGACACTATACTAGGCCTTTTGTGGCCCATCAAGTGACAGCTTGGTTGTTTTTGGATTGGTAATGTATCTGTTATCAGCATGAGCAGATGCTTGACTTCCACTGGTAACACCATGTTGAAAATAACAACAAGGGGGGGGGTTGGAAATTTTTCTGTACATGCTTGTGTTTTGATGTAGAGTTAGAATTTTGAACATGACAGATAAAAACTCAAACCAACCAAAGTTGCAGTCTTGAAAAAATATTGCAATTGGAATGATAACGCAAGAAAACGTTTGCCATCAGTGACCTAAAAATAGCAAAAATGTTTTGTCTTTTGATTACTGTTTTGTGATTACTGGAGAGCATAACGTGCTAAGAGCAGCACACTGTCTACAGTCAAGTGTGCCATAGTGCTCTGGCTGGGTGTAGAAACACAGTAAACGGGTTTTATTGTCTTGATCACATGATCTGTAATTTGTGCTAGAAAAACTAGACTTGGGCTGAGTATATTCAAAGCATTCAGTTTGACACAACACTTCTGAAGTGCTTCCTTCCTGAAAAACTCTGTGTGATATGCAATGCCAAAAGAACAGAACATGTTTTACACAGTTGATTACATAAAGGCATAATTTTGAAAAAAATAATTTGATTTGCGAGCTTCCCAAAATTTATGCTTAAGACTGAGATCTTTGTGGCATTTCAGATTGTGTCTGGAATTATCCGACTAATACAGCCAGTGAGTTCTTGATGGGATTTTCTCTTTTTCTCCAATCCATTCATCCTTTAACTCCTAAATTCCACCCTTCAACCTTGAAAATACAAAAAAAACATGTTTTCCCATTCATTTGTTTATTGTTACTCCGGTAGATGGGTAAGCCCTAACTGCCTCATGTAATAGACCCGGAAATGGACTACATGTTTTTCCTGTTAGAAGAAAACATGGTCGAGAAAATCACCTCACAGTTCACGAGCACTATAAATGAACTCACAATCAGCTATTAGGCATTCCGAGTCCATGCAGCAGTCAACCAATTATTCTTGTTTTGGTAAACTGTTGCTGCCGTCTGAGGAAATCCTCACATTGTAGCTTGTGACAAAGGGTAAGGGGTTAAGTATCCTAAAATAGGAGGGCATAGAAAAGAAACTAAAGAAAATCTTGTTGTTTTTTATTTTTGCCAAAGGAATTCAGAATTCAGAGCTTGCCAGGTAAAAGCCTAGATAAAACTGAATACTGTGTCTCCTTAGTATAAAATGTACAAAATACTTAGTCTGTTCTATTACCTAAATTCTCAAGACAGTACATGTTACTCTAAAATAAGGAATAAGGGGGTTGTGTCTGTATTTTACCCATATTAACTATAGCCCTGAATACATTTATTTGGCCTCCTGTGAAATTCCAAAATATTTATGAAACAAGTACAGTATGGCAAATCATGAATTGATAAGTGTTTGAATCTGGCTTATATTTTATTGACTGATTGCCTTGTTTGTGTAATTACCAGTTTAATTAGCAGACCTTGAATGAAATTAGATAATCAAATTTCACCTAATATCCCTATCGTGTGTCACAGCCTGTTACAATCACATGAATAGAATAAAAAACAGCCCCATGTAGCTGAAACCTGGTTATTCATTCGGTATCTATCAGTTGATTCAATCAGGAGTTCTTTTCTACCAACGTTAGGCTGTATAACTCGGGCCCTCTGTCTTTTCAGACACTACCTATCTCACTGAGTGCCTCTAGTTGACCTTCCCCTGTGTGCTCACAGGTCCAAGCCTAAATAATAAATGAGTAGCCTAGAAAGAGCCGTGTGTGTGTGTGTGTGTGTGTGTGTGTGTGTGTGTGTGTGTGTGTGTGTGTGTGTGTGTGTGTGTGTGTGTGTGTGTGTGTGTGTGTGTGTGTGTGTGTGTGTGTGTGTGTGTGTGTGTGTGTGTGTGTGTGTGTGTATATCTCACACGATAGGTTAAGTATTAAGAATATTAATGCTGCTTGAGGTAGTCAAGGCAAGTGCATTGAAACTCGTTCAATTGGCTAATAAACTGTTTATTCCCTAAACGTACTTCCTGCCTCGTCCCTTGTCCTTCCTGGTGTATATACCATCAACTACTAACTTTGTGCTGGGCTGTAAGGTTTGTCAATCATTAATGAAATGCATCCTATTGTCTCAGGTTTCCATTGGAACCTGCGGGAGAGAAGGGAGTACCGGTACTGTACATTCAAGGAGCTCAGGGGTTAAAGATAACAGGATTCTGAGAGCAACATGTGTACATTGTACTGTAACACTGCCACTTAATTTTGTCTCCCTGCCCCCCTTTTGTTCTTTCTACAAGCAAGTTTACAGTGTGCTGAGAACTGAGGACAGTTACTGCAGCACATGTTTAACTGTCCTTTGCTGAAGACCTGCCAAGAAGGAACAACAATCATGACGAGCTGAATTTTGAAAAATCGACACCAAAGGACATTTGAAACCTGCCACAGGATGCAGTACCTGCTATAGATTCTGAATGGATTCATCATTTGCTGCCACCTGGATCCATATGAGTAATTTCCAAAGTCTGGTCCTCATTGTCAAAGTCAATTACATTGATCCAATACAATTGCCAAGATAAGGCAGAGCATCTTACCTGTAAACAAGTTTGACTTTGCTTATCTAGGCCTACCTTATTTTGTGTCCCTGTAACTGTCCATGTTTCCCTCAAGTGATATGACCGGGAGGACTGACAGCTGTGAATCACAGATACATGGTTACGTCTTGGACAACTTTCCATCATCATTTTTTCCCTTCAATCTCCCGCCCAAGAGTCAATATCTGAAAGATGGGAAATAGACTTAGTCACAGTTCTGTTTTTTATCCCTCCAGTCATGGAGGCATCATCACCTGATCTCACGGAACTAGGAGTATTTTTCTATTTGCTGGTTTTTGATAGATACATTGCTTTACCTTTTTTGTTTTTTTTTTGGAAACTATTTCCTGTATTGTCTCACAGGCCTTGGTAGAGGCCTGTTTGATTTGACAGAAGAACTATTTTGGGATAAAATACAGGTTTATGAGCATTTTGGACTCCTAAAACCCAGGTTTATAACCTGCCAGAAAAAGGCAAACAAGAATAGTTGTCATAGGTCATCTTTTTGTAGTGGTATGGCAGCAGATCACTCTGAGCTGCTGGCTGAGATGTCCACTATAGGGCGTCTGAGTGCCACAGAACGCTTGAAGCATGCCCAGAAGCGCCGCACACAACAGCTTAAAGCATGGGCGCAGATGGAGAAGGATGCAGCACGAGGATCAAAGGCCAAGGCAGAAAAGAAGAAGGCGCGGACCACAAAAGTAACCTTCCCAAATTCCATTACCTTGTTAGATGCAGCTGCACGCAACGATCTGGAAGAAGGTGGGTAGAAACAGGCTTACACGGGACAAACAAAAAGATACATGGCACCTAACATACTGCTCTGACAGATTTGGCATAAATGAATAACCTCAATGAGATATATTATTTTGCTTCATCAAAGTGAAACTCAGAAGAATTTCCCAGGTGCCTGCAACTTAGACTAATCAAAACACTGTTGTCCATGAAAGCCGCTCCTCTCTGAAGGTCCCAGTGTAAAATCAGCGCCAAATCTTTTTAGTATTTGAGAGAAGCTGAGGCAAAAGTATTTCTCAGTCAGTGCCTCAACTGCCAGTTTAACTGATACTAAAGAAGCCATCCATGCATATTTTACATTGACTAATTCACAATTTTGTTTATCATTAGCTTTGAGGTAAATATCTTTGAACCATATATTTTTACACCATACTCTAAACGGGTATCCATGCGTTCCATGGTTTATAGTGGAAAAAGAAACTCACCTTGTGATGAGTTGTTTTATGTTTTTGCTTCATCTAGTGAGGGAGCTGCTGAACAGTGGGGTGAGCCCCGATCTGATTAATGAGGATGGACTGACAGCCCTCCACCAGGTATGCGGACAAATCACATGCCAACCTGTAGGAGTGACTGGGGTAATGACGAGATGGTTCCTATCTGGGTTAAAGTCTGTGCATTCATCAGAACGCTAATGCCGTTGCCACAGTAAGAAGACGACTCTAATTGTCAACAATCGTCTGGTGATTCATCAGTCATAACAAATATTGGATCTGCTGAGTCTTAGGTCATTCAAATGTCTTTCAGGAATATGTGTATAGATATGATTAATGAAAATGCACATTTTAGCTACATTTTAAATTAATAATTGATTTACAAAAATCACTAATCAATAAGTTGCATTCCTGCAATGTATGCCCCATCTCTTCAAACACAAGACAAGTGTCATTTTGGACTCTGCCCAGACTTGGTATTAAAATCCAATCAAAATGAGCCAATCACAGTGCAGACAGCTTTATGTGGGCATATTTACATGTAACATAATACTAAATCTTGAACATCCTTAATTATATATATTTAGCTCTCTAGTCCTCTGTACATACTGTAGTGCTTGTCATGTGTTGACTAAGCAATCTATTCACTTAAACATATTTTTGTTGATGGCAAAGAAAAGGAGATGCAAAGAGGCGAGCAAGAGCAATATCTGGTTGAGCTTTGAGTTTAGAGGGTAGTTTATGTAGTCGTTCAATGTGGCCAAGCTACCTTAGGATTCACCTGTATGTCGCATTGTTGCCATTTATGGCCTTAGCCACCTCTGGAAGTTACAAGTTACCTAATCAGCTGTCAAGTCGTGAATGGTTCTCTCACTCTCTTATTGCTAAATGTGAGCAGGGCCACATGTGGTGGCATCCAACATATTGATAACTATAACTCTTATGTTTTTATTTATTTTTTGTATTTGTCATTTTTGATATAGCATCAATTTTTTATCCCATATTACCTGTCCTAACTCCAAGTCATGTTCAAGCTAACAGTAGAACAACATTCTGAGAGAAGACACGGCCTCTCCTTAGGACTTTGTGATGGTAGTCACCTTTTAGTACAATGTTTGTAATTATGTTGTGTGTCAGTCATTACTTTGAGTTCACCGAGTAGTGTTTGCCTTTATTTTGTCTGAGCTTTTACTTGTCCTCTGTCTGTTTACATGAATACACGATTTTAGGTAGAAGGTCATAGTTTTTAGGAACTACCTTGATCCTGCATTACTTTTCTAAATAGTTCAGATGGGAGGAAAACAACATTAGATGGTTGCAGTTTTTCTGTTAATTAACTGTTGATACAAACATGAACAAACACAAAACTGCAAATTACACTCCGAATATTCTAGAAAGAAAGGGCACATTTTCATCTCGTCTTGTGCTTTGTGTTCTACAATTGTGTGTTTAAGTGATCAATACAAGGCATCTCTTCATATTAGGTGGAATAGTAGTACATAAAGTTAATGTGTTGCCTCTTTCAAGTTTTTTGCCCTAATATAATTGTAAAGCCATTTCCCCTCCTGCCTCCATTTATTTTTTAGAACCAATGATTAATAGATTTTCATATTGAGCTTCCCCCGTCTTCTCTCACCAGTGTTGCATAGATGATTTTGTGGAGGTGGTGCAATGCTTGCTTGACGCCGGTGCCTGTGTGAATGCCTGCGACAGTGAGCTGTGGACACCACTGCACGCGGCTGCCACCTGTGGACACACTGGGCTGGTGCAACTCCTTATTCAGGCGTGAGTAAAGCTGTAAAGGTCTTGATTGTTGTTTTAGTTACCGTGTAGACTCACACAACACTTGTGTGTTGAAGTGGTTCAACTTGTCACACAGAATTGCTGAGTTGTATTGTGAGCTGTGATATGGTTCAATAATATATTAAAGTATTGTAATGTATTATTATATACTATATGGATGCTTATAGAGGGGCTAACCTGCTGGCGGTCAACGCCGATGGCAATATGCCCTATGACCTTTGTGAGGATGAGGCCACCCTTGAGCTGTTGGAGATGGTCATGGCTGAAAAGGGTCAGTGAAATGTTGTATTTTGAATGGGTTGGAGATATTTATGGCTTATTTTGAAACATTGTCTTAAAAAATATTGTTTTTTTTTTGTTATGTTTTTTAAGCAGAATCCAGAGTTATTTAGTCTAAAGACAAGCCAAAAGTACAACTTTTTTTTTCTATCAATTCAAAACACTGTCATTATTTTTTCGCCACAGTTTAGATCAGGTTACTAAGATGAATGACCAGTTTCAGAAGAGACATGTTCAAACATTAGCAGTAATATGTAGAGCCCACTATAACAATGTTAACCTGTGTGTTTGTTTGCTTGTCTTATTAAAGGGATAACTCAGGACTGTATAGATGAATGCAGAGGGGCAAGAGAGGCCACCATGCTTGCTGACATCAAGGGCCTGATTCAGAGTGAAACAGATTTAAATGCTCAGGATGATAATGGAACAACACTGGTAAGAAGCCAGAGGAAGGGCATGTTTTTCTAAAAAATTTTATTCACTTGTTTTTGAAAGTTCAAATGAGCGGTCAACCCCTCTCTTTTGAAATATTTTTCTAACAAAAGAAATAATGTTGCGTAAGCCTGCCCACTGCTGTTGTGCTTTTTTTTGACACTGTGAAACCTTATACTTGTCCCTAGAACATTACAAGTTTTCTGTCATGTCATAGTATGTTCACTGTCTCTCCTAGCTCCATATCGCATCTGCTAATGGCTACTTGTCTGTGGCGGAGCTGCTGCTGGAGCATGGGGCTCAGGTGGAGGTGAGGGATTGTGATGGATGGACACCCTTACATGCTGCCTCCTGCTGGGGACAAGTGAGTACTGCAGTTTTAGTAAAGCGAAAACTCACCATCATGAATGTAACTGAGGAAATGTTTCTATTTTGAAGATCCAAATGGTGGAGTTGCTCGTGGCCCATGATGCCAGTCTAAATGCAAAGTCTGTCCTTGAGGAAACTCCTCTCGGCAAGTATTTTTAGAATGGTGCACAGCAGATGTCTACGCCCAATTTTGACTTTTCTCAATACAGACCCAACAAATGTTATATGTATTGGAGAATATTCAGGTGGAGAATATAAAACAGCATCACATCTTTGTTCCGGCATCTAAAATTGGATTCACGAAAGCATAATTTCATAAATAATAAAAAATAATACATTTGTTGTCATTTTACAGTTGGGGGGATATCCTCCTGCTACACTCTGTTTACTTTTTTGAAATTCACATTTATAGGTCAAAACAAAAAAAAAAAGTTGTCATGTGTAAAATCATTTGTATTATTTTAATGAAAAGTCCCTTATTTGTTCGACAGTAATGCAACAGATTTCATGTTTACTAATTTGTGTAATGATTATCTTTAGTTTTCCTTCAAAATCAAGGTAAAAGAATACAAAATTTGTGGGAAATGCCTTAAAAGTAGTTGACAGCTTGATCAAAGACAACAAATTTCTTAAATTAACTGGCAAAAAAATCTTGGGGGAAAAAACCATCCCCCTTAATATTATATAAAATGTTTGATGGTATAAATTGAATGTATCAGGTCAGTGCATCCATGTCAAATTTAGCTAATTTGAAATATCTTTTGATAGCAGTAAAGTGAAACATCAACAAATATATTCTACTGTGCACAAGAGCAGTGTACTGTGTATTCAACGTGTTTTGCTTTCCTTATGTAACATCTAACCCTAAGAAACATTTCTCTCAAGTGTAATTACTATTGTCTGGTCCCACAAATTCACCTTCACATCCAATACTGTCACCTCTTCAGATGTGTGTATGGATGAGGAGGTCAGAGCCAAACTGATGGACCTGAAGCACAAACACGATGCCATCATGAAAAGCCAGGACCGACAGAAAGGCACACTGCAGAGACGAGCATCCAGTGCAGGGAGCAGAGGGTAGGAGTGGACATTATGTTTAAAGAATTTTTAATGGATCATTTGGCCGTAGCAAAAGAGTATGCCGTGACAGTGGTCCCCTCTGTGTGGTATGTATGCACAGCAAAGTGGTGCGCCGTGTCAGCGTGAATGAGCGTTCCAGCTTGTACCGTCGGGAGCACCACAAAGAGGCCATGGTGTGGCAGGAGCGGGGCCGACAGCCAGAGCCGCAGGACGATGATGAGGACCGGCAAACGGACAATGAGCTGCACCAGCACGCAACCATGGTGAGAGAGCTCAGTGAAATTGAATCTTTCATTGCCAACATTGTCAAAAATGTCTCAAGTCTGAACTGGCATTTTGCATGGATCACACTTTATAACCATTAAATAATGCAGCAGCAGGAGTCTTGAGTTATAGAAAAAGCACTTCACTCTAAATAGCAAGTTAACTTTTTATACTTTCTAGCAACACTCCCCCAAGGTACCTGAGTAATCAACACTTCCTAGAAAACTCTTCCATCAATGAAGCACTGATGTATCAGCAAGAAAGGGGTAAATGTGCCTTATTATCAATATTTTCCTGAATCTTGAATATGTTTTGCTGTTCCTGTCAGGTCGCTGGTGGGGGAGGCACAACAAGTTTAAATGTATTGGAGGCAACAGACCAGAAAATAATTACTAGCCTTGGAAATGGAGGCACCTCAGTGTCTTTGGCTTCCTCTGTGCCGGGTGAGCTATGGAGTGGTGGCGGTCGCATGGAACGCAGTGCCTCCTATCAGCTCAGCCCTGCATCTGGAGTGGGATCCACCTCTGACGTTGCAGAGGGTGAAGGGTCAAACAGTATGAGTCGAGAGAAGTCACACCATACGCTGGCTGACTTGAAACGTCAGCGGGCAGCTGCCAAGCTCAACAAATACCCAGCACCGCCGCCACCTTTGCCTCCCTCCGCAGAGGAGAGCAGTCCTACTGAAGAGACTGATGTGACAAATCCTCCAGCCCAGCAAGGGCCTCAAGGGTCCACAAGCATGGAGCAGGGAGTGTCCCCGAGCCAGGTGTTCTACACCCCAGCCAGTGGGGAACCTCCTCTACTGAAACTTCGAGCCCCTGTAGAAGAACAGAGCAATAACAAGGAGCCTTGCTGTGGACTCATGTAGACTCACAAGTATTGCCTGCATTATACAGATGCTGGGTATTTTTCGTACCAATAGTGGCAAAATAGTTAGAAATCCACATTTCGGTTTTGAAACAATCAATTTTGCAATTTTGTAAGCTGAGACTGAACTCAAGTTCTGGCTTGATCTTTATTTCAGAAATGCATTCTTATTATCTTTTCTACTGAGGTGGTCACAAACATAGATCGGTTTCACTCACTCTCTTCTTTACTTGTCCCTCACAAAAATATTCAGAGCATTTGAAATTCTCTAGAATCACAGAAAAATGAAGACACTGAATTACAGATTTATTTACATACATATTTTTTTAAAGAGCCAGAATAAATGAGCTAGTAATGGTACACAATCTACTCTTGTATTTACCAATATTAATTTCTGTTCAATATAAGCAAACTAGACTTGTATCAGTTGAGAAGTTTTTTGGTCCATAACAGTTTCAGTGAAGTGCGAGAACATTCACACAGGGTTGTAACTAGGATTGTGACTTGGCTTGCTTTTCTATTTTTGAATCTGAAGTAATACTGAGTAGATATTCTCTGCACAAAATCTTTGTCAATATTTGTAATGGTGCAATTTGTAAATTACATGTTCTCTCTATGAATGTTAGGTAATTTATAATGAAATCCACAGACAATGATTCTCCCTTTCAGCTTCTTAAATTTATATTTTGCTGTCAGTATTTCTATTTTTCTACACTGAATGCATTCACAATATTTATTACTTAGTAAATGTGGCTTTTTGTGTATTGCTATTGGAGCTTTGAGAGATGAATATAATTATATAAAAAATGTATGGAAGTGAGGTACCTCGTGTCAACAGAACTTTCAAAGACATGATATTTAGTTTCATTGTCATTACCTAGTGAACTTGTCATTTGATGATGTATCAAACAGAAGTGCCTTATAGTAGGTGGTTGATTTTGCAAAGCTTGCACAAAACCAGTGAGCAGCTGACAGTTTACCCTATTTTTTTGCTGCATTTTTTTAAGCCATGTTCAAATAAGACACACAAGGCATTTGTGTTTCACATACATATCTAGTCGTGTTTACCCCATACAGTCAATGTATTCCTCTTGTAGTACTATTCACTTTAACTCAGATGCGACTGTTCTGATGCAGCATAGAGTACACTATACACACTCCATTGTATTTATGCATTGAAAATATTCAGACCCCTATTTAATGGAAATGAAAGTGCATCAATCTGATTTCAGATGAACTGACATTAGCTGGGGATGATTAAAAGCCTTATATTATCCATTGCAAAGTTTTGGCTGTTACATAATCATGTGATTGAAAGTAATTCTAACAACAACAACAATAACAATAACAATAATAATAATAATAAAAGTAGTGTAACGGACTGTCAGGTGACACTAAATATACCCTGCATGATGCATGAAGTCAGCAGGGCTTTTGATGCACCATAACTATTACAGTCTCTCCCAAGCTCTTTACGAGGCGTTTCACTACTGACTCACTGATACCTAACTAATTCTATGGCTGCCTCTCCCTTCCCTAACAAAGATTTGCATGTGTGTGTGAAATCCTGCCCCCTGCTTACTACCTTGTCTTTGTGGTTCCACACCACAAAATTGTAGGACACAAACTTATTCCAGTGCACACTTGTAATGTCATTTTATGTTGTTTTTTGATTTAATAGCATTGGGGTAATAGGGAATTGTGCATGCAGTATACTGGAATTATGCTTCTGCTGTTTAAAAGACACATTTCTCATTATTTAACTGGTTGGTTTTTTTTTTATATATTACGATTCAGTTTAAAAGAAATCAAACCATAAATATACCCAAATCAAAGCAATATGTAAATATAAAAACTTCTGCTCTTCTATAAATTAAAATTACATTGTGGGTTATTTAGGTACAAATATTTGATTGGGGAGAAGAAAGTATAAAAGAACCACTATGTCCTGATGTTCCTGCTACACTGAACCTAGTGAATTCAAATTCTTGTTTGAAATCTTGTTTACTGTGTAAACTTTGATCAGTAATTTCTTCTACATCATTTCATGATCACGATGAGTTTGAAATTTCTCTACTGTAATATTCTTTGTTTAATTCTATTGAATAATATTTCATGCAGACAAGTGGTTTTGATTACTGGCCTTTGTGCAACCTCCTTTTCTCTCTGCACATACTCCTCATGTAACATCTAGAAAACCACAGTCTGGACTGAGACACAATATCTTTCTGTCAGTGCGATGAATCCAGAAAAGTATGGTCCATTTTGTTTTTCCTTCACATACTACATACTTGATCTGGAAAGTATTATCTGATTTATCTTTTTCAATTAAATTTTCCACAGATCAACACAGACCGCACTTGATCTTTATGGGAGGGTCCATTGCATTTCACTTTGCTGCAATCTTGTGTGGCTGATACTGGATGGTAACCTTCGGAACTAACTGATGGTGCATTAAAGTTTGAACTCAATAGGTGGCAACATGGAGTCATCTATATAACAGCAAAGGGAAAGACTAGGACATCCAGATTGGTTTTGGACACAGTTGGAAGGATATTTCTTTTGTCAGTGATTTTAATGTCAAAGATGCCGAAACAAAATCAGATTTTTCATGTTTTGGTTGCACAAAATTGGTGACAGTGTATTCTAGGGTGTGATGCTAAAGAAAAGTGACATGGCTGTAAATACCTTAGACAGAATTGTTTTATCAGTGGGTCTTTATAATTTGTTAAATAAGCCCAGGAGAAATATTTGATAATATAGTATCAAATCTTTTGTGCAGTGCATTTATTTATTTATTCATGTCTCATTTTAATCGTGCTTTTTTTATTGACTGATGTTTTTCAATTTTTTTTAATCTTTTACCTGAAAAATGTCAACATCTTTCATGATGAATGTACAGGAAGATGATTATTAATTATTTTTTTTGATTAATCAGGGTCAGTTTGCAGTCAGAATCTTTTTAATCAAAAAATGTGTATTCCTACATTTTTACAAATATCAAAGAATATATTTTTACAATTTGAGCTTTGCATTATACCTTGCTGATTGACAGTATTGGATGGTTTACTAGATATTAGAAATTCTCTAAATATGCTGAATATCAAAGCATATACTTCTATGATGGCATTATTCGTATTTTGCTCATGTTCTTTTTCGATAGTATTCATTGTCCATCATTTTATATGATGAAGGCTCATTTTGCTTTTAGTAACTCGGGATGCAGGACCTATTAGACGTCTCTGGGTTGGTCCTCTGTGCTGCTGTGAATCACAAAGTCATGTGCTTTTAAGCTGACTTACTTCCACTTCAGGTGGTGTTTGCAGGGGGTTTAAAGAGCGTTGTTGGAGTATTAAGAAGAGCTCTTGTGTTTGCGCTGTGTACGCAACGTCAATTGCCAGCCAGGAAATCAAAAGGAGTAAATATTGCAGATAATAACAGGATAGAGGCATAAAGGGCCCGGGGCCGGCAGCAGTAAACGTTGGGTCATGGGTCACAGTGGAGATGCAGGGGGAGGCAGGTGGGGCTTATTGTGGCCAGCGCAGTTGAGTGAAGGATGTGTTGAATGGGGATTAACCCCACCCGAGTGCCTCTCAATGCCCCTCGACCACCACTGGGCCCTGGGATCATTCCAGTGTGGACCCCCCCCCCCCCCAAAAAAAAAACACCATCTTTATCTGAACAGCCTCATTGCACCCCCCTTTTCTCCGCACACATGCATTCACACTCCTATCATGCACCATTTAGTGAAGGGAAATAAGTCCATGCTTAATTAGCAGTGTGTCAGTTGTGTTCAATTAAAATATGCGGCAGGACTGGAGCACTGATTCACACACACATACAATGATGAGGGGGGAGGAGTGGGGTGGGGAGATTTACTCATTCAAATCTACTCTCACTTCACCTTTGTGCAAATGGTTGAGGTTACTCAGAAAAACAGTAAAATTCCTGCAATATACTTAACATCTACACTTAACACAGATACTGTCAGAAGGTAGTAAAGTTATACAAACTGTCTTTCTTGGATTATGTAATTACAATTGTGCTTTTATGAAAGAAAAAAAAAGCGCTTGTTGACCAATGTCCTACAAGTTGTATTTAGTTTGCTTTTATGAAGCATTAAAGCAAATATAAATAATCATCAACATCAATGAATGGATTTGTAATTAATTTAACAGTTTTTGATTGATAATAAAAAATAGAATGAAGAATGGCCTGGAAGAAAAAAAAAATTCACTTTTAGTTATTTATTCAAAGTTAAGTTGGACCGCTAGTTTTTAATGGACTGCTAGTTTAAGTGTGAAAAGAATTTTCATCATATTCTGTATTTTGTTGGATTTTTATCAGCGATTTATTACCTAAAGTGCAGGGAATATTAGTTCAAGAAGCTGTCAGAATTTTCTTTACATTCTAAAATTTTGTTTGTGACTAGTACTTAAAAGTAGTCTTCTCGCTTGCATGTTTGCAGCAGTGCGGTTTCTGGCCACCAGAGAACAGTATTGTCGCACCGCTTCAGTCCAGCTCTTGGCTCAGCTCGGTTTGCATGAGACTTGAATTCCCCACTTTACAATTTTGTAAAAAAAAAAAAAAAATAACAGAACCGTCAAAATAAAATAAAATCATCACAGGGCCAGTGGTGCACCCGGGGCTAGAAATTTCATCCTGCAGGTGAGAGTCGGTGCTGATTCTGCAGTAATCTTACCCAAAGCACTTCACGTCTGGAGAAAAGTTTGAGACATATTCAAGGGGTGACATAGGGAACTGCATGTCGATGTGTGTGGAGTGAGCGCAGTGCGTGTGTGTGTGTTTGTGTATGGAGTGTGTGCCCATGTGTGTAGGCGTGGACTCCACAGCTGTGCGAGGGTCTGATCTGAAGCAGGCTATTGCTTGCTGTGAAAATATTATTGCATGTGTTTATTATTGCTTCAGTGTGAAACAGTGGGAGTGTTGTGTGCGCTGCATGGGCTGGTGGAGTGGTTGTGTGTGTATGTGTATATGTGTGTGTGTGTGTGTGTGTGTAGTGATAGTGATGATGTGTGTTTGAAATGGGGTGGGGGTGTCTCCCGTACGCTCTTCCCTGTTTCCCACCGGCCAGCCCCCAGCCTGTGGCCCATTGCACCCTGGGTAATAGGGAGGCCTTTTGGAGTTGATTAGTTCCGGCTGGATCCCAGATAGAGTTCTGACAGGCAGGAGAAACGATCTCTCAGCGTGACCCCCCAACTTACCCCACGCACCCCTGTCTCAGACACAATGGGCCAAAGCAGGAGAAGGGCTTTTTAAACAACTGCAGCTCTACTCTTCTTCTCCCCCAAGCCTGAAAACGGCACCATTATTGCCTCAGAACCGTATTATGCCGCCATGCACATTCAGTCTTTATGGCCTCCATGCATAGGTATCTGGAGACGGAGGGCGTTTGTTTAATTTTCTCACCAACAAATAGGACCAATCATTCAACATATTCCAATGCGTCCTTTGCCCTTTTAGTGAAAGCAGTAGCTTGAGATGGATGTTACTGCTTGGTGTGATGAAAGAGGTGACTGCATATATTAGGATCAGCCATGTGTGTTTTTTTTTTTTTTTTGGTGGCACACCATCACATCCATGTTGGACACCTGTGGCATGAACTGACATCCGTAAGACATTCCACTGAGGACCAGCATCATTCACACTCTCTCCCTTCGCAGATTCATCCCCTATATCCTCTTTCTTTCCCACTCTACCCCCTGAGATCTTCTCTTTCTTCCCCTCTGCTTTCCTTTCTCTCCCTCTTTCTCCACACATAATTGATTAAGGACCATTTTCATAAATCAATTTGCGATGCACATCAGTCAGCCCTGAATAGAGGAACCCCCTTCTGAGCAGTGGTATTAATCTATCTCAGCATGCCCTGCCACTCACTTACACACGCATGCACACACACACACACACACACACACACACACTCCCACATACTCAGATCTGTATAGTTTGTTTTCTTTAGCTTTACCCGTAGCTGGTCGCCAAACATGATATATGCAAATGTTTTTCCCTTCGACCTGGAACGTGGTGGTAGACAAACACTTAGCACTGAGACTGAACAACAGTGAGTGTTGTAGAAAAGAGGAGGAGGAATGTAGGTGGGGAAATTCTGTAGAAAGAATGATAAACCAAACTGAAAATTTGGAAGTTGCCGTGAGAATTGTTCCCCCAAGGATTTAAATGATAATTTTAAAAGATTCTTCGACACATTCAGAAAAACAAATCTACTATGTGTTAACAATTTAGACAATTTAATCATCATTATTTCAACTTTATCCATCTCTCTCACTCTCTCCTTTGTCCGTGTTGAAAGCTGTTGTTTTAGATGTTTTGATATGAATGTAGTCATGACACCACCCTTTCTTATTAGACGAACTGTGCCAAGTTGCAATGGATTCTGGGAACATGAGCCAGCAACAGCTGCAAGTGATATGCCTGACTTTCCCCTCTCCCCCTGTCTGGATTTTCTTACAGTCTGCCCTCCTTCTCTCTAACTTTCATCTTGATCTTTTGTTCTTTTGTTTTTTTTAAAGGAAAAAAAGAATATGTCCTTTGTACCCATTTGCTCTGCTTTCTACTTGTTTCTTTTCCCTTCCCTCCATATTTCCCCTCGGCCTGCTGCCCCTCTCTGTGCTCCAGGGTGTTGGCTTTAGTGGTAGTGAAAGCTGCTTTGCCTTTGAAAACAGTTTGTCTTAATGGGAAGGGGGATTTCATGCAGGGGAGAGGGGCGGAGGGTCACAGATGAAGCCAATTGTGTACCCTTTGCTGTCTGAGGTGCTGCGAGCTAGGGTCAAGCTCGGGGTCACACTGGGCCGTCACTCCAACTGGGTCCCGGTGCTGATTCTAATGCCACCAGCATGTGCGTACGAGACAGTGTGTGTGTGTGTGTTGTGCAATTTAAGAAAAGAGGGGCAGGAGGCACATCTGTTTTTGATCCCCCAGAAAGCCTTGCTCCATGGACCTGGAGGTGCTGGCGTGCCTGAAGAGGACTCAGAGGGAGAGGGAAAGGGAGAGGATGAAAGGGTGAGTTAGTGGTCACATGCATACAGTATGTTTTGGGTACGAAACTGTATGATCGATCATGTTATATTCTTCCTGCATCCATGTCTTCTCCCTCACTCGCGATCCCTTTGTCGGGAATATTTGCCGCGTAAGATTCAGGTGTGAATCGGCTTAGAACCTAATGTCTCTAACTTTGGGTTGGAAGAAGTGTTTTCTTTCCCGCTAAGTTTCAGATAAGATCCATTGCATCATTGTCTAAATACAATCAATATCACTTGTGTAAATTACTTCTGCTGACTGGCACGATCAATAGGGAGGGACTAGTTCATTTGGGTCGGTTCCATGAATTTTATAACAGAGCTGGATAGATATGGAGTTTGAAAATCTACTATGTGGCTCCATAGAGAGGCCTATTTGTGACTCCATGGTCAGAGGAAATTACCTTGACACTTTCTTTGTCATCATGTGATCAACAGCAAAAAAAAAGCCTTTAACAAAATTCCTTCTTGAATCTGCATGTGTTTGTGTGTGTATGGGAGATAGAGAGAGAGGTAAAGCCAGGTTAGGTTTAGGTTTACAGATTAATAGGTGCTGTTCAGTGAGTTCTATGACCTTTGACATTGCTGGGGTATCTCTTCCTTTCTGTCTCCAGCTTAGTGCAAAGTTAAACTAGTTGTGTCTCGGTCGTAGATCAACTAATGACACGAAGAAACATTGATCTTCTCCTTTGTTCTAATGATAAACATAATGGCAAAATAGTGATATTTTACTCATTTTATCAAACTTCCAACTACGGAACCAAGTAGGGCCCTTGTCGTTACAGTTTGCAGTGATCTGAATACACCAACTGCTATGCAGTGTATAGTGCGTCCATTCTGGGACCTTGTTGAAACATGGCGGCTGCACGTGATGGGGCTTTGTGGACAAGGATCCCACCCAGCTGTAAAGATCATCACAATCATCGTCATCATCACTGACCTGCAGCTTATCCGGGGCAGGATCTCAGTGGCAGCCGACTGAGGAGGTCGATCCAGATGTTCCCGTCCCCAGCGATGCACTCTAGCTCTTCCTAGGGGACACGAGGCATTCAAAGGCTAGACAGAAACTCATTACGGCCCCTTTCACAACATGAAACCAGAGGCACGCCTTCCTTCGTCGCAGTGAACGCAACAACCAATCCGCCCAACAAACACAAGCTTTTAACAAAACAACACCGAGATACAGTCACTGAATGAGAATGTGACAATTGCAGCAAGTGGTTACACATGTGTTTTGCTTTCAGTGTACACTGACAGACAACACTTAAATATTCCACGTCAGTAGGTTTTTTTTATCTGAAGCGGGTTGGGGCCATATAAAGACTGAATATTTCTCTTGCTGTGCATCTTGGTATCTTTGGAGCTCTGGATTTCCTGTTCGGGGAGGGAAGGCTCCACAAGGCTATTTTCCTTATATAAAAAGTACTCTGAAAAATTTTGATTTTTTTGAATCTGGGAATTTTGGACGTGCCATAATCAGTTTACCTGGCGTGGGTTGTTTCCACCCTCCAGCTGCCATAGTTTATGCTTTCTTTCTTACTTCATTGTTATTTGTGCTTTTGAGTTTTAGCCAGTACCCCGTACAACACTTTATTCTCCTTTTCCAAAATCCATCTATCAATCTTCTACCGCTTATCCTGCATTCAGGGTCGCTTGGGTTGTTGGAGCCTATCCCAGCTGTTATGGGCCGAGAGGCGGGGTACACCCCGGACTGGTCGCCAGTCTATGGCAGGGCCACATACAAAGGCAGACAACATTCACTCACTCAGGGCAATTTTTTTTTTCCAATTAACCTGCTTCATATTTTTGGACTGTGGGAGGAAACTGGAGGACCCGGAGAAAATCCACGCAGACACGTGCAAACTCCACATAGAAAGGTCCCCTTGTTGGAATCGAACCGGGGTGCGTCACGCTGTGAGGCCGAAGCGCTAACCACTGCGCCACTTTTTGCAAAATGTCTTTTTTTTTTTTTTTTTTAATTTCACCCCCTGCCCCTGCTCTTTTCCACCAACATTCCCCATATTGTCCACTCGGTCCTTCGCCCCGCCTCTGTCCGAGCCTAGAAGGTAAGGTTGAGATTAAATGCTGCGTCAGTCTTTGAACACAACCCGTAAAACAGACGTGCATTAACAAGCACAACTAACAGCCTGCAGAGCTGGATCACACAGCGCACTTAACACACACACACACACACACACACATACGCACACACTCCTACATCATGCCGTTGTTTGCAAAAAAATAGCACCCTCTATAATCTGCACGACCTTCCCCCCTACATTTGGCACTTGGTTTTCAATCCATCAGCTTTTTCTCCATCATGAAAAAACACAACTCGCGACAGGCTCACACCCATCAGTCGCCGTTTCACAGTTGCAGAGTCTCTGCCCAACGCACCTGAGCCAATAAAGTGGAATAGTTTTGCCAGGAAAAGCTATTTCATTCTGTCTTTACCCTGCCCCCCCCAGTCCCTGAGGCCCTAAAACCTGGCCGGTACTTAACTTCTCCCCAAATCCCTGAACACCAGCATCTCCACCCCCACCCCCCTTAACCCTTCCACCGCTCCCCATGCCAGCTCTTCTCCCGACTCCAACCCCTGAGGCCCTGAGTATTTAACTTCTCCCTCCTTCTCCTTCTCCTCCATCTTCCCTCTCCCTCTCTCTCCCCCTCCAGGCAGCTCCAGAGAGGTTCTTTACAGGCCTGTCATCCTTGCTGGAGCAGTAAAAAAACACATCTGGAATCACACTCTGCATTCTATGCTCTCACCCTGTGTTTGAGGAGTCCAACACATCAACCCCCTTTACCCCCCTGCCCCCCCCCCCCCCCCCCCCCCCCCCCCCGCCTCTGCCTCCCTCTCACTCTCTCCATGGCGAAGGCCACGGCCGCAGGAAAAACACTCCCATAACGAGCTACAAACACTGAAATAACACTGTTACCCTAAGTGAGATGTTTCTAATGAGCACTGGAGAGGAGCGTGACGGAGGCGCACGGTGGGTGGGGGTTGGAGGGGGACGAATGGAAGTGTGGGGGGGGTTCAGTGCAAAGGGCGCCGTGAAACAAGGTGCAGGCATGTTGGATTTGACTGCGTTTGAACGCCCACACAGGCCGAGGCCATTTTGGATCTCGGTTAAGCCTTCCTTTCCCGCCCGTACTTTTATATTTTTTCAGTTCATCGTTCGAGTCTGCGTTCGCTCCCTGCAGCTTTTGTGTGAGAGTGCATGTTTAGTGTCTCACAGTCTGAAGCATGACTATATATACATTTAATAAGAGCCTGTGCGGTGTGGTAATAGGCGGTTGGGTTCAGCTATGGTACAGGGAGGATATGTTGACAACAGATACATAGCTAAGAGAGCAAAGAGAAAACAAATTGATTCTCTAGAATCACCACCTCATCTGTTCTGATAGAAACCTGGGAGAGAAATGCCAGCGGCGGGGTTTACTTGCACCGTACAGTAGGTGTGTGGGAAAATCCGGGCTATTGTTGCTCTGCCTTAGTCTAGTTTTCCTGAACTAGTTCCAGTGATGGATAATAAAGGCTCAAAAAGCCCCCAGAAATCCTCTGGCTGTTTTATTCTCCTTTTCTCCCTCTTTGTTTTTTTTTTTTACTGTGCAACTCAATCAGGATGAGAGAAAGGAGGGGCAGGGAATTAGGAATAGAGAGGGAAAACTATAACTCCTCCTCTTTGACATTTTCTAAAATGAAGCTTTAGAAATGAGGGGGAATAACTCCCTGAAAGATTGAATTTCATTTGGAAGTCCACAACTTCTTAACGAAGACCATGTGCCACTTCTGGGCTCGTTTGTATGTTATGAATGTTCATGCGCATCTGTGTGCGTGAGTGTGTGAGTGAGTGAGTGTGTTTCATAGAGAGACAGAGGGTCAGGTTTCGGCGATGAGGGGAGGTAGCTGTGCTGCGGTAGGTAAATAGAGCCCTGACCCAAGTCTGCTAGTGGAACGTTCTCCCTCTACCAAAAAAACTTTTGTTTTGTTTTTGTGTTTTTTTTCTTTGTAAGACTTTGGGGTAGGGGCAGAAGCAGGGGAGGGATGGAGTTTAGGTGGAGGGAGAATGTGCATTCAGGGGGTGCTTGGGTGGTGGTGGGGGGCGGCTATTAACAACCACCATCGTTTTTCTAATTAGTGCTTCGGGGAATATTTTTTTAAGGACTGCCGACGCTCCCTGGAGAGAGCTTTGCAGGAGAGGTGTGTGTGTGTGTGTGTGTGTGTGTGTGTGTGTGTGTGTGTGTGTGTGTGTGTGTGTGTGTGTGTGTTCATCACCAAGTTTTCATCAGTACATCCACCTATAAGAACCAAAAAAATGTTGTGCAGAAACTATTTTCCATAGAAGGTCAACTGTATTTATTTGTTTGTGTGTGTGTGTGTGTGTGTGTGTGTGTGTGTGTGTGTGTGTGTGTGTTTGTGTTTGTGTGTGTGTGTGTCCTTGTCCAGCCTTGTCAGGTATGGACGGACACAAGCACCCCATCACACACACACTCAGCCGGGCGGCCAGTTCATTAAATAAAAGGGTTTCAGATCCTCTCTCCTTCCTGTATTCTCAGAACTCAAGAGCAAAGGAGATTTTCCTTTCTCTTTTTTTCCCTCCTCTCAAAACTTTCTTTTCTCTTTTCTTCCCTCCTCTGCTGTTTCTTTTCAGTGAAGTCTGCTGCTCTCGTCCTCACTTTGATCACCCCTCTCCCCCTCTGCCCCCCCCCTCCTCCCAGGGCCTCCAGCCAGCTCACTGGAGCAGTTTCCTGAGTCTGCCCAGATTAATGAGTGTAAATCAGTGTGTGTGTGTGTGTGTGTGTGTGTGTGTGTGTGTGTGTGTGTGTGCGTGTGTGTGAGAGAGAGAGAGAGCAAGAGAGAGAATCAGAGCAAGAGGGAGGGAGGAAGAATACCTCAGTGTACCACAAATTGTGAGTGTGCGAGTTTGCATCCTGTACAAGCCTGTGTGTGTGTGTGTGTGTGTGTGTTGCGAGTAGAGGGTTGATCAGTGGTTTCAAAACCAAACTTTGTTTAGTGGGTTCTTTTTTTTTTTTTTCAAAGATGACCAAAATTATTCTACCGAAAGCTTTTGTGCTGCGTCCGGGACGTTTCAAAGAAATTCCCCAATCCCGAGGCCGCCGGCAACACAACAGTAAAAAAAAAAAAAAAGGCATCAGCAAAAAAGAAAAAGCAAAAATTCACCCTAAGAGTTTGCAACTTTGCACCTGCGACTCGTGAAAGGAAGTCAATTTGAAGCCGAGACTGAACAAAATGAAAACAATCACAACGCTGATTAGAATTCCTTCACCAAAAAAAAACCCCAAACTGCTAAAAATAATCCCCTGATTAGAACCATGTGTTCAATTTGGGGAGGTGGGGGTGAGGCTGTGTGTGTGTGAGTGTGTGTGTGTGTGTGTGTGTACTGTGGTGGGTCGTAGAGAGAGAGAGCGAGAGGGTGGTATGAATCAAACCGAAGAGAAAAAACAGTTTGTCTTTTCTCTGAGCTCTGATAATAACGCCACGTGAGTCCCCTCTGCATGAAGTTTATTTACTCTCACAACTCACAGTGTACACACTTTCGCTCTTGCTCCCTCTCTCTCATTCACGCACACATGAATACACACATACACAGACACACAGGCGTATTTGGTACAATCTGTTGTTCATCCCGTGGACACACACAGATACCTTCCAGCAGACGAACAAATAAGGGCATAAATACGTGACGATGCATGATGAAGGACAGATTGGATCTGCCTTCCTCGGAGATCAGCACACACATGGGAGGAGGAGAGGGTTCATAATGGCCAGGTGCTTTTCATTAGGATGCACAACAAAGACAGTGTGTGCGTGTGTGTGTATATGTGTGTGCATGTGTGTGTGTGTATTGTCTTGGACAGGTAACTTTCCATGAGATTCGACTTGGGTGGTTTTCTTATATTAAAGTGACACAAAACTGTAACACGCAGGCTTGTTTTGCCAGTAGTTCAGACAAGTGTCTCCTCCTGCGATCCGAAGGAGAAGACACTTAGTCTCCAACGCTTTTTTTGAAAATGTTTTTCTTCTATGTGACTTCAGGGTACTTTTAAGGACAAAGAGAACTAACTGAACCTTGAGAGGCCGACATGTGCTGATTCGTGTGGGAGTCCGGAGCTAGGATAGATTTTAACGTTTCTATAATGGAATTTATTAGCTCTTGCGTTCTAGATCTCATAGATCCCATAAGCTTCGGGGTAAAATGTTGTTTGACTGATAAACTAAAAGTCTTTGTAGACTATCGAAGTAATACATTAACGACGAAAGTCAGTTTTAACTTTTAAATCCCTAATTCCTCCGAACATTCCAGGCAGATAACGCAGATGCACAAATAATATCATCCCTCCTTAGAATAAACAAGCAAAAAGCTATGTTTATGGCATTTCCTGGAGGATATCTTCAAAGAGCATCTAAAAAAATAGAAGACCGTAAAGGTCAGGATATTTGTTTGACTTTTTTACTTGTGCATGCAGAGATACGGTACATCTCTGGATGGCCTTTACATTTTCAGTAGTGTCAGTTTAATTCAACTATTATGGTAACTGTTTTAAAACAAACACAATTTCTGACGTAGTGTTTGTACTTGCGTTGATGAATGCTTTTCAAAACTCCACCTGATGTGTCTAAAATGAGGTCAAGGTAAATATTTATTATTCTCAAGGGGTACTTTGTATCTAAGACGGCCGTAAACACCATACACACGGACACCCTCTAATGAGCGTTTCACGTGGCCGGTCACAGGAGGAATAATGAGTCTCCAAAGGTGAAGGTTCTGCATGTATCTGGAGCAGATGGAGGGAACCTGAACTCCCCCAAAAAGGTCAACAAGGTTTTCTTTGTGGCACTGTTTTTTTTGTGTATGTGTGTTTGTCTTTGTGCTGCAATCCAGATTGTTTTTTTTTTTTTTTGATCTGTTTTTTGTTTTGTTTTGGTTATTTTACCACCCTTTTAAATTGCAGTACCGGATTCTATTGGACTTTGTCACAGTTCCGACCCGAGCTTTGCTTGCAGTTGATTAAAGCATGTTGGTATGTGCAACCAATCAGAGCATCCCTCAGTTTCAGGGTTCCTTCTTTTACCTCTGTTTTAATATTCTTAATTACCCGTTAATGATGCTGTAGGCACCTTCTTATGTTGCCAAATTGAGATAACACTGCAAAATTCAAGCCAACTAGTGGTCCATGAAAATAAACGGAAATGCCATAAATTAGTTATTCAGAAGAGATTCTGTATCACTCGTGTCGGTCAGAGTGAGGATATTTGATCAGTAGAAGTGGAAAAATATGATCACCTCCCGACTCGTCAAGTGATAGAATGTTCACAGTTAAATGCATTCATTGTAGCATTATGGTAAATTAACTATATTCAATATAAACACTTTAAATTACGGCACCATGACTGTTTTTTGGGACTTAGTCAATAACCTTGTTGTCTGTGTTATTTCAAATTTTATTTTTGATTTGTAACCATTCCAGGTTGAACCTAGCCTGTCGCTTAATGATCCATTAGATAGCAACCCTAAATGTGTGATAAGGTGTGTAGATAATGAACAAATTAATAAACCGAATGTAAACCATGCATTATATTTCAGCGCAGTAATGTCGGAGTAGAACTGCCCTGCCCCTGAGGAAAACATATATTTCAAAATAATCAGGTTTGGACACTTTTAACCTTTTATGTGAACATGGCATTAGACTTAGATGGCAATTTTTACCTCACATCCTGACCTAAACCTAAATAAAACACCTTTGTGAAAGAGGATTCATCTGTAAAACCTCAACTTTCAATAAAAGACATTGGAAAAAACAAATCCATATTTGCATCAAATGAAGTTATGATCCTGACTTTCTTGTACTGTTTCAACAGCTTTAATGGTCTGCTAATAAAAGACAGCAGTAAGAATAGAGGGAGGTTCCTTCCAAAAAATGTACTGCGTTCTATCACCTGGTTAGTGTCATCCTCTGTAATAACACCCTTGTAAAACCGGTGTAACCTTTGAGAACATTGTGAATGTAATAATTTTCATTTAAGCCCGGTAGCCAGCTGTTCAAGCTGTATGTCACACCGTAACAGCATTGTTTTGATTACAGTGCTGATTTTGTTTGCACTCTCTATCCCTCTGTTAAACAAATTTTCGACATTTCCTGTCTCGTTTCACCACCTTCTTGCAAATAGAGAAAATAAAGCTGGAAAGAAATCTTTAGGAAATGTTTGAATAGAGTGCAGCTGTGCAATGTGATTTGTGTGCAGTAAACCCGCTGCCTGGCCCTTAGCTGGTAAATACAAACTATACATTTGGAATATATTTTGACCTGTCAGCAGGAGAAGCAAAGTAAAACAACTTGCACTGGTGGTTGCAGTCAGTTGAGGTGACGCACGGCTGTGAGGATTGGCGTGTCCGTTCACTGATGTGAAATGTGGCAGCGTTCACGTAGGTGTTTAAACTTGATTTTATTGTTTTTTTTTTTAAGTCAAAATGTGAGCAGACAAAACCAAAAAAACCAAAGACCCTTACACCAAAGGCACTTCGCAAATTCACCAAGTAAAATTGATGAAAATCCGGTGCATGAAAAGCTGTATTTGATAAATTAGCTAATAAAAGCTTCTTATTTCTTATTACTGTTTATATAGATAGTATAATATTGCTTGAGATTTTGTTCTGTTTATCTCCAGATGGTTTTGGTTTGGTTTGGTGGCTGTGGTTTAAGCAAGAAATATGTACAGCAAGAATTAGCGTGGCAAAGAATTTTGCTTGGCATCAAGGCTTTTGTTGTAATTTTTAGTTGATAGATAATGAGCTTTAGATATAGGCCTCTCTTGGGTTGCACAATCAAAAAAATTGACAAAATATGTCAAATTTCCCTGTATTGTTCCAAAATGGCAAAGTTTTATAATAATATGACAAGTTTTGCTCATTTCCTTATATTCTGTAATTAATTTGTAAATATTCAAATAATCAGTGCAAATGCTTTATTGTAGAGTTTTACAGTTGTAAAAACTAATAAAATGTTGATCCAAATGAATTTCACTTCTAACAGCGAAATCAAACATCCCTATTTAAAATCAGAAAGATGAAAATCAGGCACTGTTATATGCTTGCATTTTATGAGTCAGGATGTTACCAAAAATAGTGTTACAATCAAATAAACATGATTATTTGTTAATGATTTGATATAAAATCAATGCCAATCATTCATACCTTGAAAAAGACTACAGAATAAACAGTTGTTTTTTTTTTGAGAAAAAAACATTACAAATGTATTTAATGAGTCTTAAACAAGTATTTGTTGTTTTTTTGAAGGCATCATACAAACATACAAGCAACCAAAGCCTTTTTTGTATTTTTCAATTTCCAATTCAAACTTACATCATTATTTTATGAAGTCTGATGTGACATTCTTGATGTTGTTGCACAGCTCAAGAACGTTGTTGTGCCGGATATTTGTTTTCATGTGAGTGCATGTTTGTGTGTTCACATCTGCATGTTTGTTTGTGTTTGTATTTGTGATTTTACACATTTCGCACTCGTCCATTCATTCACCACCCGGGACTCTCCAAACCTTAGAAAAGGACCCTGCCAAGGAAGCAAGCATTGGCTCACATTTGTTGTGCCATCAGTGCAAGGGTTGCCATGGCAACAGAGAGAAACAGTCTGTCAACAGGCTCCGTGCATTTAAAACGAGCAGACAGACATATTTCCACTTCAAGCATTTTCAGGTGTTTCGCTCTAGAACTATGAAGAGAGATGGAGACTTTGTCTCACTGCAGTCCTGTGCAGGATAACTGAGGGAAGGCACAAAAAGCCCAAAGTTAGTGGTTCTCAGAATTGTCAATCATCATGCCGCAGTGTCAATAGCCTGGAATAAAGTGGGCGGGACATCCTCAGGGAGCGCATGCTTGGACATCAGGCTAGAAGGCAGTGTCTGCTTATTTGATAAGAAGTCGTCCGTCAGGAACAAAAATAAACAGCAGAGCGTGCTGCTACTGCAGGGCCAGCGGAAGAGCTGTTACTGGAGCACAACACAATATTTACATTGCCGGACGGACACACATCCTCAGAGGCTCAGATTTGCCAGCACATATACCTGCACACATGCGGAGGCGAGCAAACACTGAGACATGTACATATACACAACCACAGAGGGGAAACAGGTGCAGCAGTATTTGAAAAACACAATTTTAGTTGTATAAACAACAGAGATTGTGGTGTGGATTGGAGCTTCAAATCCAGAGGCGGGAGGGGCCACCGCGGGAGGGACTTTCAGAACATTTTAGGCCCCGAAAATGATGTTGTCAATGTCGTGTTCTCAGCGGGACTAGAATCGCAGGCTGCAATTCTGCATGCAATTAGCCGTGCGTGTGATTTGGAGATTGGAACGAAACGGCTTGTGTTCAAAGTATGTCCTCACGCTTGATATAAAAAGATAAAGGGACATCGCGAGTCCATTTCGCTTTTCCAACGAGAAAACTTTTAAACCTCTTTACACGCTGCACATTATACTTGTTCGGTAATTGCGGGCTGACAGGGGTCCCGAATGAATCTTTGACTTTTGCTCCTCAAACTGTTCGTTCAAACGGGTGCAGGAAAGATAGACAGTCCCGTTTATCTTACTGGGAAAATAACATGGATAAAGTGTAATTAGAAACTCGATTCTAGTTTGTGAGCTTTGCTAACAGGCTCATGCACCGCTTTTAGGTGCCGCAGCCAATTTAAGCTAAGCACTTAAATACATATATTTTTTTGTATTCGCCTTATTTTCCAGCTGTTTTCTCCAAACATGAAAACCGGTTGGCAGAATGCTCTCTAAATCCAACTCTTGTAGGTTTTTTATTCCCAAAATATTTTCTTCGTTGCTGTGCTAACACAACACTGCTTGAAGCAATTAAAATCAAATCTTTACCACACGCATTTGAAGACAGTCAGCAAAACTGTCAAGTGCACATGATGAATTATTGGGCAGGAAGTTGTAATTTGAAGGGGTGTCAAACTATCTATTTATCCAAAACAGAAATGTTCTTATAGTAGCATTTAACTCTCCAGGAGGGCGAACACACACTTCTTGAACCAGTATTTAATAGATACTGGTTATTTATCACTGTATTGTTTGTGTCCATTCTTTTGCATGCTGTCTATATGTGTGTGTGTGTGTGTGTGTGTGTGTGTGTGTGTGTGTGTGTGTGTGTGTGTGTGTGTGTGTGTGTGTGTGTGTGTGTGTGTGTGTGTGTGTGTGTGTGTGTGTGTGTGTGAGAGAGAGAGAGAGAGAGAATCTCCAGGAACGCCATTTGTTTGTTTGGATAAAGAAGGAGGGGAGAGCCAAGGGACTGACCTCCTGGCTCTGAGTCCCGCCCTCTGGCTATGACTGACAGATACCATCAGTGCAGCTTTAGCTCCTTATCAGTTCCCTACATGGTTATCTGGGATCTTCCTCCCAGCAATGAGGAGTTGGTGGGGGGGTGTAAGCGAGGAGACATGCCAAGGCAAGAGGGCGCAGAAGGCACACAAACACATTTGTGCACATACGTATGTAGGTTCTGTAAAACGCAGATATACATAAATCAGACCTTGTTCTCAGACAATAAGAAGTCGTACACACTGGAGGATCAGGCAGCTTTACTCCAGGAATCCTTTCACTCACAACCCTGACTTCTTGTCAAAAAAACGCCATAATGAAGTCGCTGCCAGCGAGCAACTTGTGGATATGTGTGTGTGTGTGTGTGTGTGTGTGTGTGTGTGTGTGTGTGTGTCATATTTCTTTTGGATAGTGAGCCGCACAGTGTTTGCAGCCTGTGTCTCCATAAGCCGTTCGGTGTGTGTTTTTTGGAGGGGTGAGCTCACGCTTCGCCGCCAACACCGAACATAAAGATGCATTGAGTGAAGTGGGACCAGAAGGCCAAGTCTGGAGGTACGGGGGAAACGGGGCTCTGTACATGAACACACACACACACACACACGCGCACGCACACACACACTCAAGTACTCTCACTCCCTCCCTCTGTCTGTCTCAAAGGGCAGTGAGTGTAGAGGGCTGGGGGGACTATCGTTTTCCTCGTTAATTATGACCGTCTGGCAGGCTGGAGAGCAGGAAGTTGAAGAGGGAGAGATGGAGAGAGTGAGTGAGGGAGGGAGAGAGGGTGAGAGAGTGAACCAAAGGGGGAGTGAAAAGACAGTCAAAATAAGGCATGAGGAGCAAAAGCCAAAATGGATAATGAGAAGAAAAGAGGGGAAAGTATGAGGGGGAAGACGGGGGAGTGACAGGGAGACGTATCCAGATATAAGCATCCAGGGAGGTTTCTGGATGATAAAACCAGGTGCTTAATAAAAGTAGGAATGTCAAAGTTTTTCTTTAGTCTGATCCTTCTAAGCATTTTCCCCCATTTCTTTGGATTTTTAATGTTTTCTCCTCCTTTGGCCTGCCCACGTCATCTGGCATTCACTCCCCGGCCTTTTTTTGACATACAACTCTCACTCCCCGGCTGCAGCGCTCGCTGAACCTTTTGGCCTTCTCAGCAACATCGGCTCGTCCCTATAACTTAACTTTACTATCCGTCCGTTTCTGCTTTCCAACTTCTGATGGGCCATTCCTCATCAAACTCCCCCGGGGGGAGACATGCAAACGCTGTATATTCCAGTATTAATGTTTGCTGTTTGGAAAAGTGAAGCGGTGGCGAGGCCGGTACGGGTGGAGCAGCTGCATGAGCTGAGCTTAGCAGAGCGGGTCTGGGATTTAACTGGCTCCAGGTCCAATTACGACTGTCTGCCGCATCTGGACACAGTTAGAGCCAGAGTCAAAACTCACACTTCACTCCAATAGGGATATAAATTCACAAGTTTTAGACTACAGGCCAGTAAGGGTTTATACCTCAAAGAGAAGGGCAATATTTACTGCTCAGCACCCGTCATAGCGGCTGTTAAAGCTTAAAGGAGAGGGCTGCTTCGGATTGTTTTGTATCAGTCATAGTTGGGAATTTGCTTATGGCGGATAATTGCTAAAAGAGATCGAGGATCCGAATGTTTGCTGTGCCCGTAAGAGTTCTTAAGTACTTGAACTGGCCGATAAAACTGCAATTTTTAGACTGCTGGGAAAAAAATTGCATATACACGATTCCCAAGCAAACGGTAAAAAGCTTTTTTAGGAGTATTCTGCTGGGCTTATATTGTAATGAGGCGTCTGCAAACGGCAGTCACAGGGCCGTTTACTCCGTAACAGTACACGATAAAGTTTATAGAGATGGTTATTTCCATTTGCATAATGGGTCCATCTTAATCTCTGTGCATTTTTAACTTGCTGGATACTCGAAAAGTCTGTATTTACACACCGGACTAATGACTGCTGCATATCTCTCTGTGGTTTCAGTTCCAAAGTGTTTATTTCTATTTGTTTTTGCCTTCCTCCAGAAAATGCATAATTTTCTGTTGACCAAAAAAACTCTTTTTTCCACCCCTGTTAGTTTCTTGTTTTTGTTGGTGTTGTTGTGAGCAATGTGCAGTGGAGGGATATACCACAGAAAGTCTGCTTTTGTTAAAATGCAATGGGGCCTATTAGGTGTTTGTTTTGTGGTCAAAAAAGCATAAAAAACAAAGCCTAAACCGAACTAATTAAATACTCTGCATTGGACAATTAAAACTGATGTGTCTTTCTAGAAATTAGCCTTGTTAATAACATATAGGAGTGGAGGTAATAAGCTAAAAAGATTTGCGTGAGTCTTCCAAAGGAACGGTTCTCTTGCAACGTCAAAGTAGAGAGAAAATTTGCGTCAAGTCCAACTGGAATTGAGTGGGGGCTCATCTCTCCGAGGTTCAGGCAAACTAACACCGAAAATGATCCAGATGGATAAAAGTCACTTGAGGCGAGGGGAAGTTTTCTTTTTTAATTAGGGCTGAGAGGTCTCTTTAAGCTGAATGACCCCCACCCGCACCCCCCAGACCCTCGTTGTCCTCGCCCAGGCCTCTGTGGCCACTCACTTTCTCTTTGAACCAAGATCTCTTCACCTTTTCACCTAGGTTTCATCTCTGCTTTGTATTATCAAAATAAAAACGCATGTCGGGATCTATTCCGTTCTCATAACATCTTTTAACCTTCTGTTTTTTTTTTCTTCTTCTCTTCCCCACACATGCCTTCAAGCTGTGTCTCCTCCACGGTGAGGAGGGTCAATTGGCTTGCAGCCCACTTGGCGACATCTGAAGTTGCTCAGCTTCGGGGTTCCATTATTTATATTTTACGATCCACGTGTCAGAGAAGTTTGCCGTAAATTATTGTATATATCATGATTGCGTTGATCTGATCTTTGCATGTGGTGTCTACTGCACACATATTAGTTCTGGGGGAAGGATCCCTCTTCTGAGGCATCATCATACCCGAATAGAGCTGTCTCCTCACCTTACATGTGTGTGCAGGTTTTCTGTGTGTCACTGGTCTGGAACTAGACATCTTCAGCAGAGCAAAGTGGAAAAACTTTGATGTTGTTTCGTTGTGAATAAAAGCACCCCTTTTAAATGCTCTAAATAAGGCCATTAGCTGTGGAGTCTGTTTAAAGAATGGAAAATGGATTCAAATACAAGAGGAATGTTACAGATCTTAAAATGGAGATAGTGAACCCCCACCCCTCCACCCCGGGACCAACCCAAAATCTCTGGAGATAAAATAGACCAAATAAATCTCGACAAACAAAGGTCATAACTGACTCGGTAACCTCCCGCAATAAAAATCAGTTGTGGAAAATTACATCCTGGAGTCTGAGTGGAGTTGAGAGGTAGCTCAGCGTCGGAAAACAACATCTAATCAGAGCCGTCGCACGCATTCCAGATCATGACAGGAGTAACTCGCCCTGAGGTCCGACCCCACCTGAGCCTGGATCCCTGTCTCAACAGCACAATCACACTGGAATGAGAACCAATAACTACCTACTACCCTCCACATCCCTCTTTCTCACACACACACACACACACACACACACACACATAGAGGGGGCTTTATATAAGTAAGAACAGAAAAAAACAATAAAATCTCCGGATATGAAAAATTCCTTAGGCTACAATGCACAGTTAAACTGAAAGATGCCTCCTTTGTGTGTGTGTGTGTGTGTGTGTGTGTGTGTGTGTGTGTGTGTGTGTGTGTGTGTGTGTGCATGCGTGCGTGTGTGTTTGTATGTGTGTGGGCGCATGTATGTCCTGTTTCCGACATGCATGCTATGCTCAGCCCTACACGTTTAAATATTTACTGGGGGGCAAGGACTGGGTTTTAGGGTCAGGATCAGAAAAAAACTTGGATCAGAGTTGCAGTAAGGAGAAGAAGCTGTAGAATAATTTGACCTCCTGACCTGTCCCCGCAAAGATAGTAACACTCACTCTGTCTCACTGAGTGCTTGCATGTGCATGTCTGTGTTTGTGTGTGTATCATAAATCTCTTCCCCCACAGTTCTGCTGAGCGTTAATTTCATGTTGCATTGTGACGACTGTACAAAATTGTAGCGGATCCAGTACGCAATCCAGTTCATTACAAAGTTTGGATAATTTTGTGAGGTTATGCTACTGTTCGGGAATTAAAATCCTGAATCGGGTATTTGTCTGCCAATCATTGTGGACCGGGTTGACCAAAAGCGTTTGAATCCGCAACCTCAAACTTAAAGTGTGTGTAGCATTTATATAAGAAATATGGGGAGATCCATTTTAACATGAAATTACTTAATAAGAATACATACAAACCTCTTAGATTTTTTCAAATGTGTTTAAAAGATGGCTGACTAATACTGTAATTTTGCTTTTCATTATTTAACGAGGATGAAATATATCACAATATATTAAAAGGTATTTTGATATGCAATCTCGCAGCATAATTTAAAATCAGTATAGTACCTTATCTTGCACACGGATACCACATGTATTGGCTTTCTTGGAAACCTAGATATAAGATGCTGCTGTTGTGGATGGAGTTAGCAGGCACGAATGAGGTTAATTACATGTTCGTAGGTGACAACAGAGAAGAACAACTCGGTCAAATCCGAGGGACACAGGAGGTGATAGAGAAAACTCTCACTTGGCAAAAACAGCATCTCTTTAAACATAGTGTTGAAAGGTTGCTTTTTTCCCCAAAAATCCCATTTGGGGAGGAGGGAAAGGATTATCTCTTTTGATTTTTCCGGATTTGGCTGAGACTGCTGAGATCCAAGAACACCATCATTCATTCATAAATGCCTTTTCCCATGAGCTTTTTTTTTGTAGGCGAAGAGGAAACGTCAGAAGAAGAAGATGTGGAAAAAGTTTCTGCTTCCAGTCTCACGTTGGACAGCTTTGACATGTGCTCTGGAGTTTCTCAGCCTGCGTGGATTTATTTCTAGGTGTATATGCTAAGCAAACGCCCGGATGTCGAAATCCTGCCATCGTGCTGATGAGTCCACCATCATGCTTCATTAATGCTTTATTCAGACGCCGTAATGAAGTGTCGTGTGTGAGGAATAGCAGGATCTCGTAGGATGACATGGGGACGGCACACAGACACCTGTTGTTTGAATGTCTTGGTTATTGTTGAGATCTGAACCATGACTGAGAGTGTTTGTGTAGAGATCAGCAGCACATCTCTCCCGGCAGTGCAGCTGAATCCTGGAACTCCTGCAGACCCCTATGGTGTTTTTATTTTTTCACAGAAAAAAAAATCAGTATGTCATTTGAAAGCAGGTGTGGATCATATTAGGTCTGTAGCTGTTTATAAATTACACATCCATGTGTGCTCGTGGGGAAGAGCTTCCACAATGGGGTGTCATTACCCTGCAGGGGTGGGATCACTGGAAGTCTTTCCGAGGTCAAATCGAACATTTAATAGCGAACTGGAATATCCCTTAACATTCATGGCATTTTTGAATGTCATAAAAAAATTGGTATCAGGTTACATTTTGTCAGTTATCTGTGAAAACTTCATTTGAAATTTGTTTTCACCAGTAATTCATTCATTCATTACCTACGCCGCTCACCCTGCACTCGGGGCCGTGCGGTTTTGGGGGCCGGACGTATCCCACCTGTTATTGGGTGACAGATCACCCTATCTTCACACGTCATATAGAGACAAACTATCATTCACCCTGTCATTCACATGTTGTATAAAGACAGCCAACCATTCACTCTCTCATTCACATGTCTGGGCTATTTCAGAGCTTCCAGTGAACCTCCTGCATGTTTTTGAATTGTGGGAGGAAACCGGAGACCCCGGAGGAAACCCACTCAGACATGAGGAGAAGTTGGAGACTCCACACAGTGAGGGCCCCGTTGGCATCCAACCAGGGACCTTCTTGCTGTGAGGCGGAAGCCCCACGGCAACAATAATATACATTGTGATTTAGTCTGATAATTAACTGATTAACTTTGTCTAATATCTTAATCTGGGCAAACATATTCGAATAATTTAAAATTATTCTTAAACGCTCTGAGTGGATTTACTAGTCATTATTTAAAAGGAGCAATGGGATATTCCACAGGGTCGATCTCAGCCCACATAATTCTATTTTGCAAATTTATTACTGTGAGGAAACATTCTGGGTATAAAACATGAACCATGAGGAAATAAAACACAAATCCAGCAGGTTTGGATGTCTTCGACCGCTCAAATGAATAAATACCATTTCAAAAACTGCCAATTTCACCTCTAATATATTCACATTACAGGGCCGGAGACCAGCGGGGAGAATCGTCCTGTTGAGCTCGTAGGTGCACACAGCTAATTTCATTTCAAATCAAGTGATTTCCATCTTTATTACATGAATCATAATTTAATTCTGTTCCTTGGCTGGCACTCTCCGGTAAATGCTAAACTCAACTTGAATGAACTTCCACTGGGGTTGTCTGTTGGGTTATATAAATTTGGGTTATAGTAATTTATACTTAGCAATGACATGCAGTACAATTACATTATTGTAAGGCCGTGTGAAAAGCAGTGGGAAATTTCAAAACAGAGATGACAGTTGTACATGTAACTTTTCAGGAATACAAATGATTATGTTTATGTGTTAGTTTGCTCATATTTGACTGTTTCCTCGTTTGGCAGTTATTAACTTCTATTGTTGTCTCCCTTCTGTGACAGTCCAAGAGCTTCATGCAACCGTTCTTGCACAACAAAGTGACGAAAACCATCTTGAATCCTTGAGACGAAGTGAGTCACGTAGTGGGATGCTGTATTTCTTCATTTAGGAGAGTCAAATATTTGTCTCATTGTTTCAATGCGATGCATTCATGTATTACAAGCAGCAAGAGGAAGTCTGACAGACAGCGTGATGCAACTCTTTTTGATACACCTATGCTACATGCAAACCGCATGTTTGTAACTAATTTGGGGGTTTGTCGGTCTGAGGAAGTGACACAGCTGCTAAGGTCAGTGGGCTATAAAGAAATATAAGAGAGCAGAGAGAAAGAGACTGTGGTTGCCATGGCTGCTGGCTGAACAATGGAATGGGGAGGTCACAGAGAAGACGTTCGGCATTGCATATTTGAGAGCCTTGAGGAGAGATCACATCATACGTCAAACACACACACACACACACACACACACACACACCACAAAGAGACACTGGACAAATTCTTATCTGACACTGAAAACTACCCTCATCCATCTACCTTGGATTCTTCGGCAAAACATGCACACACACACACACACGCACGCACGCACGCACGCACACAGACACTTGCACGAACCGTGATTATACACTGTTCCCTCCATCCCCACTCTCTCTTACTTTCATATCGACATTTATAATCATCTGCATGACAATCTGTGCGGGGCTCTATGGCGAGGCTAGGGGGTAACAGGGGTGAGCGCTGAAGGGAAGCAGTGCATGCTGGGATTGCGGCCTGCTGGGAGAGTGGCATTCTGGGAGGCAGGGCCTCTGGGGGCTGCAGTATGGTTAATAGGCCTTTCATGGCCATCCCACAAAGCCTTTTGTCCTGCGCTAATTCATCCTGCCCAGCATGGTGAGATGGGGGGGAGGGGCACTGTTCAGGCTTATTGGGGTTGGGAGTCCCCATTTTTTTTTCCCCCTGAAGCTATAATGCTGGGTGGCGCTAGTGTGAGGGAGCCACATGTAAACAGAGCCCAGTGCAGTAGCAACACCAAAACATTGGCAGTGCTTGAAAAGTTCCTCCTGAAATCAAACAGGAGTGAACCGCCAATAGTCAGCGACTCCTCGACAAAAAGAAAAAAAAAAACCCGCGGCGTCTTTCACATCGAGCGACAATGCTCGGAACACCTGAACAAGAGCAACAGGTGTCATAAAATGCCACAGCTCGGAAGAGAATGGAGTCAAACTGTGAGCGCGGATACGGCCTCAGGTACATCGTGGTGGGAGTTCCTGTGTCTCACCAGCAGGAACGCAGCCTTCCCCCTCCCGATCAAACCCTGTGATCTTAGAATAGTCACTTATTAATGAACTGGATAGAAAAAGCCCCCACCCACCCTTATTCAAAACGTGTTGATTGAAGTGGAGAATTCCAGAGCTGTGATTGCTGTGCTATGACAGTGTGTATGACAGTGTGTGTGTGTGTGTGTGTGTGTGTGCGTAACACAGTCCAGACTGGGCCCTAACCCGTCCACAACAACACAAGACAGCAGAGCACAGCTGCACTGGAGAGCCTGCAGGCCTCAATGGACGGGGGTCAATACAAACTCTGTGGGGACCAACGCATACCAAATTAGGAGGAAGGCAGGCAGGGAGGGGAAAGGGGACGGGAAAGGGAGGGGGAGGGGATTTCTCCTCCGGATGGCCACAGGAGCAGATACGCTCTTTTTTTTTTCTTTACATGTTGTCCTTGTGAGGCGCATCTGTGGGCGCGCATCATATTCGGCGCGGCTCTCTCCACGTTTTGCGCGGCGCGCAAAAAAAAAAGCCCCTCGGCGGTCGTGGAGGAGGATCTCTGCAGCGAGCAGAAACAGGACCTCGCTCTGGGATTTTTTGGGAGCCAGTTCCTATTGTTCAGATCCCTCCTCCTGCTTGGGAAGTGGGAGGACTCGAAAAGGCGTTGCAAAAGGGGGGAGAATTGTTTGAGAGCTCAGTCATCCAAAAACGGCCTTTCAATGTGAGAACTCGGGGGGAGCCGAAGAAAATGTCGGTGGCATCGCAGTAAATTACTAAAGCGGCGAGGCTTTAGTTTATAAAAAAGATAGTTGAAAAACTTTCTTTTATTTTTGGGGGGACTAAAACTCGCCGCAGAAGAGAGCTCGGCGTGCAGAAACGCGGTGAGATCGCCAAATACATCAGCTTTGGTGAGTTTCATGTCAACCCGTTTCCCCGTGTTACGATCGACATGTGTTCCCTCGATGTTGTAAATAAGAAGTGTGTGATAGTGTGTGTGTGTGTTTGCAGTCTAATAGGTTTTTTGCACAACTTTAAAGTAACTTTAAAACCACTATAAAGTGTCCCAACGCTCGGCTTCGTACGGCTGTGTTTTTGTTTCTCCGCTTCTCCAAATCAGCCGCTTTTAGCTTTCAAATCCGCACCAAAACGTTTTACTTTTTGTCGAGATCGAACCCGGAATCGATATTTATCACACTTTTGCTCTCCAAGGAGCCAATATGCCGAGATTCAGCCCGATCTGATCCCGTCCGATGGACTCTGTGTGCCGATTCTTCCCCCGGGAGTTTCCGATTGTTTCGGTAGTATTTTGAAGCCCGTCGCCCGGAAAGCCGCGCGTACCGACGATCCGAGTCCGGTGACACGTCGCGCACATTCAAGGATGTGAGTTTCATTTAATTATTTTCGCGGAGGGGATCCGTGGGTGTCTTTTTTTTTTCTTTTCCTTGGAAGGAAAACGCGTCCGCGTCGTGCAGGCCGCAGCCTGGACCCGCTGTTGTGGGGGGCCAACCGAGCAGACACGGTGACCCCCCCACTCTCCCATCCATCCATCCATCCCCTCCGATCTACATCACCGATCACAATCGGTACCGCGAACCGACGACACACGCACACTCACACACACACAAACAACGCCATGTTTACTACTTTTTTCCTCACAGTCCCGGTGGATCCGCTGACAGCTGTCCGGGAGGACGCAGCCTCCTCATCCTCCCATTCAAGGGTTGATTTTAATGAGAAAATGTTTGTCTTTATCCCTGCTAATGAGTCTTGGCCTGGCGGGGGGTTTGGGGTGTGTGAGTGTGATGGCAGAGTTGAAGGGGTGGGGGGGTCAGTCTCAACAGGGGCCGTGGAGGAACAGCCGCTGGCGCTCAGGTTTCCAAGCCCAGGTGTCGTTTGTTGTTTGGAATACATTTGCCCACATCCCCACCCTCCGGCTGCTGGTCCAGGGACAGACATGGCATCAGAGCATCAGACAAGGTGGTGGTGGTGGTGGGGGTTCAGTTGTTCCCTCTGAATTGGTGTCACTTGGATTAAAAGTCGAGACAAATAGACTGGCCTCCTCTAATTGGGCGCGCAGTTTATAAGGGAATTAATTGGTCTCAGTTTAAAAAAAAAAAAAGGAGCCCCTTGTTCAGATGCAGGCACTGCCGCTGTTGTTGTCATCGTCGTCAGTGATCAGCTCTGGCAGTCGGACGGATCAAAGTTGAACAAATTGATTCCGGCCTGATTATCTTGCCTGTTTCTCACACTGCTTTGGACCCTTTCCGTTCATCCAGAGCCTACAGGTCATTGTTCATAAGCGGAGGGGCCTGTGCCAATAACGCAAAGCAGATCTAGCTGGTGAGGGCATAACCTCCACTGGCATGACACTGAAAGGCTCGCTACAGTGTTGAGATGTTGTATTTATCCAAAATAGCTCTGCAACTATGAATAATTCCTCTCATTGACAGTTTAACTGAACAGTTGCTGTCTCAGGATCCTTCTCACCTTTGGCCAGGCATTAGATAAAAAAGGAGCAGCTTGAGAGGAAACATTAGTCTACAATTAAGAACTCAACGAGAAGATATAGCAATGAAATTCGTCTGATTATTGAAAACTGAGTCATATAATCTCTTTTTCTTGTGATGGAGACTTATGTGTTATTGATATTAAGCTTTCATTTTGTTATGAATATTCACAGGCAAAAAAATGATCATCTAAGTGACGACCGGAGACAGACTTTCATTTACTTTTCAGTGCCGACTGACGCGCCCAAAAGAGTTTGGCAGAAATTGGTTGACAATAACGTGAAATTACATTTGATCCTGACTACCTGCCAAAGGAACGGCGGAGCTGCCAATTTTCCACTCTTTCAAGTGCAGGGTCTTTTGTTTCATGGAAACTGGAGTTTTAGCATTTATCACAAGGAAACTTACAATGTGGATTTGGGTTTAGAGCCAGTGGCAGTGAAGTCTCTCTCTCTAGTGTTTTGTTTTTCAAAAATGTATTTCTTTTAGGAAAGCGCACAAAATGGTGGGTCGTGTTTCGTGTGACACACATGCTTTTTTAATCCAATTGAAGTCCTCCAAGATGTACCTTGACATGTATTTTTGAGCTAGCAGGTATCTAGCGGGGATGTGTGGGATCTGAGCGCTGTTGCACCGGACAGCAGTTTTGTTGTTGTAGAGGGTGTAAGACTGGTGTTAAAGCACAAAGGAGATGGAAAGAAAAAAAAATCCTTCCTGAGGGCACACTTTCATCTGGATGACAGCGGGTACACTCACACAGTCATAACAGATGGCGGGTACATTTTTTTTTTTTTTTTTTTTTTTTTTTGCAATGCGACCATTTGGCTCCTGTCCAGTCAGGGTCTGTTGTCCTTACCTGCAAGATGTTTTCACTAACCTGTGTTTAACCGAGTCACCAGCAACCCTGATGAAGCTGTGCTAAACATTACTGGCCCGCTGACATGCGGTGCATTAGTTCTTTGGTGCTGACAGATTGGAGGCTTGTCCCTGGGCCCCCTGCCCTCCGGGAGGGTTTCCGTGGCCAGTCAGATATGGATAACCAGTGCGGGACACCTGGACTGGCAGGTGGCCAGGGTCCGGGCCCCTCCCCTGGGGCTGCATACCTCTCCCCTCCTGATCCTCTGTCAGCCCGGACCACAGAGAAAAGGAGGAATGCGTTGTCAAAAAAAAAGTGTGTGTGTGTGTCTGTGTGTGTGTGTGGGGGGGGGTCGAGGAGAAAGTTTCAGATAGAGAGGCTAATTAAGCAGAGCTGCAATCAGACAGATTACCGGATCAAGGATGAAGACGGCTCGGACGGAAGGAAAGGGGAGACGGGAAAAAAATGCCTAAGATGGAAAGCAGAGGAAAATAAGCCCACTGGCCGGTTTCAGATAACTTTCAAAAAAAAAACCTTATCTGAATGTGGCTTTCGGGTTAAATTTCTGTTAATATTCAGGCTTTTTGTTTTAACAGCCTTACAGGGATTTTCCCCAAGCCCTTGAAAGCAGTTAAGTTAATTTGCTTCACTTCTTAAAAAGTTAAGAACCTCTTAATGGCTAATGAAGTTAACTTTAACCCTCCAGCGTGTGAGCACACAATGTAAATCTGGTGTAATTGCTGTTTGCTTATTGATCATCTCCAGGCCAGGGTAAGAAAGCAGTGTGTGTTTGAGGAGTCAAATAGACTCTTGTGTATAAAAACCGATATTTGGAGAAAGATTAGTGCTTCTTGTTACGAGGCCAAAAGCAACCCCCCCCCCCCCCAGATGCCTTAATGGATCATTCACACACAGGCACAAGGTTCAGGCCCAGTCACTCACTGGCTCCCCTTTTGACTGGACGGGGTTTCATCGGCATTAATGGAGTCAGTTATTGTGCAGGGCTGGTCTTTATGCGTGCTGGAGCTGTAGTTGCACGGTGCATGTGTGAACAAAGCAATAAAACCATGCTGGAAACAAAAATGTAGATTTTTTGGTTTGTGTTACAGGGCTTCAAGCAATAATCAGATATAAAAGGGTTACTCCATAAAGAGGCGGAGGGAGAAAAAAACAACTCATCATTGAAAAATGCAAAGATGGCAAGAGAAGACATGATTGAATAGAGTAACTCACTGGGCACCACATAAGTTAGTTAGTCGGCCCCTGAGGTTATCACGACTGGAATTTTCCAAGTAACAATACGTCTTTGTTTTCTGTCCGACCTCCCGCGTGTGAGCTTTGATTTTATGATGCTTCAGAGCATCAGGAGGGAGAAACATCCACGGCTCTGAGTGACGGGACAAATGGTAGATGTGTGTTGCTGCGTCTCTCCAACACTAATCCACTTTCTGAAACCCGGAGCCCCCTCCCATGCACCCCCCTTTTGAAAACGTGCCTCCTCCAGCTGTTTATCCTCTTAACAAACTCTTAGGGACCCGGCAGCCTTTACTGTATAACTGTGGAGGAACCAGACGCTGCCGGTTGCTCCATTGCGCACACACATGACGCAGAGTGTTCTGTTCAATTTCCTGCCTCTGCTCAGTTTTCTAATTCCCCCCTCGTAGCTGTTATTCCTATAAGTTCTCCCCCTTCGGTTCTTACACATAACTTTACAGGCTTTCTCCACTCCCCTGTCTCCCTCGCCTCCATTCTGTCTGCCTTATCTCGTTTCCTAATACCTCCCCATATCTGTTTTTCATATATTTCACTCCCTCTTCCCTCCCCCTACTCCCCCTTCTTCTTCCCTTCATCTCCCACTGAGAGTTGTAGGGCCAGGCAGCCCCCTCTCCCTCCCTCTCTCTCCCGGGTCCTGCTGAATAATAGGAAGAAATTGCTCTTGATTTATAATTGGTTCCATTCACCCTGATGCATGAGCTGCCAAAGGAGTTTTGGGGCCCCTTTCACCCCCTTGCACCCCCCCCCCCCTTCCCTCTGTATGTCGCACTAACACACAAGGAGTAGCCTGTGTATATATGTATGTATGCATGCATATGTGTATCTGAATGAATGAATAAATATATGATATCTGTGAAGAGCCACAATTAATGGATTCATATGATCTGGACTGACAAAAATTTGCAGGTCATCCAAAAAAAAAAGAAACTCAAGATAGTTGTCCTCAAAGACGGTTGTTTTTTTTTTTTCTAGTTTTACTATATATTGCCCAGAAACGTTTTAGTTTGCATGACTTCAGCGTCTCTGTCGATTATCTACCCAGGCTAAGACTTAAGTAGTAGCCTGTGTTGGCATTTGATGTTGGAAAAACTTCCCAAGGTCTGCATATTTATGTGCCTCTGTGAGTATACTTTTACCATGTAATAGGACTTTGTGTGATTGCTTTCTTGTGTGTCATCAAGTTTGTGCGTGTGTGCGTGCACAGAGAGAAAACAGGCGGGGAAAGAATGATTGTGGGCATATGAAATATGTAAGTGTGTGCAATTGTATGATGAGTAAATGGTGTGTGTGTTTGTGTGTGTGTGTGTGTCCGTGCACTTGGATGAATGTTGCATGGTTAAAGTGATTCTGAAGTAGGAATCTCAAGACACACATTTCAGCTTACTTTAAATATCTTGTTTTGTCCAAAGAGCAGTAAACCGCCGTCTTGGGATTTGTGCGGTGCAGAGAAACGTCTTTTCTTCTTCTTTTTATTAAATGACTTGAACTCACTGCTCACCCATGTAACCGTAAAACATACTCTTCATCTTCCCGTGGTGTTTTTATCCACCTATATCATACTGGCATGTCTTGTGGATTTTTTTGGAGATAGCTGCCCTGGACATGTCAGCAAGCGGGCTGGAATTTCTCTGAAAGCGCCAAAAAATACATTTTAACCCCCCACCCCCCACCCAGAAAAAAAAGAATAAAGGTGAAAAACGATGGCCCGGTTACTCAAGATAATGATAGTCCACAGACCTTTCTTTAAAGCATGTTTCATGTCAACATTTCGGAGCATGTTAGTATAATAAAAATAATATTCTACCACTAGCAAGGTCTAAGAATAAGAACGACTTTATTTCTTTATCCCGAAGGTGGTGCTTATATTTCCTGAAGGGGATATTGCTTTGGTACTTTGAGCAGCTCGAGGCTAAATCGATCAATTTTTCCTCTTTTTTTAAAAAAAAACTGTTTGGAATACCTTTTTTTTAAATGCATGAATTGTATTTATATCTGAAATTGCATTGTATGGAATTGTATCGCAAAATATCCGTTCATGACAAAAGCCGTAGAGTTCGCACCAGCGGTTCATATAATTCCATAAACTTTTATCTCTTCCATCTTTCCATCCTTTCTTACATTTTTCACCCCCCCCCCCCCAAAAAAAAAATTATGATACCCCCCCTCCCGTTCCCATGGCCTGGTTGGGCACGCTGGCATGGCGCACTGGGCCAAGGAATGCGGGTGGGTGTGTTTGCCGTGGCACAGTAATTAGCTCTCCGTGGTTAATTCGGCTTCCTCGTCTAAATTATGGTAATTCTGCGGCGCCTAATTGATTAGGATGCCCCTGTCTTACAATTGTGAGTCTGTTCTGATCTCTGTCGTTAATCCTTGAGACTCTCTGATGCTCGTTAGTGTTGGTTCAGGGTCAAAGCAGGGTTTGGAAAAGCATATAGCTCTTTAAGACTTTGTGAAGTTTGTGTGTGTGTGTGTGTGTGTGTGTGTGTGTGTGTGTGTGTGCGTGTGCGTGTGATTCTCAATCTCGTTAGAGCTGCTTTCATTCTTTTGATGTGTGATTTCATGGCATGAGAACAAGTGATGTCCAGAGTGGAGGTTTTGGAGCTGCCTTCTTTCCACCTGTTGGGTTGAGATTTTAGGCCAAGAAAGAGACAGAGAGTCTCCAAAATGTTGTCCTCTTTTCCAAGAGAGCTAGCCTCAGGGGAGAGGACTGCCTGTTTGGATCATTCTGGCCGCTTTGCGATATCCCCGTGCACCAGTGGATGCTGGAAAACCAGAATCACGCCATATTTTTCCATCACACAACCGTGAAGACGCCTCTGACTCAAGAGGAAAAAGCTTTTCCACAAGAAGTGATATCAGGCACCCCGAATCAGGTCATGCTTTTTGTATTATAGGTGTCCAACTGTAGGTGGCAGACTTGTTTTGATAATGGAAATCTCTCATGCTTTCTTCTCGGTGCCTGTGTGATGGTCCAGTGGCAAACTCGGTTCCGTTGCAGATTTGCAAAGCGGACCCTCCTCTGCCTCCCTTCACCCGGGCCGATGACAAACAGGAGAAAAACACATCGGGTTACGCTCCTTCAACCATCCTCTCCTTCTGCCTGCCTGCCAGTTGACATCCTCTCTATTAATTTGAGTCACCATTCTGTTTCTCAGTCAACCCCCCCCCCACTTCTTCCTCACCAAAGTTTCCTCTTCACCCAACTAACAAGCATTCATGAAGACACCGAGCCCCCCTTCTACCTCCGGCTGCCCAAACTCTCAGCACACTACTCAGACCTCTTGGTCATTGAACCACCCCCCCCTCCTTGGTCATTGAGCAGGGCTCATCAGCTCTTCCCCGGGCCCTCCAGAGTAGCGTCTCCCCTTTCTCCAGGGGTCCGCGGGGTCTTTGTCTGTGCACCGGCTCACTGCTTTACAATGACTCTCCACTCTATTAAGGTGCGTTCTGCCTGTTAGCGTCGCCAGGGGCAACTGGCCTCCCGCATGGCAGCTATGCAGCATGGCATTGTGGGCCGCGGGCCTGAGCAGGGCAGTTGAATCCTCGGCACTCCTCACACTTGACACCGCATGTGTTTATCTAAAGGGGGGGGCTTTGTGGTGTTTGGAGAACCCGGGGGTGGGGGGGGGGGGTGTAAAAAGACGTAAAACTCGGGGAGGGGGAGGGCACGAGGGGAGTTTGGGGAGGTGATAAATATTCAACAGCTCCTCAGAAGGAGTTACTACTCCCTCCAACCCCCAACACCCCTCCTGTGTGTCCTCTTCATGCCAGAAAGCAGATGGAATGTGAGAGCTCAGGGGAGGAGGCTCTAGTCTGGTTTTGTCCAATTAGCAAGGTTGTCAAAATGAATTTATCCACGGAGGCAGGAGGACAATGGAACCGGCAGTAACCCGGGAGAACTGGGGCCACCGTGTCTTTACTTAGCACGCTCGCAATGAACTTCTGTCTAGTGACTCTCTCGCACAATGACATATAAGGTATGCGCATACCTACGGCCGGGATGGATGGGTGCATGCATGCATGCATGCCTGCACGGCGCTGCCAATGAGACGTTCTGTAGATTCTGCCGGTTATCTCCATTTCATGTATACATAGCGCTTCACTTGGATACACACACTTGTCGAGTTCTTAAAGGGGGATGTCTAGATCCAGTCACAGGACCGTGTGTAAGTGCATGGTGTTTTGATAAGACTTTTGATACATCACACTGCAGGATCCTTGCTTCTTCCAGTGAGCAGGTATCTCTGGAGCGAAATATGGTCAGCCACACATCATTTCTTTTTCTGTTAAATAAGTATCTGCACGCCCGCAGGAACTGTGCGCATGTTTTAATCATTGATCCAGGATGTGAGGCTGATTTACTGTTTACGGACATCTTTCTTTTTAAATTTAAACTTGGTTGCAGGCACCAATCTGCTCTGCTTAATCATTCAGTCCTGGCAGAAATGAGCAGCTCACACCCTTCTCTTACAGCGCTGTCATTCAAGTATTTGCAGTACCATCTCGATACTCCCACAAAGTGTTTGCTATGCACTGCTCTTGGTCTGTGGTAAGGCTGTTACTGATCAGTCTCGGATACCTAAAACACACACATATACACACATACTCTCTTAGTTTAAAAGGGGGGCTTTCTCAAGTCTGTTTTTTATCAGCCTCGCTGATGTGGAGGAGGCTTTTCACTCTTCTTTCTGCGTGTGTCTTCTCCGGGCGGGATGGATGGAAAAAGCTGGACATAGACGTCAGGCCAACTTTTCATCTCGAGACAGGGTATTCGCTAAGCAAACACAGGGCCCAGCTGACTAATGAATCAGGGGAAGCAGACTCAGAGGAGAGAAGCTGTTTTTAAGGGGATGGGTGATCTATGAGAGGGCTTTTCATACCGCTATTAAACCAGAGCCCCCATCTTTCTTTTTGTCCATACTTCTGACTCGCTGCCACGTTGTTTATTTTTGTGGGAAAGAGACAGAAACTGGCAACAAGCTGGCTAGTTAAGAGGCCTCGGAGGTGAGGTTGTATACCCTGCCGTGTGTCCAGTTGGCAGATGGACCAGTGTGGTTTACGGTTAGCGACTCACAGTTGGGACAGGTGCTTAATACAGATGTATGTGTCTTTTATGGGCAGCTGTCCCAGGTTGTGTCCATAAAGCCACCGGCCACAGAAGCCAAAAGCCTTCAGCACTGCTTGCTCTTGGTTCCCCAGAAGCTTGCTGTTTGTTTACTCACCGGGGCTACTTCAGATGAGCTCCTCCAATGACTTAATTAATCTCTACCTATATGTAAGGTGGTGATATTTTTTAAATTATTTTTTTAGTCTTAACACTAGCTGATTGCATGATGATTGCCTCTAATAAAATATGACTCCACCGGTACTTTCAGCACCGTTTAGTGTGTAAATCTTTTTTTTTTTTTTTTTTTTTTTTGGCATGTTTATGTCTTTGCGGCATGAACTGGAGAGCAAGATATTGTTCTCTATTGTTGGTAATGGCCAAACCTGGTTTGCTAACAATGTATATAAAACTTAATGGAGAATATGCCAATGTTTTCCCTCTTGAATTGTGTTTGTCTTGCAAATTTTATGGTTCCATAAAGCCATCGTCGATCAATATTGGAGGCAGAGTTATGGGCTGACCATAAACTTACTTTAACTTTTTTTCCCCTCATGTTTTAGGGTAACTCTTTATTGATGAATTTCTTTAGAAAAAAGCGGTTGAGATTACTCTGATTTGCAGAGAGTCTTGTAGTTGACTGTGCCTTTAACTACAGAGAGACCTAACAGAGACATTTGTGCTAAAGATGGAGGTCAAAAGTGTGTTTTTATTAAAGAAGGTAGCACCAATGCCAGTTGCAGCTCAGCGATAATTAAACTATTAAACTATTAAAAAAAAAAAATCAGACCCAATATGAACGTTAATTGCTAGTGGAATTGTGGACAAAGAATTTTAGATTTCCATCCCTATCAACCCAGCTTGAACAAGTAATATCTGAAGCTGCACACACACACACACACACACACACACATATTGTGCAATGCGCGGTCTACTTTGGCAGCCAACATAGCTGTTTTTCCATCAGCCAGCAGCTTTGCTCATTTTCAATAACTGTACCCAGCAGCCAAACATTTTCACTGGAGCCATTAGATGATTAAGGAAGGCTGCAAGAGTTTCCATTCTCTTACTGTCCTGCTTTGGCCCCTTCTTTGTCTTGTGTGTATGAGTCTTGTCCTAGACGGTCATTTATCATCCCCTTGCCATAATAAGATCTAGACAAATATGTATGAGAAAGCTGTGTGCTTCCATTTTCACTGTATCAACCCAGGAAAGTTTATGCATAAGAGTATATGCATGTTCAGCGACATATATGTATGTGCGCGCGGGAGGGAGAAAGAGAGATTCAGTTTTGCAGGACCACCCTCCTCATCCTGACGGGAAGTTGTTAGTTTAACCTGACAGGAAAGAATTCGGGAAACTTGGCAGCTAGCGACGAGGGAGAAAAGCTCCCCTCTCTACATGAACTTTTAATAAACCAACTATTACCATCATCTTTCTCAATTCACCTCAGAGGTTACTTTTGCAAAGTATAAAAGAATCTGCATCCAGTAAACGGATATGTATATGTCTATGTATGTGTGTGTGTGTGTGTGTGTGTATATGTAGATGAACATGTATATGTATATATGTATGTACAGTATATGTATGTGTGTGTGTGTGTGTGTGTGTGTGTGTGTGTGTGTGTGTGTGTGTGTGTGTGTGTGTGTGTGTGTATATATATATATATATATATATATATATATATGTATATATCCCCAATCCCCCGCTGCCATGGCCTCTCATTAGTTGTTCTTTGTCCTACCTGATGAATGCAGCCTCTGTTCCCCCCTCCTTCCTCCTCTTGGACCTTCTACCTGTAACGGTTACACCTGAGCGGGGAGGCAGAGGGGTCGGGTTACAGGCTGCAGAATGAGGGCGCCCCTTTGATGAATGCTGGCATGATGGTTTCCTGGTGCAGGTGGAGGAGATGCAGTGAGATGGGGGTTTGATACAAAAGAGAGGCTGTGTTTGTGTCGAGAGTGTGCCTGCTGAGGGTCTTGCAGAAAGAGCTGCCATTTTGTAAATGGCCGTCTGTTTGTGTGTGTACAGGACTTGTCTCAGAAAATTAGAATATTGTGATAAAGTTCTTTATTTTCTGTAATGCAATTACAAAAAAAAGTTATACATTCTGGATTCATTACAAATCAACTGAAGTATTGCAAGCCTTTTATTATTTCAATATTGCTGATTATAGCTTACATCTTAAGAAAACTCAAAAATCCTATCTCAAAATATTAGAATATCATGAAAAAGTACTTATTGTTTTTTTAATTGCATTACAGAAGATAAAGAACTTTATCACAATATTCTAATTTTCTGAGACAGTCCTGTATATACACAAGTATGATTGAGCTAGAGAGAGAGCAGCTTCATTATAAATTCTAAATTGGTGGATTTGAGATTTGGTGCTTTGGTTCAAGTTGGAGTTTTGCATTTGTTTATTCCACCCATGGGTTATATTTGTTTAGAGTGTAAATAACTGTCTAACCTTGCCTATTTGTGTGTTTTTCTCTGTTTGTTTGTCACAGGGGGGTAGTGTATGGAAGATGTCTGGAAAGCGAGACTGGACTCCTTGGATGAAACAGAGAAGCGCCCCAGTGTTGTGTGCTCTTGGTGCAGTATTACTATGCTGCCTGCAGGGCGGCGCCTCTGTCTCCGGTGAGTAAAGGGGAAGAGAATAAGATAAACCCTATACATCATAGTATAGTACAAATCACCAGTACTGGAACAAAAAGTTCACTTCTCAGACATTTTTCGGTGTTTATGGTTCACATGATTGATGTCCATCCTTGGTGTATGAGTGCTGTTACATTTCTCATTTGGAACACCTGGCGTTGAAGAAGCCCTGCCAAACATAAAATATTCTGGTGCACAGCCTGTATTGAGCTGCTCAAGCCACCCAGTCTGAATTCAAAAGAAAAGAAGCAGAGTGTCCAAAGAAAAAAACAAGAACAGTATCTTAAATAAACAGCTTTATACATTGCCCCGCATGAACTTAAAGTCATTATGCTGCTGCTGACTTCTCTTTGCGATCTCTTTTCCAGACGAGGTTCCAGTGTTCACAGAAGAGCCTGTCTCAGTGGTGCAGAAGATGGGAGGCACTGTAAACCTGCGCTGCAGCACCAGACCTCCCTCTGCCAACATCAGCTGGCGACTCAATGGCCAACAGCTCACGGATGGAGACTTTGGCGTGTTACTGGGACCCAACAGCTTGTTTATCCCTACGCTCTCCAACCTGACAGTGGGCAGATATCAGTGTGTGGCCACCACTGGCTCTGGAGCCCTGGCCAGTGTGCCTGCTAACATCACCGCTGCCAGTGAGTAGCCACATGTATAATTACAGCAAATAAACACACACCAGTCCCTTTTTGGTGCCTTTTTGGGCCTGTTCAGGGGATCCAGATCACAGTTTGATTGACTTTTTTTTCTTTTTTTTTTTTGCCTAGTTCCTCAACAGCAGCAGGGCAATGTTGTATTTTTCCACTGTTGTGTTTAGTCCGAGTCTACAGTTCATTTGTGCTGCAGGATAAAAGCCATGAATTATCTCATCGTGTAAAGAAAAACAAATGGCAGCTTTTACTGTCATCGATCTAATGCGGTTAAAGTCAATTTTTCTTTTTCCTGACTTTCTGGTGCATCGCTTGTGTAAGTGTGCGGTGTTACATTTGATATGCATTCTGGGACTGAAAGGGGCCTGAAGTTGTGTAACTCGAGCTAAAGGAATGGCGGGGACCCGGGGGCAGGGGCCAGTCAGCAGGAAGAGGGGACCGGGACTCCTCGTAAAGCCCACCCCCCCCCCCCCCCCCCCCCCCCCCCCCCCGCCTCACTTGGCCACTCGGCTCCCCAAAACAACCCATTCCTCTCCATTAGGTCTGACAGAATGGCTCACTAGAAATTATGGCCCCATAATTGGGCTGTTTTGTGAAAAGTAGAGGGGAGATAACTGTGGTGTGTGTGTTCGTGTGTGTGTGTGTGTGTGTGTGTGTGTGTGTGTGTGTGTGTGTGTGTGTGTGTGTGTGTGTGTGTGTGTGTGTGTGTGTGTGTGTGTGTGTGTGTGTGTGTGTGTGTGTGTGTGTGTGTGTGTGTGTGTGTGTGTGTGTGAAGCTGGACAGAGGATATGGGCGTTTTCCTTACTTGACCATATTATCAGGTTATGGGGGGGGCTGTTAACTGCTCTTATAGTTGTACATGAATTGTGATGTATGACTTTGCCAGATGGTGAAACTGAAGGTGTTTTAGGCCAGTCGAGACAAGATCTGAACACAAGATGAGACGCAATGTCACATTCTCCTCGGGGCGTTCTGTAACTTCACCTCGCACGCAGCTCTCCCACTATATTTCTCACTCCTCACCTTCTCACTTTCTCGCTCTTTCCCACCTTTCATTATCTTTCACTTTCCCACCTATTTGTTATCATAACTTCGGTTTGCAGCTTTTGTTGAGATGTGAGAGAAAGAGAGAGAGAGAAAAATTTGCAATCGCTTCAGCGGTAAATGTTTCTTTTTGAAATGGCCACATGTGAAACCGCTCTGTTTTCCCCCACCTTCCCTTCTAAGCATACCTTTTGAATGTGTCCATCCCCATTCAATGTCCAAAAGCTGAAGAAGTTGCTCTGGTGAGAAAGTTGTTTTAGTTTGGCCATTTTTTTTTTCCGATCAGAATAGTTTTGGTTATAGCTTCTACTAACAATTCAACCAGGCAGCCCCCCCTTCTGCTGCAAAGATGTATCTGCTCAACGTGAAGTCAAAGCACATTGCACAATCAAGTTATAATTTAGATACACACATGCGCTGAGCCCCTGCTGTCTCACATAAAAATGATGAATGCGTTGCTCTAGATATTTTTGAGTTTGTCCTGCCAAGCCGCCCTTGGCTAGAAGGTCTGCTTTGACTTTATCTCCTTTCACCCTCCTCACTCGCGGACTGTGGGAGACACACTCACTCAAGATGTACATGTACATGCACACACGCAAACACACCTGAGAGGCACCCATGCGGGGTTTTTCCTGTAAAGAATGTAGTGGGGGAGTGGGGGTTAAAAGGTATAAGTAGAGGAATTTGGGGGAGGCAAGAACATGAAGGTGTGCAGATATGAGAGGGAGCAAGAGGAGGGAGGCTGTGAAAACAGTACCTGATTGATTTAGCAAATGGAGCGCTGCTCAGTCTCTTAAAGTCTTTTTTCCCCCCATATCTCACACACACACACACATGCACACACACTTGGCACTTAGCATGGCATTTCTTGGCTAAGATTCTCATGGTTTAGAATAAGAGTTCCAACAGATTAAGATGCGTGTGTGTGTTTGTGCATGTACCCTGATGTCCCCCACTTCTCTCATATTCCCGCTATATAGTTTCACCAGACAGCGAGCGCAGGGCTGTTGAACCCATCAAAGCTGCCTGCAGTGAAGCTGTTTGCTCAGTGCTTTGAGTAAATCACTGTGATGTCCCCATCAATAGATAGGTCTTAACTAAACCCTGCTTATTGAATTAGGGCTGTATGCAAAGGCTGATCAGCTGACTGTATGGCAGCAGCTTGGACTCCCTGCCAAACGGTGCTATTGGTCCAAGACAAACACACTCCTGGAAAGAATAGAGAGTTTGTTTGTTAAAAATAAATAACCTACGGGTAATAGATTTTAACTATGCTCCTGGAAAGTGTTATCTTCCTTTTCACAGTTAGTCTTCTTTTTGTCCAATTGCTGATTTTATTTTGCCCTTCCTGCACTTCAATATTTTATTTTCACTTTTATTGATTCTTAGGGCAGCATGTCCCCTTGCAAAGCTTAAGAGCACAGTTATGCTGGATATGTTTCCCTGAAACTTTATAGGATGGCCACCTCTCACCTTTGACCTTGTAGCCTGGCCTCAAGGCCGCTCCAGCGGGGGTTTAGAGAGTCATAGGTCAGATGAATGTCTATGCTGTGCAGACTCTGTGTCTGCAGGACACAGTTACAGCACATGGCCCCAGTAATCCCACTCCCTATTTCCCACAGAATGTGATCTGGGCCCAGGATGATGTTTGGCAGGATTATTGACACCTCCTTGAATGTTCCACACACAGTTTCAGACTCTGGCCTTCTTCACAGTGACATGAAATAAAAAAATAAGCCTCAGACAGAGAAAAGGCTACGAGCCAAGATTTTTGTAACTTAAATCCCATCATAGTATCAAGCAGAAGGAAAGAGATGGTTAAATGGTGAAGGATGTCTTCTTTTTTCTTCTTCTCCTGTCGGCTTTTCCCTTCAGGGGTCATCACAGCGAACAAACCTTCTCCATCTAACCCTATGCGGGATGTATTTTTTTAATTTCAAAGGGAGGACACAAGCAATGGAAATGTGGCTACAATGAGGGGAGAGTGATCAGAGAGACTGCAGATGTTGAAATATTACTATTCCGAGAGTTTATGTTACTCATTTAACTGTGGTTCAGACTTTATACATGTGCAGTCACTCAAAATTCACACAATGTATTTAGTGGTGAAATAATATGTGACCTATTTTACAACAACACAACAGCACTAACACTGCTCTCTGCGTGTGTTTTTCAGAACTGCGGGACTTCGAGCCAGACGACCAGCAGGAAATAGAGGTCGACGAAGGCAACACCGCTGTGATTGAATGTCACCTCCCGGAAAGCCAACCGAAGGCTCAGGTCCGATACAGTGTGAAACAGGAATGGCTGGAGACATCCAAAGGTACCTGGTTACTCTCACATCACGAATGCTTCATCAGTATCGTTCAATATCTCTCACTACCGCCCTCTTTAGTCCCTTTCAATCTGCATTATTTTCAGGAATGCCATAATCCTCCTATCTGATCTGTCATTAAACCGACGATAAGGTTGTTATCTAGAGAATGTTGAAACATGGGAGTGCAGTTGTTTATTTTTTAAACTATTTGCCTCCAAGTTCACTGGAAGTGAAGAAAAGCTCCAGTACTTTGTGGCTGGTATGCTGATGATGCCTGGGAGCTGTCTGTAGTGATATCTCCAGCTTATCTGTGAGGAAATGGATACCACATTAATTCTCTGAACTTTGTGGTTCTCTATGTCGCCATCATGTGGTCACTCCTGGTAGTGCAACCATACCCCAACATTGACTTCATGCAATGGTTTTCCAACAAGTTAAATTTTTCATTACATTCTTATGGTGCATGTTCATATAATATTTAACTGTAAAATAATTTGTGCTTTGAGTGATTTATTCAATTCCCGGTACTATTTCCGAATTGGTAATCATTTTCCAACTGATTATTTATTATTGGTTTTGTTATGTATTGATGTATTTGAATTTATTTATTTATTTTGTTACTTGCACTGGATTTATAGTACTCTTCACAAAACATAATTTTACATCTATTACTATTATTTTCCATACAGGTAACTACCTCATCCTGCCATCAGGGAACCTTCAAATAGCCAATGCCACACAGGATGATGAGGGCCCATACAAATGTGCTGCTTACAATCCCGTTACTCAAGAGGTCAAAACATCTACCTCTGCTGACCGCCTGCGCATACGTCGTGAGTTTCCCCTGTCCTTATATTGATCAAAAATCACACTTTTTGAAAGATTTTTAACAAAGCCAAGGCATATATAACTTGTCACAGGCAGAGAGTGGAAAAAAACCTCCGGGTTTTATAAAGTACTGTTGTCACTTATGGCGCACATATGGCTCACACTGGCACGCTCAGTGAAACAATTTTTATCTGATGCCGTCAGAACCCATCAAAGGGCAGGTGTTGGCAGCTCTCAGTCTAAATCTGAACATTTTGATTTTCAGAGACAATGACAAAAATCTTTGGACATTAACATCACACTTAAGTTTTTTGGAGAAAATCCAGGCAACTGTCAGAGAAGCATTTTAGAGATGGATGTTTAAGCTACATGTTTGATAAAAAGTCCCTTATACACAGTTCATACTAAAATAAGGGGGGTTAATTTGTCTTAAATTCTCTCCAGGCTCCACAGCAGAAGCTGCTCGTATCATTTACCCACCCGCATCCCAGTCCATCATGGTCACCAGAGGCCAGCGGCTGGTGCTAGAGTGTGTGGCCAGTGGCATCCCAACACCGCAAGTCACATGGGCGAAGGATGGGCAGGATGTTCGTGTCCACAATAACACACACTTCCTGCTCACCAACTTGCTGATCGACGCTGTGGCGGAGAGTGACTCGGGAACTTACATCTGCAGGGCCGATAATGGTATCGACTCTGCCGGCGCTCCCAGCTCTGCCATGGTGCTCTATGATGTGCAAGTGTTTGGTAAGTGAAGGAGAAAAAAAGTGGTCTTGTTTATTTTCCCTCTTTCTGGGCTTTAGAATAATAAATAAAAGTGCTGGTTGGTTTATTTACAAAATCACAGGATCCCGGATAAAATTATGTTCAATTTCAAATCAGGATGAAGTTCCTTACGAAAAACGGTTTGATTGCGTCACGGATTTAATAATTAGGCTGTCTGTTTTCTGGAGCGACGTAAGACAGAGGTCTGTTTGTGAAAGACATGTAGACCTGAGCACAGAACTCTTTCCTTAACAGGTCCTGATTGTCTAGGATATGGATGGCTGTTTTTATAGTGATTTTCAGTCTGTGTGTGTATGTGTGTGCGCGCGCGCATGCATGTTTATGCATGTGTGCTGTAGGCTTGTCTCACTGCAGCTGGCTTTAATTGAAGCCAGAGAAGTGCTGTAGCTGTAATGAGCTCTATTTTTTTTCCCCTTGATTCATAAGCAGCCAACCATCAACTAGCTGGCCCAACTTTGCTTGCTGGGCCCTCCACACTACCATACAGGCTTTACACATACATGCACAATGCCATTTTGGTCACACACACTGATAGTATGTGTGGAGAGTTCTTGTTGTGTGTTATTTTAAATCAAATGTATTTAATATTACATGGGCCAAAAATTAACCAGCATTTTATGATCAATTATTTTGTGATTTAAAAGTCCTCCAGCTACAGCCCCACACAATATTCAAAATATTGTTTGCATCTTGCAGAACCTCCTCAGGTGACAGTGGAGCTGCAGCAGCAGGAGGTGGTGTATGGGGAGACTGTGCGCATCACCTGCCAGGCCCGTGGTAAACCCACGCCCTCTGTGATGTGGCTCCACAATGCCCAACCTCTTTCCCCGTCACCTCGCCACCGCATCACCTCACGCATGCTACGGGTCTCCAACGTCAACCCCCAGGATGACGGCCTTTACCAGTGCATGGCTGAGAACGGAGTTGGCAGCTCTCAGGCCTCAACTCGCCTCATCACCATATCAACCGGTAAGTCCGCTGTATTTGTAACTTTTCAGAGCCTCGGTTCTCTTGCTTCGTTTTTAAAAGTTTTTAGATTTCAACCAGAAGGCTTGGTGTTTCTAGGGGTCTCATCCCGGGGGAAGTTGCCTACGATGTACAGGCCACTCAGCCCTGATAAGGTGCTGAGAGAACAGCCACCGGTGAGGCCTGGTGCCTCCGGCGCCATGTTGCCTCTCGACTGTTCCATGCTGCCCGGACAGATCCTCCCTGCAGAGGCGCCGGTCATTCTCAGCCTGCCACGCACCGGCAAGGCCGACTACTACGAACTCACCTGGAGGCCCCGACATGACCGAGGACCCCCCGTGCTGGAGTACATGGTCAAATACAGAAAGGTATTACTAAAAATGATTTATCCAAATCAGTCATATGCTAGTTTAGCCCGCTTCACGGTCACAGATTATGTGCTGGTTAACTTAGTCCTCTCTCTCTCTCTCGCTCTCTCAATCAGGTGGGCGATCCTCTCGCAGAATGGACATCCAGCAGCATCTCAGGCGCCCTTCACAAGTTGACCCTGGCCAAACTGCAGGCGGACAGCCTGTATGAGGTGGAGATGGCAGCCAAAAACTGTGCAGGTTTAGGACAACCTGCCATGATGACCTTCAGAACCGGCAAAGGTATAGCATTGTTCAAGAAGGAAGTTTTAAAGAGAGAGGTTAAAGGCTTCTCTCCCCCCCCCCTTTCTTTTCTAAATTATTTTCATTTTAAGGTTTAACTGAAGCACAGAGGTGAGTTTTCTTCTAAAGGTGTGTTAGAAGAATGCTGACCGCTGTCCCTTGGTTGCTTTATGGATTCAATCACAATGAAAATGAATAACAAATATAGATTACCTTAAGCATCGCTATTTTTCAAATGTAAATGAACAAAATATGGATTTCCACAAATAAAACTGTCTAGACGCAATTTTTATTTTTAAATATCAATATTGTAGAAACTAGGTATCAACCCATATTTTTTCAGAGCTGAATTTTTTTTTTAAATTTTGAATATAAAAATTTGTGGGCTCAAAAACAAATTAGACTACCTTCAAACATGTGTAAAGATTATACCTGTATATAACACTCACATGCACACTACTAAGAATGAATTGTTTTCACACCTGCAGGTCGCAGAGGTTTTGGAGGCCACAACGATCCACCAAAAACCCCTGCTGTACCTTCACCGAGCCTTTCGCGTAAGTATCCGTCCAGCACTGCAGCTTCCTAAAACTCTGCCTCTGTGGATAACACTTACTAACAATAACAATCAATTATGTGTAGATTCAGGTCTTTGATAATTTCATCTTTTAACATTCACCCTTTTTAACAAATATTTCTCTATTTCTCTTTACTTCTGTCACTGAAGGATGATCTTTCAGTAAGTGCTATGATGCATCCTCTTCCCCATCATAAACCACTTGTATAAAGTTTACAACGGGTTCGTAAGTTCCTGTCCTATGTTTGATCCCGTTCGCCCCCCTTCTGCAGCTCCCGAAGCCCCAGACAAGCCCACCGTCTCTACGGCAACAGAAACCTCAGCGTATGTGACATGGATTCCGCGGGGCAATCGTGGGTTCCCGATCCAGTCATTTCGGGTGGAGTACAAGAAGGTGAAGAAGGCGGGAGAGGACTGGATAACTGCGGTGGAGAACATCCCCCCATCCCGTCTCTCAGTGGAGATCATGGGCCTGGAGAAAGGTCAGCCATCTTCACACACATAGTTTATTTAGATTTGGCAGAGCCAAGGGGAGAAGTCGTACTGTAGCATGCAATTACAATGATAATGTCCTCCATAATTACATTCCCATGTCCCATAAATTCATCAGTATAATGAGAGTTGTTAAGAACCATTCCAGTAATTACCGCCATTAATCAAAAAAAAAAAAAAAAATAGATCGCAATCGCAAGCACTTATGAGAGGATAAACCTAAAATCATGTGAAAACAAACATCATTAGCAAGCACTCTAAGTAGAGCTTCAACTTCTCAAGCTTTTCTTTCAAATGAATAATCTCAATCTTTAACCCCCAGGAACGTCCTATAAGTTCCGTGTGGTGGCAGTCAACGTGATCGGCTCCAGTCCGCCCAGCGCCCCTTCCAAGGCGTACACCGTGGTAGGAGGCAGAACCCACGAGCGCCCTGTCGATGGGCCCTACATCACCTACAATGAAGCCATAAATGAAACCACCATCATTCTAAAATGGACTGTGAGTGATTTCAACAACTAAAAAAAATCCATTCGGTTTCTGTTGCTTTGAATTCAGGCTAACATTTGTAATATTTGTTTTCCTTTCAACAGTACACTCCCGCAAACAACACACCCATTTATGGCTTCTACATTTACTATCGGCCGACCGACAGCGATAATGACAGTGATTATAAGAAAGATGTGGTGGAGGGAGACAGATACTGGCACTCCATCACGGACTTGCAGCCAGAAACTGCCTACGACATCAAGATGCAGAGCTTTAATGAGAAAGGGGACAGCGAATTCGGCAACGTGGTGATCCTCGAAACAAAAGGTGAGGGCGGATTTAGGTTGAAATCAGTTTCCGGTCGGATTCAAATCCAGATACAAACTCTCTGACTGCTTTCTTTATTCTCAGCTCGTCCAAATCACCAGCGACCTACTCCTTCGGAAACCCCAGACCAAGTCGTGTGGCCCTCCAATGAACTGGTGCCTCGGTCGGGCGACCTCCCCTACCTCATCGTCGGTATCGTCCTCGGAGCATTCGTCTTTATCATCGTTGCTTTCATCCCTTTCTGCCTCTGGAGGGCTTTGGCCAATCAGAGTGGGTGCTCCTCGATCCCTGAAATCCTTTCAGAAATGTTGGTCGCCTCAACATGGATAATAACAGTGCTCTGTTTTTATTCCAGAGCAAACATCTGACATGTGCTTCCCCGCTGTGGCTGCCCCTGTGTCATCATGCCAGTACACCATGGTTCCCCTCCAGGGACTCGCCCTGGTCAGCCACTGCCCTCTGGATGCCCACATGACAGCCCCGCATGGAGTTTACTCCCCAAATGGAGAATACACACCGAATGGCAAACCTCACCTCCCCGCACACTGCCTGCCAGGGCTGCAGCAGGTAATACGCTCTTTTATCGACTTCTTTAATAAGACTCCATCACTGTGAAAGTCCTCTCGGTTTTTCAACGCCCCTGTGTTTCCCAGGACGAAGTGGACTCTGACATGGAGTGTGACACGTTATTGCCACAGATGGTATCAAATGGACATTTGCCTGTTTACCACTACTCTACCAGGTACGTTTATAGTTAAAATCTGAATTTCAGCAACCCGGGAGTAAATATTTAGGGATTTTTTTTTTTGTCTGTACTCAATGGTTTGAATAAGCAGCCGAAAAACGTGGAAAAAATAACACTTTAAACTAATTACATTGTATTTTTAGTCCCTGACTTGTATTAATTTAACTGGATCACAGATGGATAACAGATATGTGTTTTGATGCCATAACATTTTTGTTTTTTTTGTTTTGTCCTTTTTTTCCTCCAGTGGCTCAGATCATCTGGAACAAACATTTTGTTCTCCTGAAGATTCCACTCTGCAGCTGCAAGACTCCTCACACCAACTTCTCAGGTCGCAGGAAGTGAGGAAGGAGGGCAGCTTCTGTGACCATTCACTGGAAAGCATCTCTCACAGTATGTTTATGTCATGCAATTATACTGGTTATTATTACAATCTAAGATAATAGAATATATATCTTAACTTTAAAGTTTCAAACAATTTATTTATTATTGATGAGATTTAGTGTCATAGCTGAAGACATGTAGAGTTAAAGACATTTCATGCCCAAACCTACTCTCTTCATTTATAAATGGTCATGATTGTCAAGATATAAATGTGTGTGTAGAATGCTGACTTCGGTATTACCTATTGTTCTCCTTTGGAAGAAACAAAAATTTGCTGAAGTCCTTAACAAATCAAGAATGGATATAGGATTGCGAATTACAGGCTCAAATTCTAATTTTGTCTATGCCGAGATACTATTTTGATATTCATTCTTTTACTTTTAACTTCTCAGAATTTGTTTTCTATGAAGTCATTTTCTGACCGTTCTTTCCCCCCTTTTGAATATAGCACCAACAGCGTTTCCTCTTCTGTCTCTGGAAGATGAAGGTATTTTCATCACATCGTCATCCACGGCCACAACACCAGAGTCCCACGACACAATACAGGAAGTGAACATCCTCCCAAATGAAGCCCGGCCTGAGGACACAGGGACCACCAATACAACAGATGCATGAGACTGTCAAACAGAAGAAACAAAAAAAATATATTTATTTTTGTATCAAAGATATTTATATATTTATGCTTTTGAACATAAGTGTTTGATGACTGTACATAAGGTTATTTTCATATTGAAAAAAAGACTATACATAAATACAACCTCACTATGTCATAGACAAATAGACTATTAATGCTGGACTTTTTAGCTTTTCCTGGTTGGGAGGGTTTTTTGGTTTGTTTTTGTTTTTTGAGACATTATTCTTTGCGTGAAGACCATTCAGAGGACCTTAATATCTCCCTTTAGGTCCCCTCTCAGTTCAGCACTTGTTGGATAGACCTTCCTCACGTCATTCCTCATAGACCTCCATCCTCAATGTTTGGACCTTAGCTTTACATAAAGGGACCATTCAAAAAAGTCTGATGCTGTAATTTCAAGGTGCATCATCGCTGAAAAAAGTCTTGCTTTATTCAAAATAGCTTCATTTTGTATATCAATAACACAAATTTATAATGCATTGTTCATCATTAACAAACTATTAACACGTGTATGCAACATAAATTGTTTCCGTAGTATATAAGAGATTATATATTGTATAGTTATTTATTTTTTGGTTTATTTCATGTTCTTTTTAAATCACTGAATGGGAGAGATTCTGGAAATATCTTTAACTCAGTCATTGATAAGCTGAACTTGATACACTAGACTGCAACCGCGTGTTTACTCATTTGCTGGTTACCAAATGATTGCCAGGTGAGGCCGCTGTGACAGTGTGTCAGTATTATTCTCCCCTCACAGATCGATGAGTAAGTATTATGAGTTATGATTTGCCAGACACATCTGCAATCAAAATGAAGGATATCCTGAATCCACACTTTCCTTTTAAATGTAGCCATTCTGTGGTTGCACATGCTGGAGCACTATTGCATGTAAATAAAAATTTCTGAGGCTGACACATGGTTTATTGCATTTTCCCTAATTCTGCCACAGTTGGACTTTTCCCTTCAGGGGTTGCCACAATTGATAAACATTCTCCATCTAACCCTATTCTCTGTATCTTCTTCTCTCACACCAACTAACTTCATGTCCTCTTTAGTTACGTCCACACGGTCTTCCCCTAGACATCCTACCCGGAACCTCCAATACCAGCATCCTTCCAAAATATTCACTATCCTTCCTCTGTACATGACTGAACCATCTCAGTCTGGTTTCTCTGACCTTCTCTCCAAAACCTCAAACATTTACTGTCCCTCTGATAGACTCCTGATCCTATCCTATCCTTGTGAGTCCCACAGAGAACCTCAACATCTTCATCTCTATGACCTCCAGTTCTGCTTCCTGTCTTTTCTTCAATGCCACTGTCTCCAAACTTGGTCTCACCAGTTTTGCACACCTTTCCTTTCATTCTGACTGGTATTTTTCTATCGCAAAGTACCCCTGACACTTCACCTTTTCTAACCTGCATGAGCCTGTTTCTTCCCCTCTTTTCCACACGCCATTGCTCAAGGCGGTTGACCCTAAGTAGTTCAAATCCTCCACCTTCTTTGTTTCTACTCCCTGTAGCCTCACCCTTCCACTTGGTCTCTCTTTCACACGTATATATTCTGTCTTGTTGTGACTAACAATTTCTCTCCTTTCCAAAGCATACCTCGACTACTCGAGATTTTCGTTATCCTGTTCCCTGCTCTCGCTACAGATCACAATGTCATCTGCAAACATGGGTCTTGGATATTTCTGTCGAACTCTGTCAGCCTGTCCGTCACAACTGCAAACAAGAGGGGGCTCAGAGGTGATCGATCCCTGATGAAGTACCACCTCCACCCTGAACTTCTCTGTCACAACTGAGTGAGGAGGGCACTAATGCCCAGAGATCCTGTTGAATAATCTAGTCAGAAACTACTGCTGCCTCTCCTAGATACTTCCCCACCTCCACAGGTATATCATCAGGACCAACTGGCTTTCCACTTTTCATCCTCTTCAATGCCTCTCACTTTTACTAATCTTTTCTACTTTGTGGTCTACAATTGTTCTCTTCTACCTTTACCTTTCTTTCAATTTCCTCATTCATCAGCTCTTCCTAGTGCTCTTTCCATCTTCCCATTACTCTTCTACCATCTGTCAACACATTTCCCTCTGTATCTTCAATCACCTGGACCTGCTGTATATCCTTTCCATCTCCATCTGTTTTGCCAGCCTGTATAACTCATTCTCTCCCTCCTTACTGTCCAACTGAGCATACAAGTCATCATACACCCTTTGTTTTGCCTTTGCATTGCATCTCCCTGTACTGCTGTCTTCAGTCATCTCAGTGTCCCACTTCTTCTTTGCTAACCACTTTCTTTGTATACATATCCGAACATCGCCATTTCCTCCCACCAAGTCTCCTTATCTACTTTCCTTCCGGATGACACACCAACTGCTCTTCTACCTGTCTCCCTGATCACATTAGCTGTAGTTGTCTCCCTGACCCCCCAGTCTTTCTCAACTCCTCCCTGAAAACCATACCACCTCTTCTCTTTTCAGCTTCTACCACTTTGTCCTCTGCTCTGCCTTTGTCCTCTTTATCTTTCTTGTCACCAGAGTCATCCTACACACCATCATCCTATGCTGTCTGGCCACACTCTCACATACCTCTACTTTGCAGTCACTGATTTCTTTCCTCATCTATACAAAATGTAATCTACCTGCGTGCCCCTAATGCCACCCTTATAAGTTACCCTGTGTTCCTGTCTTTATGGAAAAAAGTATTCACTACAGCCATTTCCATCCTTCCATCCTGCAAAGTCTACCACCATCTGTCCCTCTGCGTTCCCATCTTGGATACTAAACCTGCCCATCACTTCTTTATCACCTACTGCCTCCATCAATATCTCTCATCTCTCATCATTTCGTTAAACTCACCCCAGAAATTCTCCTCTAACTCACACCCCACCTGTGGGGCATAGCCACTAATAACATTGAGCATCACACCTTCAATCTCTAGTTTCAGACTCACAAGTCTGTCTGGTACTCTTTTCACCTCCAGAACATTCCTAACACATTCCTCCTTCAAGATAATGCCTAGTCTATTTCTCTTCCTCTCTGTACCATGATAGCGCGACTTAAAACCTGCTCCTAAGCTTCTCACCTTGCTATATTTCTCCCTTGTCACCTGGACACAGTATATCCACCTTTTGTCTCCGCTTCATGTCAACCAACTCTCTAGCTTTTCCTATCATCATCCCAATATTCAAAGTCCCGACTCTCAGTCCCACACTCTTGCCTTTCCTCTTCTCTCTTTGGTTCCGAACACGCTTTCCTCCTCTCCTACTTCCACCCCCAATAGCTCAATTTCCACTGGTACCCTGTAGGTTATCGGCACCAATGGGAGTCATCGTTTACCCGGGCCTCGACCAATCCGGTATGGGATTTGTAGGTTCGATTCACATATTTTGTTTTGGCACAAATTCTAACTACATTCTGGTAGAGTGAGACAAAACCGTATAATCACATTCATGTTGCATTATGTGTAACTGGCATTATCTGTGCTTTGCTCTGAAAACATTTTCAATGTTGTCTCCTAAAAGTTGGGACATTTTACTTATTCCATCATCTGAGAACCAAGGGCTTTATAAAAAGTTTTTAATCTACTACAAGTGCCACCTAGTGGACTAAAATAAGCACAATTCTTCAGTCAAGACGCAAATACAATGGTCACCTTATAAACTTTATTTATCAATTCTCTATTTACAAATACATACATAATCTAACAATTTTGATATGAAACATTTGTATTTACAAAATAGTTGTTGGGAGGAAAAGAAAGATTTTGCACTGTACAACCTGATAAGTTAGTAAATTACATGGGTAGGTAACTGTGCAGAGTTTTCTTAACAGAATACAATAAATTCCAAGGGGAGACTCAACTCTGATTTTGTTTTACAATGATTCAGATTAACCAACATTTGACAGATGAGCAGACCAAAATTTCAAAGTTCCCTTAAAATCAATTTTAAGTATAACAAATTGCAATATTGACCTCATACTTATGCCAAGGGAATGAATAACATATTCCAATTTGGTGAACGCATAAACAATGAAAATCACCGGATTACATGGTGTCACCTCTATCTAGAATTGTTTATCAAGTGTGTCACCTACACTGTTAAACCGGTACCATCAAATGAAAAAAAAAACGAAGTAATCTCATCACTCCTCAACGGTCTACAGTGGCATTCACAAAACTCTGCAGCAATTTTTCACACAGCCGAGCTGCCGTCGTGTCCCAAGATGTGGCTAATGTTGTGAGCGGGGCGGTTGGGCTGTTTGCCAGAGTCGGCGGATGAGGTGTTGGAGAGAGACAGTAGGGGAGACATTGGCATGGCAGAGCCGTCGGTGGGCATACCTGTGGCGATCTCAGGAAAGAGTGAGGTGAGACTGAAGTTGGATATATGAGGCGTGATTCCAGATGAGTTTGCAATGGGCATTGGGGGCATATCAGGCAGCAAAGGGAAACTAGCCTGGGCAAAACCCACAGGGCGAGGGGGAGAAAGAATAGAGCCAAAACGGTTATTGAGGGGAGGGGCACTGCCCTTGTCGGCACTTGGGCTAGTAAACATTTGATTGGGGAAGTATTGGAGCGTGACATCGCTGGGAAGGCTGGGGTGAGCTGCTGGGGAATAGGAAGGATAGAAAGAAGGCAAAGTGTTCTGGGGTTCAACTGGCAAAAGAGAGGGCGTGCGTGAAGTGCTGGGCTGGCTCACTGGAGGAATGAATGTGGAGTTAGCATTGATAGGTGGCGGGGGATTCATTCCACCTTCGGGAATAAAAGGGAAGCCAAAGTTTTGTGTTAAATGTTGGTCTGGAACCAGGTTGTTGTCACTAGCAACCTGAGCACCATCTGCCATAAAGCGGACAATCGTACTGCGCCTCGCCTCCCCTCCAGACTGCGGCCTGCTCAGCAGCACTCCCCCTCCCGAGGGCAGTGGCAGGTGACCCTCTGGCTCAAAGGGATTACTCGGCCTTAGAGCTCCCGATCGAAGCCGGTCACCAGGTCTCAATTTGGTAGGCTGAGTATCTCGGGCAATGTGGCGAGAGTGCTGACTGACAGCAGTGGGTGGCCTTGAAGGTGCTGAGGAGCGGCCTGGCTCAGACGCGCTGTGCGGAGTCGGGGGTGGATGGGGGAGACCTGCTCTGACACCTGGGCCTCCGTGCATATTATTGTTTACCTGAGAAATATGTCCCTTATTGCCCTCACCCAGCCGCATAGCTGAAGCCTTCTGGGTCTGGGGTACACTTGGGCTCGATGCCTTGGCCTGTAGGTCTCCTGTGGAGCTGCCAGGCACACAACTGTACTCCATGCTGACTGGAGGACAACACTGCACTGCCCGCTGGTGGTTGCTCTGCTCAGGGAGGTGAGGGGAAAGAAGACTTTGCATGAAACTCTGATGACAACTGTCCTGCTCACGTAGCAGCGCAGGTCCAACCTGAACTCCCTGTGAACCCAGATGAACTCCGGTGTAGCCGCCACGGTTCCTGACGTCAGGAGGTCCCACACCCATTCTGAAACTGCCCTGCTGTTGCCCAGGGGGCCCCCTCTGGGTGGGAGGCACCGATTTGGGGGCCATTTCACTGCCACGAGATACCTGGGCATCGAAGCCGCTGAGCTGATGTGCTCCTGGTCCTCCACCCATATTCTTAAAAGGCGGACACTCCGAAACCCGTTGGACATCAGCGGAGCCAGTGTGGTCCGCTGGCAGCCTGTTCTGTGGGTTGTGTGCAATGTTTGCCTTTCCTCGAGATGTGTCAAGGTAACCCTGGAGGTCTGGCTGCTCCTGCGCAGCACTACGGCCAGGTTGGTGGTGAAGGCCCATACGCTGCTGCTGTTCACCGCTGGAGGAGGTTTTCCCTATGAGTGCCTCTGCAGAATAGTTGGAAACACGGTGGCTTTCCTGACGTGATGGCACGCAGGCCAGGTCTGATGACCGAGACACAGGATTGCTGGGGGGAGACAAGAGCTGATGCTCGATGGTCCTAGAGCTCATCATCCTCTGCATAGCATTGTGATCCTGACCAGGCTAGGGAGAGGAAAAATTGCCAAAAATGTAAATTCTATAATCATAAAAATTATCAGTCAAAAAAAATATCCATGATAAAAATTGGACCAATTGTGAGCAAATTTATACCAATTTTTAGATAATTATTTATCCTTCTCGTGGGGAAATTTGCTCTCTGCAATTAACCCATCATGGATGAACCATGAGCGGTAGCCTGCCGTCGACCAGTGCCAGGGGAGCAGTTAGGGATTCAGTATCTTGCTCAACAACAATACAACACACTAGGAGGAGCCAGGAATCGAATCGGGAATGTCGGTTCCAAAGACGATTGCTAAATAGATAAATAAAAGCAAGGAGCCTATCTTCAAAACACGGCAAACATTTCAGAGTATGTCTTGAATACTTTAACAGTAGCTCACCCCATGTTTTTATATTTCTTGTTTGATCATTTATATTGAATAGTTTTAGAAATACATACAGCTAAGTTTAGAAAGGAAGGAAAGAAAAGATCAACAATTGTGCATTAGAAAATAGAGGGCTTTGTTTTAAAGAGATGAGATAAATCATGTAATACTGTTCACAAACCTTAAGGTGTTCCTGCTGGGCCAGGTGGTTGTTGTGGTGCGCCCGGGGTCCAGCTGCCTGGGCTTCACAGCTCTTTTCCTGGTGTCTAAAGTGCTGCTGTTGCTGCTGGATTTGCTGCTGCAGATGCTGCTGGTGTCTGGTGTGGGAGTTTTGCTGTTGCTGTAACTGTTGCTGCTGCTGCTGTGTGTGGTGTTGATGCTGCGCTTGGGGCTGCTGCTGCTGAAGCGTCTGCTGTTGGTGCTGTTGAGGATGCGTCTGTTGGTGTTGTGTTGGCTGCTGATGCTGTTGTGATTGTTGATGCGTCTGCTGCGGATGTTGCTGGGGCTGCTGCTGCTGCTGTGTATGCTGTTGATGTTGGGTCTGTTGCTGATGCGAGTGCTGCTGAACACCAGGCTTTTCTAGGTGATGCTGCTTCTGTTGCATTCCAGCAGATGAACCAGTTTGGCTGCCTCTGACAAGTCCTCGTTTCTTATGCACATGCTGCTGCTCTTGCTGCTGATGAAGGGCCCTCTGGTGTATGGAGTGCCGCTGTGCAGAATCAGGTTGCGTTAAGTGGTGTTGTAAATGATACAAATGTCTTTGTTGGTCTTGCTGCTGCTGCTGCTGCTGCTGTTGTTTCATGTAAAGGTTCCCTCCCAGGTGCTGGCCAGGCTGGGCTGCAGTATGTTGTTGATGACCCTGGGGTGGATGAAGAGGCTGACTCTGCTGCTCAGGCGGTCCTTGTGGAGGGCAGTGGCCATCTGAGGGCCGAACTACTGGGCTCATGAAGGAGTTTGTGGAGAAAAGGGTGACTCCGCCTTCAGAGTTAATTCTTTTCATGGCTGAAGATGTGGGAGCATGCTGTCCCACCATCATCTGACTGTGGTCTGCTGCTTTCACATCCATATGACTGACACCTGTAGCTGATGGTGGACATGGTTTGGGACGCTTCCCAGTGTTAAGCATCACCTCCTCCTGGGCCTGCCGTTTGGAAATGATCTTTACTTGACGCTCAGCTTGAGCCCTCATTAACGCAGTCTTTATCGGGGTGTACTCTGTCACCTGAGCTGCGCCAGAGCAGGGTGAGAGAGCATTGTTGGAGGGCTGGGATATATGTGCTGAGGTTCCAACAGGTGATGGAACTGAACCGTGTTGGCCAGCCAGATTTGGAGAACCAGGATAGGGCTGCTGACTGGAGCTGGGCCTAATTAGGTTGTTGATACTCAGGCTAGCCACGCTGCCACTCTGGGATGAGCTTTGAGACTGGACCTGAGGAAGGGACTGTGACTGGGAGTATGAGATAAGATTAGATGAGCTTTGTGGGTGTCTGGTTCCTCTGGACCCACTAACAGACCCATCAACAACATGTCCTCTGACAGACACTTGGAATGCTGGTTTGGCTGTTATTGTGTCCATGGGTTTAGTCACTTTTGCCTGATGTCCAGTGGCGGTTCTTTCTTTACTGCTTGACACTGGTGAAGTTTTAGGGGTTTCCCACGTAGTTGTGGAGGGGCTTGTTGAAACAGCATTTTCCCCAGAGCAGCCCCCAGTCCTCCTCCCAGGGCTGTCCTGTTCTAACATGGCCAAAGCAAGCATCTCAGCCTGCTCTGTTGTGAATGTAAATGTTCCATATGAACCAGATGATGCACTGATGCTGTGCCCTTGAGGAAGCATAGATGCCACAGAAAAGCCTCTGCCTCCCCCCGCACCTGTAGACATGGGGGAATCTGCTTGTCTACTTGACACTATGGGGTGATCCATAGTTTGGTCATCTAAATCAGTGTACACCTCTTGAGATGGCACAAATTCTTTATTAGATGTGTCAGATGTAGTTGCCACTGAACCTTCCTTTTCTGCTGTTAATGTGCAATGTGTCTCTGTCTGACCTTCCCGGTTTCTTCCAGGGGGGCTTGGAGGTTTGATTTCTGCAGAATGGCAGACAGGGGATATTGTTGTGTTCATAACTGTCTGTTGCGTTAGAGCTCGACTGGGAACGGCCCTTTTCCGGTACTCTGAACTCGTTGGGGTTGTTACTGTATTGTGAACTGCTGAACCAGTTGGTGTAGAGGAAGGGAGTGTAGCCACTGTGGATACAGACTCCGAAGTAGTGCACTGGGGCTCCAGTTTGTTATAGCTTGGAGGATTTGGGGTATTTGATCCCTCAAGGTTGCATACTAAGGTTGGTTGAGGAGTCTGCACTGAAGATACTGGTGCAACGGCTGTGGTGCAGATGGGGGTCAGACATACCGTATAAACTGTTGTGGAAATGTTTCGAGTGTTAGTGGCACCCTCAGAGCTGACAACCGATCTGGTCTGTCTAGAAATAGCAGAAGTGGCAGTTGATTTAATTTGAGTCGCATTGGTTGATGTACTGGCAGCTGGTTGTTTAATCTCTGAAATTACAAGTTCGGTTCCAGAAGTACTGTTTCCTGACACTCCTGTTGGTTTACTTTCAATGGCAACAGCTGCACTATCGAATGGTTTGGCTGTTGTAGCACTCACAACTGTAAGTGCAGTTGCTGTAACACTAGTGTTGGCGTGACAGAATACATCATCATTTTGAGATACACTGACAGAGTTTCTGCTCTGTGGACAGGTTTGAGTGAGTACAGTGGGAGAACTAGATGTAGACAAAATCGTTTTTGATGTGCCTTGTGTATTAACAACTTTTCCTTCAATTTCACTGCAAATTGTTGCTGGGGCAGTTGAGGAATTCGCAGGTGGAATGTCTGTGACTTTTACAGAGGAGTACTGAGCTAGTGAAACATCTGTGTTTTGTCCAGCAGTAGTTGTAGCCTTAGCTGAGATAGGGACAGCAGCTAGCACCTGACTGAGGTCTTTTTTCTTTCCTGGTTTGGACTTTTTAGTGACTGATCGTTTTGAACTTGACATGGTGCGAAGCTTCTTGCCTGGGAGCTTTGGAGCATTCACCACTAGCCCTGATTTGACTGGGCTCAAACAAGGAACTTGTAATTGTTGTGCAGGCACAGCAACTGTGCTTCCAGTTGCAGGCACGGGGGGATTTTGCAGTTTCTGCTGAATTAACGAAGGAGAAGCAGAAGTTGGACCGCTGCTCTGGCCAGAGATACTGAGGGAAAGGCCCTGGGAGATACTCTGGTTGAGACTGCTGAGGGCCCCTAGACTGTTGAGGGCCACATTAGTTGTTGGTTCCTCAGTAGTGGTGGGCTGGACGAGCTGGAGGGTACTCTGGCCACCCTGTGAGGGGGATTTGTCGGAGGTCTTCATCGGCTGCAATGCAAATACCTGGCCATTCACAGTGATGGTCTGTGGGGTTGCTGGGACAGTCTGTGATGTCGATGTCTGGCTGACCTGCACAGTCTGGTTCATTTGAGGCTGAACAGGGCGGGGAAGAATATGGACAAGCTGCTTTCCCCCGACACTCTGTAAGGAAGTGGCAGTTGTCGCACAGCCGGTTGTGGGTATTTGAGTTGACACAGTAGGTATGGCTGTGGGTACTGCAGCAGGTACCATGCCAACTTGTGTATTCTGTGGAGCAGGTGCTGTCTGATTGGGTGCTTGGATTATTACAATATGCTGACAAGGTGTCTGATTGGTCACTTCTTCTCTCATTACTGATTGGGTAGGACAAGCGTTAGCCTGTTGAAGGATGACAACACTTGGGTTGTTGGTGTTCTGGGATGCAGTGACCCCTGAGGCAGTTGCTCCAGTTGGGTTGACCTGAAGCACCTGCATGGTCTGAAGGAGGGGCAGTACAGTAGCCTGTGGCTGAGGTACCAGGGCTGGCTGAGGAAGTGTCTGTTGCTGAGAAATGAGGGCCGTCGGGGTATGGGGAACCAGTGATGCTGGTTGCAGTACAGCAGACTGGGGTTGTGACACAATGGCAGGGTGAGCTACAACAGTGGGTTGTGGGACTATGGCTGACTGTGGAAGAACAGCACACTGAGGTTGGGGCGCTAGAACTGCCTGTGTCTGGTTCAGGATTGTGGGTCGTAGTTGGGATGGTCTCTGAAATGGCTGTGCTTGAATTTGGGCAGCAATCGGGGCCTGCTGTACAGGCACATGGGGCTGCATCTGAATTTGAACAGGCTGAAGAGATGGTTTGTTACTCACGGGGCCGGAGGTCGCAGTCACTTGTTGGACAGCCTGGAAGGTGCTGCTAACATCTTGGTTGGGAAGACTCTGGCAGACCGGTTGAACGGTGTTCCCTGCCATTTGCAGTGTCGTCCAGGTAGTCTGAGTACTGCCAGCTGCCCCTGACCTAAGCAAGGCTTGGCTGGTAGGGATTGCAGTGTAATTAACAGTCCTTAAGGTAGTGTCCTGTGTGACCCATGAACAAACCTCTGGTGTTCTGGGTGCAGTTACAGTCTGAGTAGACATAGTGAGGCTAGACACAGGTGGGGCAGAACTTTCAGTGGAGAGATGAGAGGCTGAAGTAGTTACTATATTAGTCTGGGCTGAGGCAGCAGGCTGAGGTTGCTGTGGCAGAGCTGTGTTTGCTGTAGGGAGCTGAAGAGTGATGTAAGACACAGAGGGTGGAAGAGAGGGAGCGGTAACTGGCTTCTCAATCACACACTGCTCCACCATGGCAAGGCCAGGCATTGACTGGTTGGGTCCGATGGCTGAACCAGGGTTAAGTGCAGGGTTGGAGGAATTAACCTGCAGCACAGCTCCATTAACTCTCAACCTAGCCGTGACCTCAGAGGATGACTGAAGAATTAATGTATCAGATGTCTGTTTTCCCGGGCTTGTTTCTTTTCCCGTCGGGCACACAACATTACCGTTAGAATAGACAATAATTCCTTTCGGGAGTTGATGCGTGGGAGTCACCTTTGCCACCTTGGCACTGCGCTGTTTTCCTTTCCAGTTCACAGTAGGATCTTCCAATATATTGATATCATGGGCTTTGAGGAGCTCCATGTAGTGAGAACTCTCCTTTCGTAAGTCCTCCAACTGTCGCCGCAACCGCCGGATCTCCTCGGCTGCATTGACACCAGGTACACAGAGAATAATCTCATAAAATTTGAACAGCTCAATGTACAACAGCAAAAACCACTGGGCTGATTAAAGGTTTAACTGGGGTTTTAACTTCACCTTGGACTTTATCTCCTCCTTCCAAAAGCATTGCGTCATTCTGTTTCTTCAGTTCAGTGATGTAGCGAAAAGCCTGGTCCAAAATCATGTTCTTACTCTAGCCAAAGAGACAGGTTGTATATTTGTAAAAATGTCTCAAAATGTTAATTATTAGATGCATTTAGGCCTTCATACATTAAATACACTCATCGGTTCATCCTGAATGCCAAGCCATTAAAGTAACCACCCAGACAGATACACACAGACAATTATGTTAATTGGGTAAAAGAAACCGTAACGGAAACTTTTATTTACCTGTTTGAGTGCCTGGGAACAGGGCAGAAGATTTCCTATACGGTTAATTCCAGCATTTATCTTCTCCTTTCTGTGTCTTTCAACTAAAGGAAAAAAATATAACCTTAATGTCTAATTTCAAGAGTCATCCAATAGCGAATCTGTTGTAGCTACTCAGCAAGATAATCTCACCTGCATTGTGGGACTCTTTATTTTTCTTTTTTCTGTAAAAGCAATTTGAAAAGATAACTTATTTCTCACTAGTTTTAATAAAAATCACATCAATAGCCAGCATAAAACTTACTTTGGTTTTCGACCAGGTGTCTGAGTTTCAGTCATCTCTGGCATCCTTTCCTGATAGTTGCCTGTATGATAAGGTCCCAGGCCAGTCACCACAATTACCAGCTGATCCTCAAATGTCTTTCGTGACCGTCCTGCAATTAATCATACCATATTTTTTTTAAAACATTAGCATATATGACCACAAATCAATGTTTGCATCTTTGTATTGCGGTTACGTTGTCAAAGCAAACATGATAGTCTACTCATTAAGCGACACTGGTCCTCAACAACAACTAGCTGATGAAAATGTAGCTAGCCTTACAGCTAACCTAAAGTAATCTGCGTGAGCATTACAGCCTCATTGTACGATAGTGAATAGATTACATTGAACGTGAAGGTGTTATCTATTCAATGCAATGACTAACACATCCACATACAGAGCCATTCCGTCACTTAACAAGGAGAAATGAAGCAATCCGAGCAATTACCTTCCCACCTAGCCTTCTCTTAGCTTGCTCGCCAAAAGCTAGCTTAGCTCCGTTACAATGCATGGTTTTAAGGGTCAGATGAGAGCCGATTTCCTTCGCTACTCTGCTGATTATAAGTTGAAAAAGTAGTTTAATTTCCACCTATCTCTAAACTCAACATTTAGGGATTGAGGACCTCTGCGAAAACTTAAACGCCTGGAGGCTAACGGTATGCTAGCAGATCATTCAACTCAACTCATCTCTCAAAACAATCTGAGTAGACCTAACCTCGTGTCGTCGGAGGAGGGTTTCCGGAAGCTAAAGACCAATAGCCTTCAGATGACAGACGTCTCAACCAATCAGCAAATCAGAATGGCTCGGCAAACATGGGTTCGCATCGAATACACCAAGTTACGTTGTACTTCATTTATCCAAAATGAGCGATCGTGAGCTTGTGGTAATTATTAAAGAAAATCCCTCAAAGAGACGAACATAACACGCATAGTGCAAATAGTAATTCCTTTATTTAGACGTTAAAAAGTCTTACAATATAGAGCTCCAGAAAAGATAAAATTCTTCAAAGAAATGAAAACATGCTTATACTACAGTAGAGAGGACACAAGTCTCCTTGCATGCATTGGAGTCAGAGCTTCCTCTGGGTAATACACTGTTCAAGACCATACCAAACGATCACTTGAGCCTCAAAAATCTAATAAAGATGTTTTATGTTACATCAGAACCTGACCTGGGCTAAGTTGGAGAAGACCAGTTCTGTGAGGCAGCTATGTAAGGTGTTAAAAGGTGAGATGTATCTAAACAATTTACTGCGCTTAGGACACATATTCTCACACACCTTTAACTTAACAAGTAAAACAATGCAATCCCAAGTTATTTGGCTTTCCCTTTTGATAAAACACATTCATTATTATAATTTGTCAGGTTGTTAATGTGTCTTAATGTTTCCATGCATAGCAGTAAACCCAGGAGAACCTCTGAACCATTTGCCATCTCATTGTAAAAATCAGAATAACAGAAACAGTTGAAGGTGTTTTAATTCCAAGGTTGGGGGAAAAAAAAAGGTTTTCAGCAAATTATGAGGGGTGACCAAGCCTCCCCACCACCTTAAAACTGATCAAAAAGCCTTTTCCCAGGGGGTACTTGTCTGCTATTCTCCACCTGGGCATGACACATCCCATAAATCCCAGGGTTTAAGCAACAAGGCAATGGAGTTGTCTGTTAAACAAGACAACTTAATTTGTACACAGCATTGCTTGAACCATGTCTTTCAGAGATAATCTTTAAAATATCTTCAACACTTCAAACCAACAGTTTTCTTTTGATCAAACGTGTAGATACATCCCCATTAGCTATACAACTTCATAAAACATCTCAGCAGCAATGAAGGATATGAACACACACCACTGCCTAGCCCCTCTGCCAAATCCAAAACTATCTGTGGCTGGCAACAGTGTCAATTGAACCCTTTTGGAAACTTTTCTTTTAATTTTCAATTGTCTATTTCTGGAAAAGGGGAACAATAAAATATGCAAAATCAAAAAGTGAGCCATTTCCAAAATAAATGCAGCAATTTTGTACTTTAAATTTGTTTTCTCTTTTAGCGTCCTTTGAAGAAAGAGTTGAACATGTTGACCCTGGGGCATTTGTCACAGTTCTGTTTCTGTGGAGCTGGGCACATCTGTACTCTTTCCAAAAGCTGTGCCTCTACTCTGTCTTTTGAAGCTCTCTGGTGGGGGGTGCACATGGGCTGCGCAGACTCTTCTGCAACACATGGGCATCTGCAGGCTCTATCCTCTTGTAGTAATTCTTTTTTGTTTCGATGATCTCAAAACCAAACTTCTGGTAAAAGTCGATGGCTGACTCATTGCTGATCTGCACATGACTATTAAGGTGAAAACAGAACACAAGTTAATGTTGGTAAGGTGCTCATCTTTTATCTAAGTGCCAAAAGAAAGAAAAAATAAACTTAAATCCATGACAGTCTTCTGTATTCAAACACTTACAGGTAAATGTTGTCAAAGGTGCCATCCTTTTCACAGATGTTTAGCACATGATTCAGCATCTTTGTACCTTGAGGAAGCAATGATAAACTAATGTTGGCAGGAAAACAAACAGCTAAAGATCTTTATCATGGGCAATATGACATGGTGCATCTATAGCAGATTGTGATTATTTTCTTACCAATTCCAAGTCTACGGTATGGTGCTAAACAGCCAAGTGTCATGATGTACAGCCTCTTCTGGTTCTGAGAGTGGTCCACCCTGCAGCACACAGCTCCAACTGCAATGTCATTGAAGTATGCTGTGAGACAAAAAAAGAAATGATCAATCAATCAATCATACAGTGCCACTTGATTATTATAGCTTAATGACACAAAAGTTCCAATTAAATAGCATCTTGAAGAGAAGAATTTCACAGTGCTTTTACTGTCTATATGAGAGGTCAACTGGAATTGGCAATCAGATTGTACTTCACCAGCTGCTACTATTAACTTTACTATGATTCCTACCGTAAAGTGCTGTGTTAAATATGATGCTTTCAACTATTTGTTTGGAAATCAAATAGAAAAAAAATAGTTTAAATTAGCATGGTTCCCCTGACTGATGGTCTTTATCTGATTATTTTTGTGTCCTTGTTTAGTGTAAAAGAATGTTTAACATCAGTTAATTTTAAATAGTTTATTCAAAGTTATATGCAATGAATATCATGAGTGGCACTTCTTACCTAGCTTTGCAAGCTCTCCAACTTCCAGCACATCTTTGTAAAACTTGTCATTATAACTGACAGGGAAGATGACCTGGTTCAGGCGTTTTAACTGCTTAATGTTGTGGGGCGTAACATCCCCCAGCTCGATCCGGCTACTGGAACAAGAGCAAAACGGTCAAATAGCTGACACCAGATACAAGACAGCACTCAGGACAAAAGTGGATGTCAAATTGACAGTGCAGAAATGAGCAGATAAGCAAGCTGGATACTTTTTCTAAATTAGCCATCCTTATATTGTTTCAATTTCGCTAAAATACTAAATAGCAATACCCATGATGTATGTATCCTACACATACAGTTATTATTCTTTATTATCTAGGGGGCCCAAAATAACAACATTCCAGTTTGCCTATTTGAGGTGATCACGCTGGTATTTATAGAACTACACATCCAAAAACAGCTGTTGACAGTCACGTGTCGTTCGGTATGATGTAATTACAAGCATCCGTTCAACGTCACTTATTAAGTTTGGGAAACAGAAACTTTGGAAATTACGTGTTAATGGATCCCAAGTTCGACTAGGAACTGACGAGTCTGGTTACACGCACAGATCGGGTGACAGTAGGCAAGCTGGCACTCACAGGTAACTCTAAGTCAGCTAAGTGTCGTGCACAGAGTTGTTCAGAATTGACTGACTTGGATAAGCTCATCAGCAACTTGACTTGCTAAGTAACTTTGCGGGAGCTGAAGTTCACCTGGGTTGATCCAGGTATTGATGGATCACACAGAAATGATCAGAGGTCATAGTCTGCATATTTAGCTCAAGTTAGCTTTTACTGACTCAGCCTCCAGCGGTAAGTGAGCTAGTTAGCAACACGGGGCGGTATTCCGCACAAAGCTATACGCAGCTAATGCTGACGAGGGAATCTAAGACAAATGTGTTTCAGAAACGGTGCTGTCTAGGTCTTGCACTAGAATAAAAAAATAGCTTAGCAAGCTAGCTAGCCTCGTCGTCTCCTCCCCGTCTCCCCTTGTAGAAAAAGCAGACGTGAAAAACTTTACTCGTGTTAAGCTGCTTATTCGTGACCCAAAAGCTCACACTCACCCTTTCATTGTAAACAGATATTATCCCTTAATTTCGAAAATGCTCAATTATGGAGTTGTGGTGGGTAAAAAATAAGGAATTTTGACAGAGTTAGGGTCGGGGATGTCTCCCGTTTTACCCTCCACATGTAGCTAGTTACGATGATTGCTACTAGCTTAGCCGCCGCCGCACTCGTTCCACGACTGTGAGGAGATTGTCAACCCTGACCCCCGCATGCGCACAAGCCTTACTATGTACTTTGGGCTTTTGATTACCTGAATGTTGTTTCTCGGGTATCCGCCGTCTCGACACGACCCAGCTGAATCCATTCATAATGAATATAATGGCATCATTCAATCACCATGGTGTTATTAATTCGAAATAGTATGACGGAACTACATTACAACTGCGACATTAATAAGTGAGTCGATGTATGAAGCCTTCAAGATTGCCCTGAAAGGTCAAGATCAGGGTACAATTTTTTAACGTAGGAGCTTGATAAGACCCCATCTATTTTTGTCAAGTGCGAATTCTGGAAATAAAGGCAGATTTATTAAATATTTCGGAATATATCAGCGACAACAGAATAATTTAAACATAGATATATCCGACAAACACAATCTGAATGCGCGCTAATACAAGATAGAGCACAAACGTTAGATGTAATAATAGATACAATTCCTGAAAAGTTGTTTGTTTATAATTTGTATAAAAAAATCGGGGGAAAAAATCACTCCATCTTGGCTCAGGGTCTGCTCCAAAGATGTTGAACACTGGCGACTACCAACGATGATGAGCGCAGATGACGGTAGCGCGCTAAAATAAAGAGATGATCTATCTGTGCGATAAGTCTTATTCGACTGTAAAAATGTGCTTGTATATGAATGAGTTGAGAAAAGAAATCAAGATAGTGAGGCGTTCGTCCCAATAACACATTTTTAAATACAATTACAGGAAGTCAAAAGAAGAAGCTCCGTGCAGACGAGCAATGGGTTAGTAAGAATGAATGTTTAGTTTGCGCCGGGCGGGCTCTGTAGTCGAAGACTAGTGAAGCATCTTCTCTTTAACATCTTCGCCGTTTTGCCGGGGCGGATCCAAAATGGCGCCGGTTGCATTGGTTGAGCAGTTAAACCGAACGGCGAGTGAATGAAGTCAGCTGATCTCGGTCCGCTGTCACGCATCGCAGCTCGCATCTTTTCTCCTAAAGGAAGACGGTAAATCAACACTCCTCTAACAAACGGTGAGTGATACGTTTCTTTCTTTGATAAGCGTAGCAACCATATTATAACGAGAACAGCGGTGTGGAACAACATTAATTTATTTCACCCGCTGCACCAAAACGCAAGAGACAGCGTTTCCACTATCGGGCCGTAAGACCTTTCCGATTGACGCTTTCGTTTCTCAGACTAACCTACGGCGATTATCTGAGGCGGTCCACGGGTAATGTCAAATACAAGAGATCCGTCAGGACTGTTTTTGATGGGTTTACTGCATTTCGGGAATCACCCTCTCTCCCCCCCATCGCGGTGTTAGCTAGCTAAGACACTGCTTCGTGGATAGCCGTCAAACAGTATTTCTCGCATTGTGATTCATTTTCGTGACAGCCGTCGGGACAACCGTTTTCATTCTGTAATAATAATAATTATAAAAATTCATAATAGCTGGTTGGAGGTTGTTGTCTTTGCGCAGAAGGTTAAACACTGGCCCAGGCTCTTGCTGATGTGAGATAAGCTAACCTTAGCTCTTGAGTGAGTCCGCAATTAACATGAGCCTGTCAGGATATTTTGTCCTGTCACCACACACATGTAACATTTCACTGTCGGTGGCCTGATCTGACATTCTCTTCTTTTTTTTTAACCAACGCAGTGCTGAAGCTAAAATGTCCCCGCACTGAGCACAGATCGTTACAATCCCTCTCAAATCTCTGATGATAGGATGTGCTTTCACTCTGTACCCCGTTGACAATGTATGATGCCCCTTCTTTGACGTCAAGTGTCAACATTTGTTGACAAGACCAGGCCATTTTTCCTGTTTTTTCCATTGACCTTTCAGAATACAACAGTTAAGGTCAGCGTTAGGATAATGTGTGGAAAAAACATTTATAGTGAGCCTCATGCACATTTATTGTGGACGATCGCAAGACAGTGTTTCCACACATACACATAATTTGTACTTCCCACTTTTGCGCCATGCTGATTTTCCACTTCCTCAAAAGTGTCCTGTAAAGCCCGATTTTCTGTCATGTGCCAGGATCATATGATCAAGTGTTCCGTCTGCTCTTTCTTGGTGCTTAACCTCACCAAGTAGAAGGTAGTAACATATTTTAAATACCAATTGCATGGTTATTTCATGATTTTAGATTGGCATAAGTTTGGTCAATCTGTTGTTTCCCACAAAATCTTTTTTTTTTTTTTTTTTGCTTCAAGATGTTTCAACAGGATTAATATGAACATTTGATCTGAAATAACCTGATCTGTATATAAGACCACTGAATTTTCCTGTAAGTTCTTTTTTTTCCTCTTTTACGTTTTTTTATGGCTTGTAATATTATCCTCAAGTTTGTTGAGTGTTAAATCTTGAAAACTGGAATAACTAGAAAAGGATTCCCTGTCTTTTTCATTGTATGATCAGCCTTTGGGTTGACGTAGACGTGCAGAGCACATTGTAAGCACTCACATTCACCCCTTTTCTGTTTTGTGTTATTTTATTAAATGTGATTTCAAATGAAGTCTTCCTTTTGAATATATAATTGTCGTTTTTCTGCTTATTACCAGTCAAAACAAGGTAAATCTCCTCATGTTCTGTGACACGCTAAGATCTGATAGATATATATATATTAATTTGCAAATCTTGCATTGTCCTGTTGATGGAGCTAATTTATCCCTGCACAGACGGGTAGAAGAAACCGAGGGCAAATAGGAAGATCTGAGAACCACTGAGAAGGACAGAAAAGGGCATGCATACAGTGCACGGGTGATAAGATAGGCTGGAGCATTGTGTGATCTGAGCTTCATACAATGCTGGAGATAAAACTGCTCCACACATTACTGGAATGTCAGTCATTGGATGTTCACTCATCATGATAGATGATGGCTTTTGTAAATCCTGCTTTTCAGCTGAATCCTGCACTATAGCATGTGAAGTAACTAGTGGTGCAAATAGCAAGAAATCACTGAAGAAAATCTTTAGGGTTTCACATAGGCCCTTCATGAATTTTTAAATCACATACGTAGTTTGTTGGATTCCCTTTTCATTTTGTCCCAATGCCTTAGTCTGATTGCAGAGCACAACGGGGCCAGAGGACTACGTGTGTGTGTGTGTGGGGGGGGGGGGGGGCAACTTCCTTACTGCTGTGTAAATTTTGTATAGTTATCTAAGCCTGGTCATATCACAGGAATGGCTATTTTTTCCTTAATTCAATTTGGCAATTGAAAAAAGTTTGATGGACAAATCCTTATTGGATCACTTCGTTTTCCATTTTTTGTGCTTGGTCAGGGCTCCCCGAGGTTTCTGACATGGTGGTTTTGGTTTTTGGCCTCATAGCCTTTTGTTGTTGTTGTGTCTAATTATAGTTTTTTCTATCGCTGAAGATTGCTTTCTCTCATTCTCAGACCAATAACTGCCAAGATGGACACATCCAAGCTGCCCAAAATCAGGGATGAAGAACGGGAGAGCCAGTTTGGATATGTTCACGGAGTCTCTGGACCAGGTGACCGCCACACACAAATACTGAAATGATATTTCATCACTCCAACATAATGCATTTTTTAAAAACAAAACAAAACATAATGAACTCCACCAACCTTAACTAGTCATATGGGGAATGAAGGAAGAAAAGCTATATACATAAGCTGAAGTCCTGTTGCTATGTCTTCATTCTGTTATTTTCTGTTCTAGTTTAGGCTTTCACATTTGCATCTTTAAACAAAGATCTTTTATTTGGATATCATTGAGGGTAGAAATGCTACTTAGGGGATATGTTTGATCAATACACAGACTGATCGCCTGTCTGAATTGTTTATGTTTTACTTTCCCTAGTGGTGACGGCGACAGCTATGGCAGGAGCAGCCATGTACGAGCTGGTCCGTGTCGGCCACAGCGAACTTGTGGGAGAAATCATTAGGTTAGAGGGCGACATGGCTACCATCCAGGTCTACGAGGAGACGTGTATCCTTGATTGTCCATGTGTCGTCTTCTATACGCCTACTGTTAAGCTAATGGTCCTTTTTTTAATAATAATAATAATAATAATACATGGGATTTTTATAGCGCTTTTCATGACACTCAAAGACGCTTCACAAGTAAAAAAAAAAAAAAAAAAAAAAGGCAGAATCCTTTGGCCACAAAGTAGCAGAGACTCGTAAAAATGAAGTGACAAAGGCATTGAAGAGGATGAAGAGTGGAAAGCCAGTTGGTCCTGATGATATACCTGTGGAGGTGTGGGAAGTGTCTAGGTGAGGCAGCGGTAGAGTTTCTGACTAGATTATTCAACAGGATCTTAGAGAGTGAGAAGATTCCCGAAGAATGGAGATGAAGTGTGATGGTGTACTTTTTTTTTTGTTAGAATAAGGGGAATGTGCAGAATTGCGGCAACTATAGAGGGATAAATTTGATGAGCCAAAGCGTAGTGGAAACGAGACTGAGAGCAGAAGTCAGCATTTGTGAACAACAGTATGGCTTCATGTCTAGAAAGAGTACTACAGATGCAGTATTTGCTTTGAGAATGCTAATAGAGAAGTACAAAGAAGGCCAGAGGGAGCTGCATTGTGTTTTTGTAGACTTAGAAAAAGCATATGACGGGGTGCCGAGAGAGGAGCTCTGGTATTGTATGAGGAAGTCTTGAGTGGCAGAGAAGTATTTTAAACTGGTGCAGGACATGTATGCGAGCTGTGAGAGAGTGCGGTGTGATGTAGGAGTAACAGAAAAGTTCAAGGTTGAGGTGGGACTCCATCAGGGATCAGCTCTGAGCCCCTTCTTGTTTGCAATGGTTATAGACAGGCTGACAGATGAGGGTCGACAGGAATCTCCATGGACCATGATGTTTACAGATGACAATGTGATCTGTAATGTGAGCAGAGAACATGTTGAGGAAAACCTACAGAGGCGGAGGTATGTGCTGGAAAGGAGAGGAATGAAAGTTAGTCGCAGCAAGACAGCATGTATTTGTGTGTGAATGCGCACGTAATTTAAAGTGGACAGCAAAAGTCTATTTCAAGAACGGCCGGAGGGTTGTTAAAATCAGGTTTTCCTTAGCCAGAGCATAGCTGGTGTGTCCGTGGGAGACCCTGTGTTGCGAACAGGGAAACCGCTCTCTGTAGAGTTGGGACCAGGAATTATGGGGTCCATCTTTGATGGTATCCAGCGGCCCTTAAAGGACATCAATGACATCACGCAGAGTATATACATCCCAAGAGGTGTAAACATCGGATCCCTCAACCGAGATCTCAAATGGGAATTTTCTCCCAGCAAAAGCCTGCGGGTGGGTGTTCGTACAAATATACCCTTGCCAAATTTTGAATTTTTTTTCGTGACTCTTTTGCTCTCTCACAATCAGGTTGGCAGTCACATCACTGGAGGAGACATCTATGGGCTTGTGTATGAGAACTCTCTCATCCGGCACAAGATCATGCTTCCTCCAAAAAACAGGGGCACGGTAACATACGTGGCCCCCCCTGGAAACTACGACATATCTGTGGGTTGAACACACTCTCCTCAGCGATGGTGCTATGCGACCGTCAGTGGGTTCAGGGTGTTTATGCCATTTGTTTCCGTTGCAGGATGTAGTGATGGAGCTGGAGTTTGAGGGAGTGAAGGAAAAGTTTACTATGGTGCAAGTGTGGCCTGTTAGACAAGTGAGACCTGTCACAGAGAAGCTGCCAGCCAATCACCCACTGCTGACTGGACAACGAGTGCTGGATGCTCTTTTCCCGTGAGCCTCTCCACCTCCTAACTTTTTAAAATCTTTTCCGCAAGCAATTTTTTAAAATGTGACATACTTATTAAATATTCTGCAAAATTAAATACACTTTGATTAATACCTATTTTGCTGTCATGGTTCATTGCAGGTGTGTTCAGGGGGGAACCACAGCCATCCCAGGAGCCTTCGGCTGTGGCAAGACTGTCATCTCCCAGTCACTGTCCAAGTATTCCAACAGTGACGTTATCATCTATGTCGGCTGCGGGGAGCGCGGTAATGAGATGTCAGAAGTATTGCGAGACTTTCCCGAGGTGGGTAATGATATTTGTGCTCTAGGACATTTCAAGTGTTCTTAGGTGTATTCACTGTATACAAGATACTGTAAAGTCCCAATCTAATCTGTCTAGATTTAATTTAGCAATTAAACAGCGATTATATGATATTGTACTGTAATTGTGATAAATAACCAACTTCCAAATCATTCACATAATGAGATGAAGAATTATCGTATTCACAGTCTCCTCAGCAATTTAAAATGTGGAGAGAAAACCAAGAGTTATGACAATAAAAGACTATAACATTTTAATTTATTTACCAGTCCATCTTAATCAGACATGTTACTTGTTTTGATAATCACAATTACTACCAGGCAGGATTTATTAATGTTCTGGAAAGAAGACATAAGGCCTCAAACCAAACCTCTCAAGATGAACTACAATCCAGCTGTGTAAAAAGACTGTCAAACTGTAACTTCCTTGGGTCGGGGAGGCTGACTCTATTGTTCGTCCAACAGCTGACCATGGAGGTGGATGGAAAGACAGAGAGCATAATGAAGAGAACAGCCCTGGTGGCCAACACTTCCAACATGCCTGTTGCTGCCAGAGAGGCCTCCATCTACACAGGTATCTGGAATAGGCTCAGGCTGATATGAAAACACTCAATCCGTATTGAAGTATTTAAAGCACCTGGTTGAATAAATAACTCTGAACATGTTAAACAAAGATCAACATTATATAATGGATAACTAACTAAGTTTGTTTTGCCAGGAATAACGCTGTCTGAATACTTCAGGGACATGGGATACAATGTGAGCATGATGGCTGACTCTACCTCCCGTTGGGCCGAGGCGCTCAGGGAGATCTCTGGCCGTCTGGCTGAGATGCCTGCTGGTACGTTTGCACACTCTTGGAGATGATCATGGGAGCTAAAGAGAGATCATAACTCTCTATACTGGTTGGGAGTCACAAAGAGAAGTGTTATAAATTCTATTTGAAATCAGCATTTTCAAGTTTCAGCATTTCTAGTTTCAAAATATGAGCGAATTTGAATTTAAAACTGGTATTTTTTAACACCACCTCGCTCAACCTTGTTTACATATGATTGATGAGGTAACATACCAGTTTCCAAAGAAAGGTCTTTTACTTCGACATGGTTTCAAAAATAAACATCTAACAAAACAGGTAAAACGTACTTTGGCTGTTTGGTGGAAAAGGGTCAGCCACTATTCCAGCATTAAAGTAAAAAGCCTTGGATTAGGATGTCCATTTTTTTATTCAAATACTTTGAACTAATTTGTACATTTGAAAGTCCAAGTTACTTCGATTAAACGATCGTGTGGACAATATTTGAGCTTGAAATGAAAAGGTCATCTACTGCTCTATTTCACTGATGTCAAAACCTCCAGCATATCAATTAAATTAATGTTATCTATAACACCCACCACTAGGTGGAGCCACTGCCTTTACTACTAAAAGGATCCTGCACTTTGGGCATTGTTAAATCCTCTGACTTCAAACATGTCTGTCTAATCCACGTGCACGGTAAACAAAATCTGCCCCACGCGTGCGTTCGCAGACAGCGGTTATCCGGCGTACTTGGGGGCCCGCCTGGCCTCCTTCTATGAGCGTGCAGGAAGAGTGAAGTGTCTGGGCAACCCTGAGAGGGAGGGCAGTGTCAGCATCGTCGGAGCGTGAGTACAGAGGGAGAGGGCCAACATTTAATTCACGTCTTTTGTGGAAGAAGTTTTCCAAAGCAGAGTCAGGCTCCCACACTTCCAAGTTAGAATACAGCCTAACAATACATTTGCTTTTTGTATATTGAGAGTTTTAACTGCTTGCTCATGGCCACTGTATTTAATTAAAAAAAAACATTCTACAGTGCTCTTTGTGTGATGACCTATTTGTCTTAAGTTTTCATAAACTGATTCTACAAATTTGGACAATGCAACTAGATAATGACAGGCAAAAAAATTACAAACAAGAGTTATTATTTCCTGGCATGTGCCTGGAGTAATTCAGCTAAAGCTGAATTCTGCAGGTTGAAATGAATATGTTGTGCCCCTGCAGTGTATCACCTCCTGGTGGTGACTTCTCTGACCCTGTTACTTCAGCCACACTTGGTATTGTTCAGGTAAGTAATCAATGCCAAATCTTAGTCTTCTGTTTAAGTTTATCATCTTAGTTGATTAGAGCTAGCTCTCTCTACTCTGGTTTATCGCTGTCGTTTTTTTTTTTTTTGTTTGTTTTGTTTTTTTTCCTCAGGTGTTCTGGGGTCTGGATAAGAAATTGGCTCAAAGGAAACACTTTCCCTCAGTGAACTGGCTCATCAGTTACAGCAAGTACACTCGGGCCCTGGATGAATACTATGATAAGCACTTCCCTGAGTTTGTACCGCTGCGCACAAAGGCCAAGGAAATTCTGCAGGAGGAGGAGGACCTTGCTGAGATCGTGCAGCTTGTTGGAAAGGTAATTTAACATAAATGGCAAAAGGTGACGGCATCCTATATGGGGGGGGGGGGGGGGTTCAAATTGTATGAACTTCAGAGAGTAATTCCCTTTTCAACTTCGATTGCACGTCTGTTACTTCTTTCATATCTGAAGATTTATAATGTTGCATTCTGGTTGCTCTTTCAAACAGGCATCACTGGCAGAAACTGACAAAATCACCCTAGAAGTTGCTAAACTGATCAAAGATGACTTCCTGCAGCAGAATGGCTATACTCCTTATGACAGGTGAAACTGGCAACTCTTGCCAATTTTTTAAGTAAATCGTAATACATTTAAATTTTATATCATTCGATTTGGGTATATGTCAACAGAATATAACTGTTTTTTTTTTTTGGTGGGGGTGCTTTCTAGGTTCTGCCCGTTCTATAAGACGGTGGGAGTTCTCTCCAACATGATCGCTTTCTACGACATGGCCCGGCACGCGGTGGAGACCACAGCTCAGAGTGACAACAAGATCACATGGGCCATGATCAGGGAGCATATGGGAGAAATACTCTACAGGATCAGTTCCATGAAGTTCAAGGTGTGCAATCATTTGATATTTATTTAAGCGTATTGGTATTGTCTTGTATAGTTGTCCCCTGTATCAGTCTAGAGGAATAATCTACCATTTATACATTTTAGTTGCTTGTAGGATTTGTGCAATAATTATTTTGTTGTGTTTGATTTGTTGATAGCTGGAAAAATATAAATATTAACTCTTATTTCAGATTGTCAGCTCTCTCAATGCCATCCAATTTACTCTGTAGTAACAAATAGCCTAAACATTTTAAACTTTTAGGAATAATTTTAAACCCTTATGTGTTTGAAGCATTCATCTGTCACAAATTACGTAATATTTGGCATATCATTAACTATGTTCCATTCATAATCCTGCACGGTGTGTATTCACGCTGACACTTATCCTCTTTCTGTGTCACCGTAGGATCCAGTGAAAGACGGCGAACCCAAGATCAAGGCTGAGTACGCGCAGCTGCTGGAAGACATGCAGAACGCCTTCCGCACATTGGAGGAATAAACTCCACACCTCCTTCTTCCCAGTTTTCCCCTTTCCGACCCCTCTACTGCAGAGTCACATTCCACCACCCCATGTTCCTGACATTGTGCTTCCCCGTGCTCCTCTGTGAGTGAGTGAATGAGTATGTATGTGCAAATTCATTTGGAGGGAAAAGAGAAAGATGTACTGTATTCATTCTTATTCTCTGCCTCATAAAGGCATACTCTGGATCCTCTGTGTGTGTTTGTGTGCGCGTGTTTGTGTGCGCGAATGGGATCTCTTCATCCCTTATTCCTTTCTCTGTTTACATCATTGTCTGTGGCTGCGTGGTTTGTTTCCGATAAACGTCGTTCGGTCTATGTATTGTAATTCACAGATCACCTGTACAGAAGAGTATTGAATATACATTTATTAAGATCAGTCTATTTATTGCCGGCATTTTTGAAGTAAATGCTTTGTTGTTCTTTGTGTTTTTATGATTGTGTTTTGATGCTTTGCCGTGTTGTGCAACTTTGCTGTGTGAATGTGTACGAACTGGACTTGGCTGAACGCCGCTGTCCAATCCTGTCATCATATTACTCCCAAAGAATTAAAACGTGTCGGTGGGGAATGCACATGCGTGTCCGTTTGAGTCGATTGTTTCTAATTTGCCTGCCTCTGTATCACGTTTCCTTTAAACATCAAAAGTAAGAAAAGTTATGGCATATGAAAAATGTTAATTTTTAAGTGGTACAGGAAATTAACAAATCCAGGGAAATAAACACCTTTCTATTTGGATAAATAAAACTGGTGGCTAAAATAGAAATCATTAAACCCCAGAGAAGTTTAATTTACATGAATGGGGGATAAGGGTTTTTTTTGAGTGATTAATATCAGGGAAGACCAATGATCGTCCTGCCCGAGGTGACAACTCCCTCCAAGTATCCTCCCTCTCAGCGGATGAGATGCACCTGCAGCAAAGGTGTGAAAGGAGTCGCTCAGAGGAGCTGACAGACGCCGAAATCCGTCCGATCGCCGTTTTAACCGGGGTCGCAGATACAAGAGGAACCCTGGGTCCACTCCGTGTAAGGTAGGAGACGAACGGCGAGATTTTTTCCACGTCCACGTGCAGAACCAGGGGGTCCTGAAGGGCCTGCGCGTTCAAAACTTTTTTTTTTTCCCCGCACGGTGGTTAAACAGTCGATCGAGATACTATGTATTTGTTTATGTAACCTCCCATTAGATATTCGAAGTTTTGACAAAAATGTGTCGAGACTCCACCCAGCATGTTTTTGCACTAGTCGTAAGTGTGAAAGTGTGCGTCGCGTGGCGTCACGGAGGTCGCCCGGCCAAACCTGTCCGGGCGCAGCCTGTCGCTTCTGGATCTCCCAGGTCGATGACAGTCAGCTGTGAAATTCGTGTTTGTTTCTTCCTCCACTTTTTCCTTTTACTGCAACCAAAAAAAATATCAATGTACAGTCTGTTTTAGTCTTGAAATATGACCTTTATAATATGTTCCCCTCTTTGGTCAAACAGCTCACCAGATCAGATGGACCAGACATCCAACAGGTCAGGCGTGGGGAGTGATGATGTCACAGACGAGCCCATGTCCTTGGTGGATGCCAGGTGGAGCTCCGAGGAGGAGGAGGAGGTAGGAAAAGCTTGGACTCAGCTTTGCATGCACACCCGTGATTTTTTTTTTTTTTTTTTTTTTACAGCATTCTTGCCTCTCAAATCAAATATGTTTCTTCTTATTTATGCGGTTTAATGTCTGAGTTGCACTACTATTTTCGTACACGCAATGACAGAAGCATTTCTTCCGGGCTCTTGGTCAATCTGATTTCCTCAGAAGGCTACAGAGGGAAAAACCCAAATATGATGTGGGAGCTTAATCCACCTGTGCGCAATTGTAGTTTTCTGAAAGAGGAGATAACACGTTGGATCGATCTTTATCTCAAAGAGGTTCACACACTGCAGTTTGCAGCAAATGCAAAATCCATAAGTTCAAATCACTGTTTATCAATAATTGACCCCTCAATGCCACTGCATTGATTTAATCTGAAGTCAAACTTCTGTGTCCCAGTCTGGTGCCCAAAGTTGACAGGTTTGTTTATAAATCTCAACACATTATGATCTTGTGTCCTAATCTGTTATTGCTTTTTCCTCCTCTCAGAGCTCTGACCCCCAAGGGACATGTCTTGGCCCTCAACCATCCCTGCCCACATACAAAAATAGGTGTGATGAGTTTAAGAAGTTGTTCAAAGAAGTACCAGATTCTGAGAGACTTATACTGGGTGCGTAACCAAGCAGATTCTCAGAAAACTATCGAACCTGTATCCCGACATAAAATATGTGAATGTTCCCAGTTTTATGGCATAAAGTGCAGGTTGAGCCTTGTCAGGTGGAAATAGGATCTCAGTGAATGCAAAGATCAGCAGATTCAACCCCAGGCAAGAAGGGCGGCAGATATTTGTATAGCTTGGAATTTTTTAGTCTTATGAGAAAAAATGTATTGGGAGATGATTTAGGCACACTGACATTTTTTTCATTTTGGATCTAAAGTACAAATGTAAATTATTGAGTATTTCTTGGGTAAAAAGAAATTCCTTATTTGAATTACAACCAGTATATCTTGTCATCTCTTCATCGGCGGTAGATCACTTACCGGCATTCTGCCTGTTAGATACATGAAGTATTTATGAAAATGACCAAATTTCTCTTAACATTTGTTTATTCATGCTTTATTGCCAATTCTAAACTAATCTTGTTTAATCTAACAGTGGAATAAATTAAGTGGCCCTCACTTCAGAAGGATGCCAATTTTCCATTTTCAGTGATTGTAGTAGAGATATGGGTTGATTTTCACAATTTCAAAATTTTTCAAGTTTTAACAAAGAAAATGGCATTTATATGTATATCCTTTTTTTACTGTAAAGCAAAAGAAGGCTTTGCATTTGCTTAATGCTGTGACCTATATTAGAAATAGAGTGGCACGTGTGTCAATACAGGCAGACTCATTACAGAGATGATACCTTGTGTATGCATGTTTCCACCAGACTACCCCTGTGCCCTCCAGCGAGACATCCTCCTCCAGGGACGCCTCTACCTCACCGAGCATTGGCTCTGTTTCTACAGCAATGTGTTTTGGGGCACAAAGGTAGTGAGACAGGGGAGGAAGTGTGCAGTGCCGGCATGCAGAAGTAACACTGATTTATCTTTCACGCCTAAAAGAGAAGATTACCAGGATTTAACAAAGCACAAAAGAAAAGGGATCACATATTTCTAGCTTCCTTCAACGGAAACAAGTGACAGTGTTTTCTGTTTTTTTTCCTGGTGCAAGTTGTTGTGAGGTTCAAATACTTTTTGTTTTCTCTTCAGGAAAAGTAAGGGCACCCAGCAGTTTCCAATACCGAGCAAAAGTTACGCAGCCACCATAAAAAATTAATTCATACATACATACTCGTGTCACTGCTGTAAGCTGCTGCTAGTTTTTCAATTTTTTTGCAAAAGTGTGTCTACTTTTTGTTTGTAATATTGTTTTCTTTTTAACTTGTAATATTTATAACCCAACTACATCTACTCCACTTTCTGTTCTGAATCTATTTCAACATAACCAAAAATAGGGTTATATCTTCTTTATCTCCTTCTCCTTTTAGCTTGTCCCTTTTGGGGTCGCCACAGCAAATCAACCTTCTCCATCTAACCCTATTCTCTGTATCCTCCTCTCTCACAACACCCACCTTCATATCTTCTCTCACTACGTCCATAAATCTTAACTTTGGTCTTCCTTGAGACCTCCTGCCTGGCAGCTCCAATTGCAGCATCCGTCTACCAATTTATTCACTAGTTCTCCTCTGTACATGACCGAAGGTCCGAGAAGCCAGACTTCTCTGACCTTCTCTCCGAAACATCTAACATGTGCTGTTCCACTGAGACTCATTCCTGATCCTATCCATCCTGGTCACTCCCAAAGAGAACCGCAACATCTTTATCTCTGCAACCTCTTGCTCTGCCTCCTGTCTTTTGGTCACTGTGACTGTTTCAAGGCCATACAGCATTGCTGGTCTCACCACTGTCTTGTACACCTTTCCTTTTCATTCTGGCTGATAGTCTTCTATCACATAGTACCCCTGTGTGTGTGTGTGTGTGTGTGTGTGTGTGTGTGTGTGTGTGTGTGTGTGTGTGTGTGTGTGTGTGTGTGTGTGTGTGTGTGTGTGTGTGTGTGTGTGTGTACTTATTTACATACATATATATATATGTGAGTGTGTGTGTGTATACGTATTTACATATAAAGTGTGTGTGTGTGTGTAAACATACGGGTGACATTTTAATTTTTATTCTTTTTTTTTTTGTAGATTGCCATGAGTCTAAAGGACATAAACAATATGACCAGGGAGAAAACAGCCCGTCTGATTCCCAACGCCATCCAGATCTGCATAAACACAGAGCGGGTAAAAAAAACTGTGATTAATATAGAGTAATTTTTTTTTCCATTTGATAAACCAGTTACAACTGATTGTTTTTATCTTTACCTACAGTTCTTTTTCACTTCCTTCTCTGCAAGAGAGAAAAGTTACATTGCTTTTTTCCGCATATGGCAGAACGCGCTGCTTGAAAAGGTAGGCCCTCACTCTCTGCCACTGGACCATGCAAAATGTTCATTAGAAATTAAGCCATCAACTTCCTAAATATTTGATAAAAATAACTATTTCAACATTGACAAAATCATGCAGGGAGCAGGTCCTCGGCTTTACCATGACTTATCTAAGAGGTCCAGGGTACAAATCAAACTGCTTCAGCCACTGTTGCTTTAAGGTTATCAGCTATGTATGTAGGTTAAAGACCTGCACAACAGCAGAGTTGAAAGGGGAGGAAAAAAAAAACTTGTGTGTGTGTGTGTGTGTGTGTGTGTGTGTGTGTGTGTGTGTGTGTGTGTGTGTGTGTGTGTGTGTGTGTGTGTGTGTGTGTGTGTGTGTGTGTGTGTGTGTGTGTGTGTGTGTGTGTGTGTGTGTGTGTGTGTGTGTGTGTGTGTGTGTGTGTGTATTGATGATGATACCATTTCCCCAAGTGGACCATAATATTCAAGGGAATTGTGGGGGAAAAAGCTGATGTTTGTTCATGGTGGATTGCGCGTTTAAAGACAATACAAATATCCAAATCTTTCCAAGGGTGTTGGTCTGACAAGTGTATGTTTATGTGACTGCAAGCATTTGAAGAAGTGGACTGCTCTGTTCACCGCCCACAGAAACACCTGGTGTAGAGCTTAAATCCAGAGGCCAAGCAGAAAGTTAAATATCCACAAAAAATTCATGTTGCGAACTGTCCACAGCTTTTCTGTGTTTTAATCACCTGATGCATGCTGAGTGACGCCATGGTTAGCATTTCCACCTCATCAGGAAGGTCCTTGATGTAATTTTGACAGGGAGCCTTTCTGTGTGGAGTTCCCATGTTCTCCCTGCATCGGTGAGGATTTTCTCCCACCTCTCTAATTTCCTGTTAGAACTGTTAGTGATTCCTCAAAAACAAGCACTATAATACACAACAGACAAGACATTATGTGTAAGGCAAACATGGATGTTGAAACTGTGTTGGTCAGAGTTGAATTCACCATGGTGGTACAAATACACGGATCAATGTGATAGGACTGGGGATAAATAGAAAAACTAAAGTGTGCGCACAGTGTTACAGGCTTATTATGGAGTGCAAACACGTAGTGGTGCATAGAGGAAGTGATTCATAAGTTAGTGAATAAAAGTAAAAAAGGGGGCTCATTTGTTTCACAAGCCTGTGCTGTTTTTATTGATCTAATTGGGCATTGATTATGGTTTCTTACTCACACAGCGGTTTGTGACACAGGGTTTTCAAACAGCAGTTTTGAAATAATATATCGTCACATTCTTAATGTAATTTCCCGAGTCATTTTTTGACTTTTTTCGACTAAATCTACTCCTTAGTCAAAACATTGCTCATTTTTTTCTTATGTGCTCTTTGAAAACTTGCAGAAAATCCTTATTTTAAGAGGGCGACGATATTTATTTTTATTTATATGCGACCGTCTGGTGCCTCTCAAGGGCGTGCGCGTGCATACGGGGAAGACACACGCACACACACACACACACAGAGTTCATCGACCCCCGTCAGGTGTGGTCTCGCACACGTAGCTTGCGTGGAAGCCGGCACCTCCTGTTGTGCTCGGTCCCAAATCCAAACAACACCGGCTGAGCCGTCGACGCACCTGCATCCGGAGTCCGGACAGGTTCAACGGGATTTTAAAATGTATTCGGTAATCTTGTTGTGAAAGAAGGAAGGCTAAAAAAAAAAATGGGCGGCGCGTGAACCCGCTGATATTTCCTGGACGCGGCGGCACGGTGTTTCCAGGTGAAGGTTCCGCGCGCTAGGACGCACAGACCGACTTTCTTTGACTACCAAGTCGGAACGGGACTGCAAACCGAAAACTACAAAGAGACAAACGAGATTCCCCTCCTGCCGATCACCTGTAGGGTGGAGGAGGAGGGAGGTGCACTGTAAACTGTCAACAAGTAAGTGCTTCCTGTTTCCAAGTTGCCTGTAACAGCTGGAAGCTTTTCATTTTGTCATTTTATGCTGGGGAGAAAAAAAACACGTTTGGGTCACCGTCAACCTGCAGCCATTACTTGAGGAGAGTTCTCTTCTCTTTCAGCCTCTGACCTGCTCAGAGTTCTGGCAGATGGTGAAGCAGCACTATGGGAGCGACCTGGGCCTGAGCCATGAGGAGATGGAGGGTTTGCAGTTCTCCTCGGAAACGACCATGCAGAGCAGGTAAACGCCGTCCCGGAGGTCCTGTGTCGATGGTGCTTGCAGGATGTTATCCATCAACACCCCTCTTGGTTCCCCACAGCCTGACAGCTAAGCCCGGCGGGGAAGACAGCCAGGGTCAGCTGGAGCGGACCCCTTCCCTCCGCTTGGAGAGGACATCCTCCCCACGCCTGCCCGCAGCTGAGACAGGACCTGTCGAAGCTTCCACACCCCAAAGCGAGGAAGTATCTTCCCCTCTTGGCTCTCAAGGATCATCAAACGTGGTATTACACTACCTTCTTACCAGAGCAGTCATAAAAAATCCTGTTATCACAATATCAGTGCTAAAGGTGCAGTTTATAACTACACTTTAAAATATGCTTGCGTTTGATTTGAAGGTGCTTGCCTATTTTTGGCCATATTTATTTTCATCCATCTCCAGCAGGAAGAATCTCACAGCGTTCAGTCCCAGCAGCAAAGTCTCACCGCATCGTTTGACCGCTCCGCTGCTGAGAGAGGCTCCAAGCGCTCCTCTCTCTCTGTTGATCTCAACTGCAACAACAATGCGTCGGAGCAAAGTGGATCGGAGACCACAGAGGAAGGTGAGGAGGTTCAGCCCCGGGCGAAGCTGGTGCAGTTTGTTGTATAGTCCACCTTTGTTTGTTTGCCGATTTATTTACTTCTGCTCTACCTGTCACAGTGGAGAAACGGGTGGGCCCGTTGCAGGTGCAGGGCCGGGTTTATCTCAACAAGGTCTTCCACATTAGTGCAGGGAAAATGTTTGACCTACTCTTCACGGAGTCGACCTTCATCCGCAGGTTCATGGATGTCAGAAAGATAACTAGTGAGTCCTCGGTGTTCTTTCCGATTTTAATTCAGCAGCTGTACCTCACATATTAAAGTATGTGCTCTATATCGCCAGACGCCAGCTTTGCAGCCTGGGAAAAAGACGCCGCAGGATACGATAAAAGAAGCTTGAACTACAAAATAACCATCAGCAACCCCTTGATTGGCAAATTCTCCAACGTTACCGAGAATCAGGTGTGTTTTACTTTTGCCTGAAAGGAAGCTGACTCTTGTCTTTTTTTGTGGGAAGTATTTCAGCTGCTTGTTTTGTCATCAATCTGTCCCATAGACCCTTTTCAAGGAATCCAGGGATGGTCAGTATTACCACGTGGATGCAGAGGTTTATACGCATGACGTTCCCTATCACGATTACTTTTACACACAGAATCGATACTACATTATAAGGACCTCCAAGCGAAAGTGTCGGCTGAGGTAATACTGGTTGCATTCCCCACCCAACCGCTGTATTAATCGTCTGCTGTTTAAAAACACATTTTTCTGCTTTTTAGAGTCCATACCGATGTGAAATACAAGAAGCAGCCATGGGGCCTGATCAAGTCATTTATCACTAAAAACTCCTGGAGTGGCATTGAGGATTATTTCAGACAGCTGGGTGAGGGGGACAGTATTCTCCTTTCGTCTTTTCTCAGCCCACAGTTTATTTTGTCACTCTGATCTGATATGAACATTTTCTTCTAAAACACTTTTCAACTATGAATCCTCTTCCAGATACAGGAGGGGATTATTAGGAATCGTGACCCCATTCTCTATCTGGACGCGTTAACACAACATAAAGTGGAAACCAGCTATCTGCAGTTTTATTTAACATAGATCTGCCCCGAACCATGTGGGCCCTTGTGCTATTCTCCTGCAGAGTCAGAGCTGCTGGAGGAAGAGGCAGAGATGAACCAAGGAGGGGCAGACTATGGGAAGATGGGTGGACTGCGGAGGAGGAGGCGGACATATAGCCAGACTCTGGTGGAGCACATGAAGCCCAGCAAGCAGTATGGACAAGACTCTGAACAGCTACAGGATGGAAATATAGGTAACTGATCAAGGAAATTATGATTTTAGACTTGCCCTTTGACTATACATATCTCCAATCTGATATCCTGGCAAAAAAAACAAAAAACACTGATTAGATTAAGTATTTCACGGCATACTATTTCAAGTTCCAAATCATCAAATCCACAAGCTGATCATTATGGGTTCAGAGGCTGCAGTCACAACGCTGTTAAAATTACCTGAACCCTTGCACAGATGACAACCTTCATAGCTCCTGACTGCCCACCGATTCAACTGCTTAAGATAAATGTTTGACAACACCCCATAGTCAAATATCAGTGACAGTGTTCCCTTCTATTTTGTTGTCATGGATGTAATTGACTGGATTGCCACGGAAACATGAACAAGCCATATCTCTTTTCTCTGGACAGTCCCTCTAAACTGTAAGGTCACACACAGGCTCTCAATCTCAGATTGACATCTTCAACTATGTTAATGATTATCTATTGGGAGACAAATTACCATTTTTTTTAAACATTTTTCTTAATGCAAAATTATTTTTTATCATCAGTGCCCATATGCAAACACTGCGTAGCAAAACATTCATCAACAATTTGTATTTCCAATTCATCTGTCATTATACCATTTTTAAACAAGTTGAAACAAATTTTAATACTTACATCAATTTATTATTTCTACATTTTGGGATCCATAAATAAGGGCCGTATGCCCTCCTTTAATGTGTCTGTGCTTTTGTGTTTGACTGTTGAAAATACGACTTTGTCAGTAACCAACAATATACATCCACAGCAAAGACACAAAAATCACACTATTTATTGGTAGTACATCTCAGGCTAATGGGAAATGTCACATACTAGTGATGCAGTACAGTTATTGCCTTGGGTACTTCAGCTTGGATCATAAGTCGCTTTGGATAAAAGCGTCTGCCAAATGTCTGGAATGTAATGTAATAAGGAGCTGATTAATAAGGATATAAAGGGTAGTGAAATAATAGTGTCACTCATATTGAGTGAAAATAGTTCTATTATCCAGACTGTGAATATAGTGGCCAACAGAGCTGCAGGCCTGAAGTAGCTGGAAACTCTGTCATTGGGTTTAATTTCAAATGACATATAAAAGTGGACTGAAACATTCCTGCGGGTTAAAATCGAGAAAAAGAGCATTTGTTCAGGTGCACTGATACAGCATAAAGCCAATCACAACACTGGCCTCTTATTTGTCTTAACAGCCTGCGTACTTGTTTTATTTGGAACAGGTTTTGGGCTTGTCAATTCAAGTTTTCAAGAAAAAGCTTTTCTTTTTGTGTTTCAGGCTCCTCAGAGAATGTCCCACGCAGATTTAGTATCTCTGCCATCGTGTTTGGAATGAGTGTGATGTAAGTCAGCAGCGTGTTTTGTATTGTCAGACGGAATGCTGATATTCTAGCATTTTACTGCTGGAATTCACTATGTCTGGAGGTTGTTTTGATAGTGTTTTAGATACAAACAATGTTTCACTCATGCAATTTTTAACTTATGCTAAAATCACTGCTCACTGAACTCAACGCTTTCTGTTTTTATCTACAGTTTGCTCATTTTGACATTGCTCAATCTGGGGCTGTTTTTCAAGTTGTGGGCTATGGAGGACATTGCCCAGCGCATGTACGTGAGCACCAAAACTCGGCTGAGGGAAAGAAGCGAGGACAGGTTTGAGAAATTTTTGCTGTATGGATTTTCTTCTGGGTATGAGCATAAACTGCCTTTATATCAGAAAGTGCTATGGCCACTAAGGTAAGCAGAACTTGTGGCGTGGGTGGAGAGGAGAAAGCAGTTGGTCTTTCTCAACTTTTTTGTCTGTAGCTTTTAAAGAACTGACAGCTGACTGCTTTTCTTCCAATGACTCAGTGTTGAAACTGCTTTTCAGCCCAAGTAAAGTTAATTCTAATAGTGATAGTATTCACCTTTTATGTTTTTTTCTTTCTCCTACAAACAATGTAATTTTTTTGCTGTGAGAATAATTGCTTTCTGTTTGACAGCATGAGGTCTGAATATGGTCCCAGACAAGGTCAAGGCTGTCAGACCAAAGAAGATCAACGTTTGCTAAAAAGTGTCCTGCAGGATTCAATCAACCTCTTAGAACAGGTAGTTTTTTGCAGAGAATTGTACACTGAATGGATTTTAAGTGATTGAATGAACTGAAACCTGTTTAAATTTATTTGTACTATTGTTTCATGGTGAAACAGATCCATACTATAGAAATAAGGGAAACTTCCCTCATAAAAACACATGCTTCCTCAAGGGGTTACTTCTGCTTTTCCTCTCCAGCTCCGTAGTTCCCTAATACTACTGCAGCAGAACTTTGCTTTGGCCAATGAAACCACAGCACCAAAATGACAACACCCCACCTGGTGAGTACAGATCAAAAAAACTGCAGATGAAGTGCCTCTGAGGAAATCTCCACTTTCCATTTGCCATGTTGATGTCCCAGGACACGCTTTGTGTAGCTAGGGTTTTACACATCATCAAGCTGTCAGCGGGGGGCAGACGCAACAATGATGCAACAATGATTTTGTTTTGTGGTGACATGATTGCATGGACACCTGAAAGGCATGTTTGTTTTAAAATGGTCCATTGTAAATATGTTTTACTTTTATTGTAATGATATCCTGTCATTATTTAAAATGTTATTTGGATGTGTACAAATTTAAATTTTTGCACAAGTGCCTGAGATTGGACTGTTTCATTTTGTCTATTTTTCAAGGTTGTAATTTTATGAAATAAAGAAATATCAGAGGTTCATATTTAACAATTTTTATTTAAGCAATTGTGATAAATGTTATGACACTGCAGAAATCACTAGTGACACATTCATAAAATTCCTATGTAGGCATAATTGATTTCATTGTACTGTATGTAGGCCTTACCTGACTGGTAAGGAGGAATTTCTTTTTTTATTTCTTACACTCAGGACAGGTAGATTGAAGGTCAGCCGTTGGGCTATTCAGATGGTGCTTTAGCACTTCATCATATTATAAATTTTCATAGTCCTCTTTGGTTTTCTGCATTGAGTCAAGTTTTTAACAGATTGAAATCAGTGGGTGTGGTCTATCTGGAGTACCGTGCACTCTCACCACTTCACAAAGGGGAATTGTATATGTGAGATCCAAAATGTTATGATCACTGTGGGCCTGTGTTCCTGTTTGGTGTCATGGATCATTGGTTCTCTGCTTTGAGCCAGGTTTTGTTGTTTACACTGTTTTTCACCTTTTTGTGAATTGTTTTCTCATTGAACAAAGCACTACTGCAAAAGATCAGTCAGGCTCATTCTGTGTGTGAATTTTTAACCTCAGTGCTCACTTTTAATAAATGCATTTTTATTTGCCAGTCCTCTTAGTTTATGCCATTTATTCAAGTTGTTCTCCTGTGAATGGTCATACAATGTTATTGCAAGTGGTTTGATATGATGAAATAGACAAGAGGCAAAACTACATATAATCTCAAAGAAACAACATTTAAAATTATATGTCATACCAGTATGAAAGCTAAGTATTATTATAAAGTTAATTATTGACTTCACCAGTTTCATTTCCTCTTTGGTCTAGATCAGCCTCCATCACCAGTTGGACTTTTAAGGTTTTTGAGTAGGACTCGAGCAGTTGAGTGATGTAATAACACAAGAGGTTATTGGATCAGGTTCAGTGACTACTACTAACTTATGAGTGCAATGAGTCAAACTTGGAGATGTAACTATGTACCTACTGTGTGCGCATGCGTGCGTTCGGTGTCCTGGGCGGGGTGTGTCTTCCTCCTGTGACGTCATCGACCCGGTCGCGGGTCGGTCACCGGAAGGCTCTCACTGAAACCCCCGGGCTGGACGCGCACTTGCTCCGCTACTCCCTCCGTGGTCAACCCCCCAGATCCCCGCGTCCTTCCCCCCGGTGTTTTTCTGCCGCAACACCGTTTACGACGAACCGTCACTTGAAGAAAGACTACCGCGTCAAAGCCCGACGGACGGAAGCCGCTGGAGTGGCTCGACAGCGGGAAGCGGCGGCATGTAGCCGACCGAAGCTCAGGTGTGTCCGGCTGGATTCTCTCCTCTTCCCCCTCTCTCACCTCACTGTGAGATTTGTCTTATTAAGTGAGGTCGTCTTATTGACAACCCGGCGAGACAGCTTCCCGTTCCGAGTATAAACATCCGGGTTAACCGCGACCGTCGGCGGCGGAATGTCTGAGACTAGTTTCGCACTCGAGGAGGAAAGTAGGCGTCATCTTCGTGGGAGGTGGCGGGAGCCCGAGCTGACCGTTAACACAGAATGTTCTCGAAGGAAAGGATTCCGTCTCGTTTATCTCAGGGGAGTCACTCTTATTGCTTTTGAGCAATTAGCTGTTAGTTTCCATGGTGATGCTGGCTGCCTGTGCCCGGGACCGGGACTTGGCCCTCAGATAACGCAACACAATAGATGAGTACAGACAGTGCAACAAGTGCAGAATGGTCTCTGTTATTCTTCCTGCCCCCTCCTCTTGATAACTATAATGAAATTTATTCAGCTGTTTGGAAAATAAAACACGACCTAGGCAAGAATCGATCAATTTTGCCTTTTCAATATAGACTGATTATGATTTATTATTTTCAATTTAATTGAGCAGTCCAGCTTCAGTCAATTCAGATGAAATTACTTGTCAGGATTTATTTTATTTCCTCGGAGGTGGTGCTTTTCACAGTCTTAAGAGGTGTCATTCATCAAGAGCAAGTAATTCTGCTTGATATTTTGCACTGATATGTTAGAGCTCAGTATATTTTTTGTATGAAGAATCAGAAGCCTGGCATGTACGTAATGCGTCTATCAGAGCTCCCCATTCATCCTCTTGTGTCATGCAGCAGTATCAGTGTTACTGTCTGGAAGCAGATGTGGTAATTGCTGCTAAAACACAAGCACACTCATCTTGAGTAGCTATCAGCGCACATTGTCCCCAATGTGTGTGGCACTTTCCCAGACATCACTCCAAGATTTGCTCCAGTCTCCTGATTGCGTGAGATTGTGTGGTGTCTTACTTGTCATAATCGCTTGCTGTGTCAACTCTTGACTTATCCCTCTGATTGAGGACAATGACGCTGAACACCTAAAATTGTTATATAAATTTTGGACACCTCAACCCAGTGCCATCTGTTGTGCTGCCAACGGGCTGCAGTGGTGGCGCACTTAACCAGATGTGTGACAGATTGGAGGATAGAGGTCGAGCCAGATTGGGTCATCTGAACGGTGTCTACTGTAGTGGAAATCTGTTTGCAAGCACTCCACTGTCTAAAACACATAATATCTGGTAACCTGCTGGATGCAAAGGTCACTTAAATAAGTCAGCTTTTAGAGTTATTTTTAGCTTTTGTTGCACATTTCCTATATCGCCATCATCAGTTTTTTCCTCATCCTTGATGTTGACAAGCACTCTCGGGCAGTTTTCTCACAAAATGCTTGCCATCCAGTAGGCTCTCAGCAATGAAGAAAAGAGACAACAATGTGGTGGTCGAGGAGGAGCAGGCGGCCCTATGCTGCTGTGAGTACATCAACAGGCGTGGGGAACGCAGCCATGTCGCAGCCTGCTGCTGTGACTGCGAGGACCTGGACGATGCCTGTGACCGGTGAGGGAAAGTTGAGACTTAATGGGTCTGCAGCTGTTTATAAATAGAATTAAATTACCACATTGGCAAAATTAATTTGATCAAATACAAGATCACAGGATGACCTCTGCCCGTCCTGTTGAGAGACCGGTTACTCTTCTGCCTCTAGGTTTTTCTCTCAAAATTATAAATCTGCACATAAAAAAATCCTTCTTATGTAAGGTAACATCACAGAGGGGATTGATGTGCTGCAGTGTGTCTAATGTGATTAACTGAGTGCAAAAGAGCTGAAATGCAAATGATCACTGACAAAACTATTTTTTTGACCAACTCTCACAGGCAGATGGTCCTTCCCTCTCCCTCAAAGTGTTAGTGTCAGTGTTACCTGTAGCCCTCAATCAACCCAACACACTCAGACTTTGGAGGGAAACTAGAGAAAGCTCACGAAACGCATCAACATGGAAGTAATTGTTTGTCTTTTCCGCAGATTTTTTAAGAGGGAGCCACAGAAAGCCGAGTCCTTGTCCCAGGTGGCTGCTGTGGTCACAGACCGGATTCGTGTACCCTGGCTTTGGGGTGGGGCCCGGAGAGTGGAGCTTTCTGTAATCCCTCCTCTCATCATGCTTCCGGCTCTGCTGCACCTGGCTGCTTTACACTACCTGCTTGGAATGGTGGTTTTAGTGGCTCTACCAGGCCTAGTGCTTTGGTACTATTACTTTACCCACCGCAAGAAGGGAAGGACATTATTTTTCCTCAGCCTTGCCCTCTTCTCACTGGCGTACATGTACTATTTGTTCATCACTGAGGCACTGCCCCATGGGGGGATCAGCTCAGTCCAGGTAGCAGTGGTAACAGTGGGTGTCATCCTCACCCTGCTTGCCCTTTTCCACACTAAGAGAGACCCTGGCATCATAAGGCTAAAGCAAGAGCATGTCCATAGCACCGTCACTTACTGCAGCCCTCTGGCAGACAAACATCCTGGCATCAACATGGGGAGGCAAGACATGATGATGACAGTTTCCAGCCGGGCAGGAACTACAGAGCAGATGGAGGAAAAGGAAAGAAGCCAGAAGAACTGGTGTCCTGTCTGCAGGTTGGACCGGCCCCCAAGGGCTGGACATTGTCGGATCTGTGGTATCTGTGTGCTGCGTCTCGACCACCACTGTGTCTGGTGGGTTCAATTAAAATGCCTCTCAGTTAAACTATCATCAGTGTTTCTTTCTGTGATTTCACTTCGTTTCACATCTCGGACACTGATGGTTTCACAACTGTCACTTGCCTATCCTATTTAACAAATGTAAAAAAACTGAGATCCTTTTTGAAGTTTTTCTAAAAACTGTTGCTGTAATACATAGTAAAATGACAACGCATGCAGAATGCCTGTTTTAAGGTTGTGTCTTTCACACCCCCTTTTAATTTTTTCCTCCACTCCCACTCTTCTACGCATGTTCCTACATCTATATGTGGTATGTTACCCTGTGCTCTCAGTGTGATATTCTTTTTGCCCTTTTGTTTACTTGTGTGTTTGTGGGAACCCTCCTCCATCATTCCTGGGATAGGATCAATAGCTGTGTAGGGGAGGCCAATCACCGCAGTTTCCTGCTCACCCTCGTCCTCTTCCTCTTGACCTCTGTGTATGGGATCAGCCTGGTCCTGCAGTGTGTTTGTCCAGGACAAAACCTCCTCACTGCCCTGTTCTACTGCCCAGGAGTCTACAACCAGTACAGGTAGACACAGTTTGTGGACACAATAGCATATTCCAATCCCAATTACTATGAGCTGAACAGAAAGAGCAATAAATAAGTTAGCAAAGTTACAGAATTCAAATACAAAAATTTCAACATGATTCTGAATATGTCAAAAGACAGGTCTGTCATCCACAGTTTCTTAAGGGTAAATTTGTTGATTCAGATTGTAAAACTAAATGTGACTTTTCTGTTGAAAGGGTTGGAGGATAAATGTGTGATTGAGAATTACTTACATATCATAGGCATATGGCAGGTTTGAATACAAGTAGGGTATCATGACAAAAAAAAAATCCAAATAAGTTTTTCTAAACTCCACTTTAATTCATTGGTTCACATTTGAATCAGTATTCACTTAAATACTCAAGTACAGAAATAAAATCAGTCATTAGGAATCTGTGTAAGGAATCTTTATAGCATTTGTCCACCAGGGAGCATTTAGGTATTGTTTGTCATTGTTAAACGTCCCATTCAGAGCATGGTCATTCTGACATTAATTTTGGATTTCAAAAAAAACATTAACCTTATGATACTCATGATTGAATCATCAATGATAAAGTTAAAAATGATGAGATCAAGAGAAATTATTCATGAAATATTTACAAAAGGTATGCTATGCATGTCTTTCATTTTATCGCTGTCATCAAGGACTTCATTAGAAGGCTGTATTTAAAACAGATTGGGATAAGTGGTCACATAAACAAAAAAAAAAAAGGTATTCTGTAGCAATGGGCCTTCTATACCTAATACCAACGATCCATTAAATAACTGAATAATGGCCCGAAAAACCTCTCACAGTATACACATTTGTCTGCACTTCAGACGTAACCCATGGAAACAAGAAGTGGCAGTTACTTCTGTAGCTGTGTTCTTGTCATAACACAGTAAACCATCTCTAACTGAGGCACTGTGGAGCCTTTTGACATGTTTCCCAGTTTCACGCACAGTCAAGCCTCTTGTTAGGCTCTGGCATATTGGACAACATTTTCGAACGTATTGTTGGTTCAGTTTCACAGATAGCCTTGGAGACTTGCTCATTGTAGAGGCAGTTTTTGCTCTGAGCGGTGGTAATGGCTGTGTAGTATTTTCGATGATCTGCTCCGGCATTTGCCCGCCAAATGTATCTCCCAAATAAAAAAGAGTCATCATCCCAATCCTCCGCCCAAAACTCCCTAATTATCGGTACACATAATTTCCCCAGTAATGCCCCTCCCCCGGTACTCAATTCCCTTGATGCAGTTTTATATTTGTATCTTCCGGAAAAGTTGTCAATTTAAATTTTATTTATAGCACTGTTTACAGCATCATGTAGGAATAATGGAAAATGTGTATGTAGTGTAGAAGCCGTTTTACATTTTGTGGCTCCTTCAAAGAAATGCTATAGGATCATTGATCATAAATCGAATGATGCATTACAGTGTTTTTCTGAGACAGCAGCCAAGGATCAGATTACCGAATTCATCCCTTACTTGTTACCTGAACTGCTTGTTAACTGACCTTTGCTCTGTGTGTTCCAGTACTGCTCTTTGCTTCACCTGTGCCTGGTACAGCACTATTGTCACTTGTGGACTGCTTCACCTCCTTGTGGTGCAGGTCATCAATGTAAGCTACAATGTTACTGAGCGCGAAGCTCGAATCGCCCTGCGAGAAAAGACTGCCCATAGCGCCTGCTGGGGACTGATCGTGGACAATGGTGTTTATTCTCAGGGTTTCCACAGCAATTGGGCAGAGTTCATGGGACTCAGGGACAAACAGATGGCTGTCTCTACAGTTCCATCAGACTTTGTGTAAAAACAGACTGTGAACAGGTTGATGGTCTGTTCTGATTTGTCCGGTAGATGGCAGTCTTGCACCTTTCAGTATGATTTTGCATAGCTGGTTTTCTCTGGGAGCATATCCAAGGGTTTCACTTGGGAACTGCAGGTATAGTCTTTCCACCCGACTCTGGTAGTAATAATAACTACCAACCACAAACAGTCACAATCATAACTGGTAATATCTGCACTAATTGGTATCTCCTCCATGCAACTGTATCAATTCTCCACTGCTTCTACGTGTCTCATCTGTTTCTCCTGAACAAATATTGTTTATTTTTACACCTGTTGTCTTCCTTGGACTTTGAATGCCATCCATATTTCTCACCAACATTTAGTGCCTTGCCCAGAATCAGGGAATGAGGAAAAAAAAGGTGACAATGAATGAATCACAGTTGGTCCTCATAAGGATCCTGCCCAAGAGCCTAGTAACAAAATGACAGGCATGACGCTGGTCAGTTCCTGCTCATAACACCTGCTGAACATCATTTCAAAACACATTGAGGGGGTTACAGCATCTGGAGTAAAGAGATATGGCAGTTTCAGAGATAAATGAACCATCTCTGCACAAGCATATAAACATGCTAATTAGTGTTTCACAGTATTAAATCACACATTATTGGATACCTAAAAATGTCCTGGGAATAGGAACAACTGAATACAGCTCATCAGTACACATTACTGTTATTACAAAAAGTTAGGGTTGGTTTTTTTTTTTTTTTTTTGGTTTCAATTAGTGCTGCTTTGGACCCTGATGGATATCTTTGAAGTTGATATGCTGTGTGCTTGCGTTGTATGTTTGTCTTGAGAAAGTTGTATTGTTTTTTTATTAAATTACCATAAGATGAGTGCAATTTCTTTTGAGAGAAAAATCTTTTTTTTTTTTTTCATTAATATAGCCTTAAATCCTTTTTTCAGAGTAACTGAGAGGTCGGTGTCTGTCAGTGTGGAGTCTGTCCTCTGCAGGAACTGTTACTCCCAGAGGCTTTACAATGGATGAGAGCAGAAATCGGGCAGAACCTCAGTCACTTTGCGTCCCAGCTTCTCCCGCCGCTCCTCCCTCACTTTTTCTAGGCGTTGAAGATATGGGAACTGCCTCCAGGCCAGGAAACATTGCCGCAACACCCGCCTAAATTTGTAGGCAGATGGTGGCACAGAAGAAAAAAAAGAACAAATGCGCAATAAGAAACAAAATCATTGGGTAGTAAGGTTGAAAAATTTGAATGAGATTTTGGATTATGGCACTATGAGTTCACGGCCCATGGCAGCTTGCGAAAACAATTGTGGGAGTTCACCCACAAGCCACTGACTTCTTGCTTTACTGGAATAAGTGTCCAAACTCAGGTTTTGCTAGAATGACAGTGAATTTATTGATTTACTCTACATATACTTTTATTGACCTTGTCCAATTGGTCATTGCACTTAGCCCCCCCCCCCCCCCCCCAAAAAAAAACAAAGAAAAAATAAATGTATGTATGTATATGGTTTTGAGATAGCTATTTGGTAGAGTGGTGACTTCTGAACAACGACTACTGGTACTTTGGATCTTTGGTTATTGAATTGCAATTTTTGTAAGTCGCTTTGGATAAAAGCGTCTGTTAATTGACTGTAATGTAATGTAATGTTCCCACCATTAAGTTGAACTCTGGTTGAAGATCTTATGATATAAACTGCCATGATATTGTGCATATCTATTACCCTCCCTGAGGATGAATATTCAAATCAGTATCCTAGTGACTGTTCATGTCCTATAAGCTCAGCAATAGTTTGTTTATAAAAAATGTTTTGAATGAAACTTGGAAGTACAAGGGTAGTAAAAAAGAAATAGTGGGGTTTCAAATAAGCATCACATGCTGTGAATTTGAAAATGTACGCACCAACAACAGAATCCTAAAGCTGTTCTCAGGTCCGTTGATTTATAGCATCCTTTGCATCATATTAAAATCAGTTTCTCACTTTCAAATAAATTCACTCCTGCCTGACAGCCAGGCGGTTTCTCAAGATGGTTTTATTACAGAATTGCTTTAGGGCTTTGTTTAGGAACCTTGAAAGTGCCTGTTGTACACAGAATAGAAGATAGGAGCTTTTTTTGTCCCCCTTCCCGAATGGCAAGCAATGTTTGCTTAAAACCATACCTGCAAGAACTAATAGAACACAGCCAATAGCTTGCACTGCAGCGTGCATGTATTTTAGCACACGCTTGCTGTTAGCATTTAGGTTGAGATTTGTGGTTGTTACATGTAGAACCATAAAATGGAACAGACTGAAGGACGGATTAAAAATATATTATTGTAGAAAATTAATTTTGTCTTTGTCGCCCAGGGCTCTATAGTAGTAGTGCTGAAACACCACATGGCACTAAATAACCTGTCATGTCAGAAGGTCGCCTGAAGAACAGAAACAATAGCACAACAGTCCCTGACTCAAACATACAGGTATATGTTTCAGAGGGGCGCCAAGCCGTTTAATCTGAAACATGGCCTTTAAAGGCAATATTAGAGGGGAAGAACAAGGCTGAATCCATACAGTGAAAATGCGGGAACAGCTGGCAAACCTGTTACTGTGCCGCTGAGCCAACTTCTGATTGTCCCACTCCAGCAGCCTCTCCTGGGTCAAATGGTCCGCCAGGGCCAGCAGGAACCTCTTGAGAATGCGTTTGCGATAGAAACACGCCGCTCGCTCCTCCTGAATCATCTGCCAGTCCTTCAGCTGCAATCGGCACACATGCTTCAGAAATCTTGATGCAGACATGTATATAATTTTCTTAATAAGAGTATTTTTGTCTATAAAATAATGCAAGTTCCAAGCCAAACTTTGAATACCAGCTTTTTTAGGACAATGCACCTGAAAAGTGCAAGAGGTGGAGATGAGGAAACTGCTCTAATTTGCCGTCCGGAGATTGAGTAAATGACTGTGTGTGTGTCTGGGTGTATGAGAGAACAAGAATATACACACTCTCTTCCAACAGTTTAAGCCTCTCCGAAGTAACAAGAGCTGGTGAAGTTGGTCAGCAGAAGCCTCTCTCTCAGTCTGGCTCTCTTTCGCTGATTTCTGCCAGCCCAGTGTGCATCGCCTCAGAAGGAAGAGATTGTAATGACTCTTGGCCAGCTGGCAGGGATTGAAAAGGAAAAAAAGCTGATGCACGCTGATGAATGCATTCAAACTCAATCATACGTGCCAGATAGGAACAATGGAGGGGTATAAAATAACGCAGCTCCTGTTTTTGTCCACAGAGCACATCTAAAAAAGAAATTGTATTTCTTTATGGGGATAATGCAAGTACAAGATTGTCGGCATTTATATGTGATTCAGTGCAAATGCTGGCAGAACATTGAAGAAGATCAAATAGTGATGCTTTTTGCAAGAATGCTGACTGGTTTGTTTTGCAAGCTTTTATTTGGACATTTTCCCAATGCCTTTTTGGTGTGCGTGTGTATCTAGGCTTTGCATTTACACATTGGAGCATGTACAGTAAGTGTGTCACTGGGGGGGTTGTTATGTGTGTTTTGAAACTCTGCCTTTGGCTTGGGCTCTGGTGTGTTGCTCAGGGACTATTTTTTCTTCACAAGAACAGAAGAAGTTGCCTGCTCCTCACAATTATCAGTTCATTAAACGTGTTGGATTAATACTGATTAAGTTTTGAAGTGCACTTGTAGGTTCCAATGTACTATATATAATCACAGAATATTCCAGAAATTGAGTTTACCAATGGCCAATGATGAAGTGCACTGCAACAAGAGATATAAATACAAAATATACAGAATACATTATAAACAAACCAGACCAAAACTAAAACAAAAGCATCAAAGCACAAAAGAAGGAACAAGGAGAGACACAACAATATTCAAGAACTTTGATTTTCACCCTCTTTTTGCTGCAGTGTTGGGCATATTATCTATCATATCATGGGGAGATGATTTAATCTGATTGAAAAAAACATTTGGTGAATTTTTCAAGATCATAGCCTTTTTTGTCTGTTTGCCAGTTAAATGCACAGTCTGTTTATATGTTTTAATGATCAAGCATGCCAAACCAGGCAGTTCTTTAAAATCCATGATGCTGGACCTCGGATGCTTAAGTATCTTCTTTTTGTTTATACTGTCTTCCAACAACTTTGCAACAAATACTGGGGAGTTTAAAAAGTCACGCAACATTCTATTCAAATAGGATTTTTAGGGCGGCCCTCGTAGTCATGGCAATTTTGCTCTTGGGCCTCAGCGTGTTGACATAGTTGATATAGGGTTACTGACACGTGTTTTTCAAGTCAACATAGCAGAAATATAATTGTATCCATGAAAAGACAGGCATCATATCTCACATTCGATCTCTTGTCTTGCAGTAAGTTCAGTCTGTTTGGAGCAGTGGTGCCACTGCATTGAGTCTGTCTGAATTGTCGTGAGACCAAATACAATATACATCTTCTTTTTCTTCTCATTTGATACAAGTACATGCTTTTAAAGTTTCTCTTGACATCATCACACTTTTTTTCATCCTTTTTCATTGCATTATGGTGAATGCAACAATACTTATTTAACCAAACATTAAATGAACATTAAATCAACAAGTTGGAGTTTTCATTTCCAGCTCAGAAAATTTCCTTAAATTTTACTCAGTAGCTTTTCTTTTGAGGTTTTTGTTGTTCAATTTCTCTAATCACAGGATTGACCAAAGCAACAAAAGTCAAAAAAAGGAAGAAAAATTATCTCTTCTTGGCAAGATTTCTTCTTTCTGCCACAAATAGAGAGATTGAGGCATCTGACTCATAAATTATCGTGTAGGATCAATAAATGATTTTTTTTTCAACTAAAATATTTATCAGCCGTTGGTTTTTACACCATGTTTGAACAGATACAAAGTCCTGATGAAGCACCCTTTAAGGCCTTTGGTACGGTTGGGTACAAGGATCTTTCCTTGTCTCTACATTAAGATGGTAAATAAGTGCTAGTGTGAGTGAGCATGAGTGTTTGGCACGCATAGGCGTGTTGTGCGCTTACTGTGTTTAAAGGCAGCTAAAAACCCAAGCACAGAGGTACCTGTGTGTTGGCTTTCCTGAGATGAATTAGGCGTTTCCATGGTTCTAATCCTTTTTGTAGTAACAGAGTCCTGTTGTAGTGCTGGCAGGCAACTTCTTGAAGTTCCTGATGTTTTAGCAGTTGCCTCTGTTTTTCTTCTTCTCTCTGCACACAAGCAGACAGACACATCCTGTTTAATCGTGTCACAGAAATGCAGTGTGGATGTATGTCTGAGTCTCAAGCTGTTTTCAACCGTCTTTGTGAAACTCCATAAAATCCATCTCACCAATTTCTCCAACCTTTTCTCCTCCCTTTTTCTCTCCGCTGCTTTGCGCTTCTCCATCTCATCCTCCCTCTGCCTTTGCTCCTGAGCAGCCTTCATCTCAGCCTGTTTTAGTGACACGGGTTTACTTCGACACTTTAGCTCTCCCCAATGTGCTCATGACAATGAAAAGTCAAAAGTAATATATACATCTATAACTACCAATTGATATTGAGTACTATCATTTATTGGATACAGAGAATACTGTTAATCTTACTTCATCCACTTCTTATTTCATTCTAGCCATGTCTCCAGATACAAACTTTAAAATCGATAATTGCACCACGAGTTTGTCTGGTGCAACCTCTTACTTTGTCTGTATGAGGTTGTTTGATAATTCTCACCAATTTTTCCTCTTCCTTCTTTCTCTTGAGTTCCTCCATTTCCCTCTTGCGCTCCGCCCGCTGGCGTGCACGTGCTTCCATGGCTTCAGTGTGACAGAAAAGGAAAAGCATGGACTCGAGCATATTGGATTCAGAGAACATTCATCTTTTGGTCAAAAAATTGTTTGAGCATTTCTATGTTTGGTCCCCTGTAATCTTTCAAACATCAAACTGAATGTTACAGATAAAATGAGTACATAAAAATGCTAGAAAACTGTAAAACCTTGGTATCTGCAATATTTATGTATCTATGAATATATCATTGGACCTAAAAACAGAGCCAACCACAGCAGTCTGACGCCATGTATCAAGGAAAAGAGAACCCTGTTGTGCTTGCAAAAATCTTTTGATGAGGCACACTTTTTCCCTTTACAAATATTCAATATTAGAACCGTTCCTTTTCGGAATGGACACATTCATGTTTGCATTTGCTGATATGCTGGATCTTGGTCTATGTTGTCGTCTGACCTTTGATGATAGGGTGGGAACGTGTCTGGTGTGTGACAGGTTTTCTTGGAGGTGTGCAGACACTGTCACTGTCTCCAGTAACTTTTGATGCCCTGCAAAAGTAATGATCACAGCCGGAAGCATTAGGACAGATCCTCGTCTTAAAATTTCTGCATCATTTGGATCACACAGGGTTTAACTCTAGGCAAGCTTAGAGATGCATGTCTGCAGATAGCTCTGTCAGTCAGTTCGGCAGTTGATTTTCAAATAAACTTTGTTTTTAAAACAGCAATATGTAAACCATGGTAAAATGAGAATAATGTGTGCTATGGATGTAGAAATCCTTTAATATACCTGCTCGTTTATTATCTCTTGTACCTTCAAATCCTCCTGTAACTGATATATTTCTTTGCATCAACCGTTTATTCATATTTCCTTAAGGCACCGCTTTGCATAGAGATAATTGATTTTACCTCAGTTCACCTCAACAAGCCTCACCACAGTACTGTGCCTGTCCTCAACGTAATAATTTAAAATGAATGAATTGTTTTTAATGAAGACTTTCAGCCTAAAGACATGGAAAAATTAAAGGAAATCTCAAAATTATCAAGGTTATGTGTTAACTCATCAGAAGCAGTCGGAGTGGCTTTATGCATACATTATATGAGCCTCTCCAAAGGCACAGGGAAGAGAAACTCCTCTAGTTTAGTGTTCGGATTCATGTGGTGAATATCTAATGCCTCATCAAATCTCCCATAGAGTTCAAAAAGAGTTAGTTCTTGTAACCAAAAAAGTACATCTATATATATATTTTTTGTATTTATCATCACAATAATAACCCCATAAGCAATGTGTTGTATTTACACTTGAAGAGAGACGCGCGTGTAAAGCCAGGGAGGCCATCTCCCATTAGTCTCCATTGCAGATATAGAAGACAGCCAACTTATTCTTTTCGTAATTATTCCTTTTTCAGCATCCAGAGAGAATTTCACAAACAATGGCACATCTGATTCATGTGGAACTATGCAGTCAGTCCTTGTTAACAATACGCCATCCAGAGCATTTCAGCAAGACAGCCATAATTGGTGTACTGGGGTACACAATGTGTAAATCTGTATTGGACACACTGTAGTTTGCCTTTATGTATTAAGATACTGTTGCTAAAATTCATTATTGATTTTCTGTATTCTTTACTGTTCAATTACTTGGTATTTTTTGTATAATCATTTGGGGGCATCAAGCTTATATAAAATGTTTTACTACAATACAGACATATTTGATGCATTTCCTATGTCTGAACATACAACTCTCATAGATTCATCTGTCTTTCAGTCCACCTACTTCTTGCCGTATGGGTCAGAGTCATGGTGTTTTAGCCTCGAAGCCCCAGGAATCGAAAGCTGGCTGAAGGCGTCTTTTTTTTCCGCATCCATCTTCAAACTGATCATGGTCTGTTCCTCCTTCAGCCGCGCTATCTCCTCTTGTTGCTTCTTGAGAAGTTGCCTCTGCTTTGTGATAATCTGCTGCTGGGCAGCATGTCTGTTCTCAAACCTGCCCCCTGGAGACGCTGCACTTTTTGAGTGTCCAAGGCCGTTCTGCCTTGCTTTGCTAATCTCGGCGGCCGTCGGTGCCACATGCCACTGGCTGACTTGCAGTGGCTGGGAGAACTTCATCATCTCATGACATGGCACTAACTCATAATGGGCTGCGCAGTCTGACGGGTGAGGGTCTTCCTGTAGTAAACATCGCAGCACAGACAATAAGCATGGTAGTGTATGTGGTACCATCCAACCTGCTCCTCACAAGGTCAACAAAGCTCAGGAGGGCAACACATCTGACTTCAACAGGAGCCTGGGGCAATTCAATTGACTAAAGGTGTGCTCAGACTCAGGAATCCTGATAAATAACCTGCTCATGAGTCTTAACCTCCTGGCTGACCTCTACAATGTGAACTTGTACAGCTTCGTACCCTGCTCAGTTAGTTCTGTCCCTCGACCTCTGCTCCACTATCCTTAAGCCTCTTTTTTTTCTAGAATTCTCTCCATCTCTGGCCCTGCATTTACTATATTTATCTCATTCCCTTTTCTATTTTCTTTTTTTCTTCCTACTTGGCAGAGTTGTGATCATTTGAGCAGGCAGGGTTTTTTTTCCCTCTGTAGATGACTGAGAAAGGTCATTGTTTGAAGCAGGGAGAGAAAAAAAAATCAAATTAAAGGTTACATTTGATATATTCTTAATGCTTTTATGTTCTTTATATGTGCATGTGTCTCAGCTGGGGAGCATTTATTATTAACATACGCTTTATTGACATGCTGTGAGTGCGCCACACACCTTTCCAGCGGTCCAGTGGTTAAACATTACAGCAGAAGCTGCTGTTCGTGCACAACTTGTAGTTTCTGTGGGTCTGAGTTTGCCTGTTGATGCAGCACATATCAGTTCGGCCATCTTGCGTCGGGTTTTCTGCTGCTGGGCCACAAACTCTCGTCTGTCCCTCTCCATCAAGAACCACAACCTCCAGTCTTGGAGACATCGCTGGAGCAATCGCCGTCTGTCACTTTCTGTGGCCAGCTGGTTCTGTCTGAAGGAAGCAACATATGAATGTTTTTTTTTATATTCGGTCACTGCTTAATTTGGCAAGAAGATACATGTATTTTGTGTGCCTTTATGCTCCATGATCTCCTGCCTGGGCTCTCTCATCGTTTTCTCCATGACCCCCTGCATGGGCTTTCTCTGTTGTCATGCTTGGGTTCTCTGTTTTCTCTCCATGTTCTTCTGCATGGGCTCTCTCCACCATGTTCTCCTCAATGGGTTCTCTCTTCGTGTTCTGTCTATGTTCTCCCGCTAGTGTTCTCTCCAAGTTCTCCTGTCTTGGTTCTCTGTGTATGTTCTCCTTTTTCTCCTTCCTGTTTTCTCCCCACGTTCTTCGGCTTGGGCTCTCCACGTTCTCCTCCATGGGTGTGTCTTCACGTTCTCGCCATGCCCTCCTGTCTGGGTTCTCTCTGTGGGTTCTTCTTTTTCTCCTTCCTGGGTACTTTGCATGTTCTCCTGGCTAGGTTCTCTCATCAAGTTCTATCTATGTCCTCTTGTACGGGTTATCTCTGTGCTCTCCATGTTCTACTGCTGGTGTTTCTCTCTAATTTCTCCTTGTTCTCCATGTTCTCGTGCTACGATTCTCTGTGTTGTCTCCATTTTCTCCTGCCTGTCTTCCTGCATGGTTTTTCTTATTTCTCCTGCTTGGGTTTACTGTTTTCTCTCCATGTCCTCCTGCCAGGGTTCCCTCATTTGTTCTCCATGTTCCATTGCATTGGGTCTCTCAATGTTCCCCTTCCTAGAAACCACATCTCAAGAAGCGATGCAAACACCAGGGATTGTAACAACTTATCCTTTCTTTGAATCTGCCTTCCCTTATGCTTAAATATTGCCCATTAGTGCCTAAACAGGAATCTGCGATATACAACAGAGTTCAACAAGATCATTTTATTCTTGCCTGTGTTCACCTCGTAGCTCCTCTTCTGTTCTCACCACCTCCCTCTCCTTTTTTTCTTCCCACAGCACTGCTCTCCAAGCTCGCCAAGCTCTCAGCTTCCGTCTCCAGTCACACAGAGCCGTGGCCTTACCCATACGTAACCTTCGGTCCAACACCACGGTGTACCATCTAGAGAAATGCCTCTGCTGACACTATAATACATCACGATATGAAGGCTTATGAATACATGTTCTGTAGATTGAACTCCTAAATCCCCTCAGACCCGCACCCACAAACACTATTACACATGGTACCAACCTTGAGGTTATGCATGTTAACTATATTGTAAATTTTCTGTTCTTTATACAGTTTTGCTGTGTTCTCCTGCTGCTGTTTTGTGTTTGCGTAGAGCGGCAAGCTGCGCTGAAGGCTCTGGGCTGGAGCCCCATCTTCCACTCTCTCCCTTTCAGTTGAATAGAGGTAAACATTGTGTTAATTTTATTGTTGGTCTAAATTTATGATACAGCATAACTGCGCTGACAAAAAAGAAGTCCATCTCAAATTTCCCATTACTCAACACCATTCTAGTGTGGACTTGGAAGCCACACGGAACAAGCTTTCCTGACATTGTAACAAAGTACCGGACTTCATACAAATTTGTAATCAAGTTCACCACTAATTATTTTAATGAAACCGCAAATGGGTTCATCGGGGTCTTTATGATTAGGAGGACATTCTCTAAATGAAATACACACACAAATAAATATCATGTTTCACCTCCACGGGAATACTTTTTAGTACTTACATTCAATCCGTGTAATACACCATAATAACCTTAATGCAAGATTACTTACAACACAATTTTACAGGCGCTGAGTGTATTTACAAGGATAGCTGCCACTTCTAGCTGGCGGTAGCTGTGGATACCATACCTCTGTCTTAGCAGGGGGTCCAGGTCTTTCGTTGCCTCCATTTGGCGCCTCAGTCTAACCATCTCCTGCTGCACCATGTCCTCCTGCCTGCGCATCTTCTGTTTCTTCCTTTTCTCCTCCGCCTGCCTCTGTTTCCTTTCCTGCTCCACGGCGCCCAGCTGAGCCTCCCTTTGCCTCTGCTGCTTCTGCAGTTCAGCCTCCCGGCGAGCCCTGTTTTCTCGCGCCTTCAGTGTCACAATTGGTGTAATTAAGAATGCATTAATATGTCGTTCCACTTGATTCCCTCAGCACCACTCAAAGAAAAACATTAGCAACTTAGGCATTGTGCAAAACATTTGGGGACAAACCTGCTGATGCCGTGCCTCCATGCTGACAATGGGGTTTTTGAACGTTTGCCTTTTGGATCCAAAATCCAAGGCTAGTTCCTCTACCACGGCACAGTCTAATCCCTTTTGTCCCATCAGGTCTTGCAGGAACCTTTTAACATCGCAGTGATCATCTTCCTCAGCCAGGTGGTTGTATAGTTCTGGGCATTTTTGAACAGGTGAGAGATCAATGTTTTGCCACAATCAGACAAATTACCGGGGGCTGTTTTGAAAGCATTCATTACATTTTCAGCTTGATTTCCTTGCCCTAAGCAACTGGCTTTGTCAGATCATCACTAGTAAGACAGGCTTGAGATTATAGTTGATGTTGCTTTTGCACTGAATGATTGCAGCTGTGTCTTAATGTACCTTAAATTATTCTGTATTACCGAAAAATAAAAAGTTTTTATTGTTTTGTAATGCTGTCATGCTGTATAATTTACAATTCTGCACTGAAATTGAGTTATGAGACTTTGATAAATCAATCATTAAGATGATGCAATTGATATAATATTTATGTATAGAAATGCATAAAATGCATGAATATAGGTTTTTTTGTTTTTCTGAAAAAAAAGCTTGCATTGCATAATATTAACTTTACCTTCACCAAACAAGAGTTAGGAAAGCTCACCATGATAAAGTTTAACAGTTTAACTGTTTCTCATTCATAAATGCATTTCTATCCAACAGTGAAATTCATTCAAACATTAACTTGTCAAAATGTGGGTCGTTACTAAAAAGGCTACTAAAGGTCAACAGTTTTTACTGTTTAGCCTTCGGGTGTTGGTGATTCTGAGAACGTATTGTCAAACTTGCACATCAATGACTGAATCTTCATTGTGGTGGACTATTCTTCTGACTATGCACACCAGTTATCTGTCACAGGATTTGTGAATCAAGGTGTGCGGTGTAGACAAGGTAATATGTGGGAGGTGCTTTCAAATCAGAATAGCTCTTCTAAAACTCATTCATTTTTACTCAGTACCATCAAAATTGCAATAGCTCGGGGGAGCAAGCTCTCCTGCTGGAATTCTTCGTTCAGCTGAGCACATCAGGCCATCCTTCTCCTCAATCCCCAATTCTGGTTCCAACTTACTGCCCAGCCAGTCCCATAAGAGGGCTTGAGCTGCAGGACGTAACAATCCCAGTATCATTGTTACAGCCTGCTGCTGCACAGGCTAACAACTTGAGACAGGTAGATTATCTTTTTATGCGCTGACCTACCTTCATTGTAAGCATCGTCATGATCTTTTAGCTGGTCACAGCTTTGCAAAGGCACAGAGAAGTTGGGTTTGCCTGACTGAGAATTGTTGTTGGAGCAGACTTCAGGTACTGCTGACTTAGAGGCTGTTTCCACTTGCTGGGGTTAAGGGGGCATATGGATGGTGAGAAAATATGCCACTAAATACTGATCACTTCCCATTAGTAAAAGACTTTGAATTACTTTTTTTATATACAAATAGTTCAAAATAAATCAATGGCTTGTACAATCACAAAAGCTAATAATTCTTTTTTTTTTTCTAGATTGAAATGTTCCTACAAAATACAGATGCCTAATAACTCAGACACAAACACAGGGACGTTCTTCCCACCTTTCTCCACCAGTGGATGTCACCCTTCTTCAACTGTATCTAGTTTAGAGAAAAAGTATTTCAGGTGTCAGATGATGCACTTTGTAATAGGAAATGTGGTTCCCATAAAAATTCTGCTCTCTTGGTCACCTTTTCCTTTTCGAAACTGCATCATGCAGTAATTGAGGTCTGTGCCAGATCCTAGTGTCTGCGGATTATTTCAGGGGGAAGCTTAGCCATGGCCTTAAATCAGCAGATTATTTCAAAATCATTTCCCAGACGTCCAAATGTTGGTGCTTTGCTTGCAGCGCTTCAGATATCTGTCTCAGGCTGCAGGCATGTGATGCTTCAGGCAAGTAAGTATCTGGGAAAAGCCATCTGTGTGACATTTCTAACCCCCCACCCCCCTACAAGCTAGACACCAGTCTAGTCTAGTAGCGTTATGACTAATGTGCTCTTCTTTCATTCATGAGTTCAACATGGCACTTTTACAATTAGGGTTTAGCCCCTAAAGGGGACTTTTATAATCCAGGAAGGAATGGACCCGAAAATAGACTACATTGCGGTTTCCATTTCAGACGACACAACGGTTTGACAATCAATAATTGAATTGATTTATATTGTTGTCAAAGTGGTGCAGATTAATAACTAAACTTACCTTGTTTGCAGGTGTCTTACTTGTACTGAGTCTTCTCCATCTAAATAGATGGGGATCATTACTTCGGAATGTCATCATTTGCTTGTTGATAATAATGTATTGAATTAAAGTATAATCTTAAATGTCATTTCAGTTCAACGCTTTGCATTTTTACCAACAACAAATGTAGTATAAAAAAACTGCGAAAACCCCTCGCCATAATACAACAAAACGAGGTTCTACCGAACTGTCAACAGTAGGCCTCGCATGGGATGCTGGGAAATGTAGTTAATTTAGCATGACAGTTGGCTTATTCACATTGCTTAAACACTTATGGACTCCGTTTCCCATTAAGTGAGCTAAAGGCATGTATGGTAACCATGGTAACCATTCAATTTTACAGAGTTGAGTAAAATAAGTTTCAAAACTAATATAAGATGAAAAACAATATAATTTTAGTCTACACAAGTAATTTTCATTATGGAGAACATTTGTATTTTGTTGTCCAAAGGGAAACGCGAGGGCACGCTTCTGCCTTCATCGTTGCGTTTTGATTGCGTCATCAATCCGCGACTTGCACCCACGGTACCTTTGGTAAGCTGCGTGATAACTTTTTACTCCCCTGTAATTCATACATACTTGCAACAGTAGCAAACACAGTATACACGTGGCAACAGCAAGGTGTGCTATTTTGGTGTAGCAACCCCCTAAAATTGGTGATACGTGGCATCTAATCGTAACACATGAGCGGATGAGCTAGCCGGCGATATAGCCATCGCTAGTCACCCTTTTTATCTATGTAAGATAGGATAACGTTATTGATTCCCATAGAAGAAATTCGTGCTTTTATGTACTTTTGTACTTTTTAGTAAACCGGAGTCATCTGTCTTCTCCAAGAACCGCATTGTCGTGCGGGGTAGGGCAACGGAGAGTTTTGTCGGAACCATCAATGGCTGCTAGCAGGATGAAGTTGGAACTATCGCGGGTGCTTCAGGGGGGGAGTCGGCTGGGGGTCCTGAAGGGGCTCGGCCGGACGGGGAAGCACTGCCTGGAGATCCCGGGGTGTCTCCTGTACACACACCTGGGCACCGTCCCTCACCTCACCCAGGAGACGCTGCACACTTTGGACTACCTCCCCTCTGTCACGCAGGCCTCCCTCTCCAGTTTGTAAGTCAAGACTTTCCTATTGATCCGAAACAGACACAGCCATTTATAACAAGTTGCATGAATGATCAGCTCTTAACCTCAATCTTCATGTTGTGATCCTTCTCAGAGCAGAACACCAGGAAGTGCTTGAGGAGTTCAAGGATGGATTTAAGAAGTTTGCAGGTAATTCATCCCCTTCGTCACTCCACATTCTGACGAGATATCTAATTTAAGAGGCGTTGAATTGGAGAGGATGAAAGAGGAAATCCCAACCCCGACAGATGGAGGAGCCCCTGAGTTTAGATGACAGTGTAAAGATGATTTTAAGTATTTATTAATTGCTACCCGCAACTATGTTTTTATAAACCGTTTTGAATATTACTTCATATTAATGGTTGAAAAGACTATTACCGTCAAGCCATTACTTTTATTCTATTTGAATAACTAGAGCAACAGACACCCCCTTTAAATACAATACAAGTGTTTCTTCTTCTTCTATCAGCTTTTCCCTTCAGGGGTTGCCACAGCGAATCAACCTTCTCCATTCCAACCCTATTATCTGTATAGTCCTCTCTCACAACAACTACCTTCATATTCTCTCTCACTACGTCCATAAATCTTCTCTTTGGTCTTCCTCGAGACCTCTTGCTTGGCAGCTCCAATTCCAGCATCTGTCTACCAATTTATTCTCTGTCCCTCCTTTGTACATGACCGAATCATCTCAGTCAGACTTCTCTTAACTTTCTCTCCAAAACATCTTACATGTGCTTTTCCTCTGATAGACTCATTCCTGATCCTATCCATCCTGGTCACTCCTAAAGAGAACCCCAATAACTTCATCTCTGCAACCTCTAGTTCTGCCTCCTGGTTTTTTTGTCATTGTAACTGTTTCTAGGCCATACAGCATTGCTGGTCTCACCCCTGTCTTGTACACCTTTTCTTTTCTTTCTGGCTGATCGTCTTCTATCGCATAGTACCCCTGACACTTTTCTCCACCATGCACTCTTCGCCATGCACTTAAGAGCCGCATGCGGCCCGGGAGCCACAGGTTGGCCAGGCCTGCTCTATAGTTACCACAATGCTGCACATCCCCCTTATTCTTAAAAGTAGGCACCATCACACTTTGTCTCATTTCTTCAGGGGTCTTCTCACTCTCTAAGATCCTGTTGAATAATCGAGCCAGAAACTACAGCTGCCTTTCCAAAAACTTCCACGCCCCCACAGTTATATCATCAGGAACAACTGCCTTTCCGCTCTTCATCCTCTTCAATGCCTTCGTCACTTCATTTTTACTAGTCTCTGCTACTTTGTGGTCTACAATTGCCACCTCTGCACCCTTGCCTCTCATTCATTTTCCTCATTCATCAGCACTTCAAAAGTACTCTTTCCATCATCCCACACTCTTCTACGATATGTCAATACACTTCCCTCTCTATCCTTAATCACCTAGACTTGTTGTACATCCTTTCCATCTTTATCCCTGTTTTACCAACCTCTATAGACCTCATTCTCTCCCTCCTTACTGCCTCATCGAGGATACAAGTCGTTGTACACCCTTTGTTTTGTCTTTGCTACCTCTATCTTTAACTTACGCTGTATCTCCCTGTACTTCTAACTGTTCTCTTCAGTCCCCTCAGTGTCCCACTTCTTTGCTAACGTCTTTCTCTGTATATACTTATGCACTTCCTCATTCCACCACCAAGTCTCCTTATCTTTCCTTCAAGATGATACACCAAGTACTCTCCTACCCGTCTCCCAGATAACGTTTGCTGTAGTTGTCCAATCATCTGGAAGCTCTCTCTGACCACCTAGAGCCTTTCTCAACTCCTCCCTGAAAACCATACAACACTCCTCCCTTTTCAGCTTCCACCACTTTGTCCTCTGCTCTGCCTTTGTCCTCTTGATCTTCCTTGTCACCAGAGTCATCCTAGAAACCACCATCCTATGCTGTTTGGCTGCGCTCACCTACAACTACTTTGCAGTCATTGATCTCTTTCAGGTTACCTCGTCTATGCAAGATCTAGTCTACCTGCATGCTCCTACCTCCGCTCTTATAACTTACCCTATGTTCCGGCTCTGCTCTTATAAGTTATCCAACGTTCCTGTCTTTCTGGAAAAGTGTTCACTACAGCCATTCCCATTCTTTTTGCAAAGTCTGCCACCATCTGTCCCTCTGTGTTCCTATCCTGGATATCAAATCTGCCCATCACTTCTTCATCCCCTCTATTGCCTGCATTAACATGCCCATTGAAGTCTGCACCAATTATTACTCATCTCTGGGGATATTCTGCATCACTTCGTCTAACTAATTTCAGAACTTCTCCTGCTCAAACTCACATCTTGACTGTGGTGCATAGCCACAAACAACATTGAGTATTGCACCTTCAATCCCCAGTTTCAGACTCATAAGTATATCTGACATTCTTTTCACCACCAGATCATTCCTAACAAACTCCTCCTTCAAGATAACTCCTACTCAATGTCTTTCCTCTTCTCTATCTGCTTCCGAATACATCTTCCTCCTCTCCTTCTTTGACCCACAGTAGCCCAGTTTCCATTGGTACCCTGTATGTCATTGGTTCCAATGGCGGTCATTGTTAACCCAGGCGTCAACTGTTCCAGTATGAGATTATTAGGTTTGATTCGCATGTTTGGTTTTGACAAAAGTTTCATGCCGGATGCCCTTCCTGACGCAACCCTCTGCATTTATCCGGGTTTGGGACCGGCTCAGGATGACACTGGCCCCTGCCGCCCTGAGGCTGCATAACTCACTCTGTTCATACATCTAATTTGCATCTCTTTCAATTGAAAGTGTGGATTTCTGTATGTTCTTGTAGATATCCCCCCTCACTGAACCCTCTGAACCCTATCAGAGCGTGAAAAATGGCTGAATTTTTAAATAATTTTTTTTTTCTTTCTTAGTTGTAATGAATCAGACACCCTCTACTTACTTTCTTTGCGAGCTCCTAAAAAAAGTGACCGTATTTGGAACTTCTTCTTGGCAGTTCCAGTGACACCTCCTCAAGCAAGCTAAGCTGCGATGAACTCTCTCTCAGCCCCCTCTTCTTTTTACCCTCATCGTATTACTTGGGTAGTGCTTGTACATAATTTAAAACGGTATAATATGCTCTTACCAGGCCTTTTGTTTTTCTTGACTGTAGCGTCTCTTTCATGTTTTTTTTTTGTCAGATTTTCAGTGACACGTACTGATCTCTGTGCTTCAACAGGTCTTAACGATACAGTGCTGTACTGCTCACTTCATGACCCTGCAGTGCCCTGTCCGACTGGTTATGCCACTAACAGGGTGATTTAAAGTTTTTAATTCAAGGAATTAAACACAAGAAAATAGTCCCAAAGTCTAGTGCTCTGTATTGATTTTCATATATATTACTTTTAATATCTTCCCACACATGTATTATATTTTCACCAGTTTTTTCACATGCCTCGGCTTATGTTTATGTTTAACTTTTCAGCAAAGCAAAGCCAGTAATTGAAGTTATTTTCATTTATTGGTTGTTGGTAGACTGTGTCCGTGTGGGGTAGTGGAGGTCGCATAGAGCTGACGGTGGAAAAGTTTATGGCCATGCAGAAGTGTGTGCAGCCGGACTGGTACCAGAGCATGGCAGATGGGGAGACCTGGCAGAATGGCACGTCTCGAAAAAGAGTACGGAAATCAGTGGATCGAACCCTCGCCCACTTGGACGAGTGTCTGCTGGTGCATCAAAACTCACAGGTAAATACACAGCCTGTAGTTTCCACTGCTTTCTTGCATAATACTCTTTGAATGCTATGCTATTTGAATGTTATTTGGTAAATTAGTCATAGAATGTGCAGGCAGGAGAGGGATCAATGGTTGGTCGTTTTCACACCACATGGGCCCTGTGTGCGGCTGTGCTATGACTAGGAAACACATTTGATTAGAAGGGAGTTGTTATCAAAGGTACAGATCATTACTCAGTTGATGTGTAGCAGGACTAATGAGGAAAACCTCTTTTCCCATTAGAGTACATGACACACTTCTCATGATGGAGAAGTAAAAAAAAAAGTGTGCATTTTCTTTTTTTTTTTAACAACTTTTCATGTGATAAGAATACCCTCACAGACTAAGGCTTTGCTTATGCCGTTTTTCTGTGGCTTTTGTTTACCTGGCTATGAACCAAAATAACCCTAAATAACAAGCACAAAGAACCTTCAGGCCAAACAGAACTGGCATTTCTCTGCAGGTGACTGTTGATTTAAACAGTCTGCTGGGTTGCTTGATTGCAGGGATTTCTTCTTTTCTGTTGTGTGTCTTCCAGCACAGGGGGCGGTGTGGCACAGGAGGTAGAGGAATCGTCTTTAGAACCAGACATTCCTGGTCCGATTCCCAGCTCCTTCCTAGCCTAAGTGTTGTTGTTGAACAAGACACTGAAACCCTAACTGGCACTGGTGGACGGCAGGCTACTGCTCATGGTTCATCCATGATGGGTTAATTGGGTTAAAAAGGATACATTATTATTATTATTATTATTATTATTATTACATTGACGCAGCGTGCACTCCATGTTGATATATCAATATTCAGATGTGCTCAGGCATACAAGTAAACACTTTTGCACTCACATTGTTGAGGAAATGTTTTTTTTATTAATTGTGTATTTTTTTATTTTCTTTGGGTGGCTGTGGCTCGGTTGGTTTTAGCAGGCAAACCTTCAGTTGGAAGGTTTGTGGTTCAATTCCTGTCTACATGCTGAAGTGTCCTTGAGGTTATGGAAGACATTGAACCCCCAAGTTACTATTACCACTATTTTGAATGAACTTGTTTGAATTATAGAAGGAATAAAGCGGGAACCATATGCATTTAACAACAACCGCTAGAAAGAGTACTAAAGATGTAGTGTTTGCTTTGAGAATGCTAATAGAGAAGTACAGAGAAGGCCAGAGGGAGCTGCATTGTGTTTTTGTAGACCTAGAAAAATCATATTGCAGGGGGCCAAGAGAGGAACTCTGGTATTGTATGAGGAAGTCTGGAGTGGCAGAGAACTATGTTAAACTGCTGCAGGACATGTATGCTAGCTGTGAGACAGTGGTGAGGTGTGCTGTAGGGGTAACAGAAGTTCAAGGTGGAGGTGGGACTCCATCAGGGATCAGCTCTGAGCCCCTTCTTGTTTGCAATGGTGATAGACAGGCTGACAGATGAGGGTCGACAGGAATCTCCATGGACCATGATGTTTGCAGATGACGTTGTGATCTGTAGTGAGAGCAGAAAACCGGTTGAGGAAAATCTAGAGGGGTTGAGCAATGCTCTAGAAAGGAGAGGAATGAAAGTTAGTTGCAGCAAGACGGAGTATATGTGTGTGAATAAGAGGAGCCCAGGCGGAATGGTGAGGCTACAGGGTGTGGATATTAAGAAGTTGGAGGATTTCAGGTACGGTACTTGGGGTCATCTGTCCAGAGCAGCGGAGAGTGTGGAAAAGAGGTGTAGAGACTGGCTCAAGCAGGTTTGAATGGGTGGAGAAAATTGTCAGGGGTACTATGCGACAGTTTCCATCCACCCATCCACCCATCCATCCATCCATCCATCCATCCATCCATCCATCCATCCATCCATCCATCCATCCATCCATCCATCCATCCATTGTCTACCACTTATCCAATTCAGGGTCATGGGGGATGTCCTAGCTGCCATCAGGCGAGAGGAGGGGTATATCCTGCACTGGTGGCCAGTCAATCACAAGGCCACATAAACAGACAGACAATCATTCATGCTTTCATTCACACATCTGGGTAATTTTCCCCATATTTTCCAATTAACCTGCTGCATGTTTTTGGACCATGGGAAGAAACCAGAGAACCCGATGGAAGCCTACGCACGCATGGGGAAAACATGCATACTCCACACAGAAAGGTCCCTTGTCAGAATCGAGCCAGGGTCCTTAGAGCTATGAGACTGAAGCCCTAACCACTGAGGCAATTTCCCTTATGTTGCTCAAAGAGCCAAAAGTTTAATTTTAATTGTTAAAATAATGAATCAATTTTCCCCCTACATCCACAGACTTTATCATTAGCAACTTTTCAAGGAACTCTTTGTATCGGCATGAAATTTTGTTGGAACTCATCACATAATCTGTGGCTTTTTTTGAGTAATCTAGCCATAATGTGTGGAAAAGTGACATTTCTGGTGAATTTTTCATATTACATTTTTTTCATCACTTCAAGTGCCAAAAGGGGAACTATTCATTTCCATTTGGCCAGAGAGGAGGCGCCGGTCTCCACAGCTGACCCTGCAAAGACCTCAGCAGCTCCCATTCAAACAATCCAACTGGATAAAAAAGCTTGGGATAAAACGTCTCTATAAGACCTCTTGAGCTGTATTCAGATTTTTCATGCATGCACACACATCTATTGGCCCCATTTATCATTATTTCAAAGTTGCAATTTCAAACTTGTTTTCATCCAATTTATTCTCCAAACTGTCTGCCATCTGTAGGAGTTGGAGGGTGTGGAGGTGTTTGGGGTGGTGGAGGGTGGAGACATCCTGGAAGAGAGGCTGCGCTCAGCCAGAGAGACAGCCAAGAGGCCTGTGGCAGGATTTTGTCTCGATGGCCTCCACACAGGCTCCATGCCCCAGAGCCTCCGGTCGCAACTCATCACTGCGGTGACCAAAGAGCTGCCCGAGGACAAACCCAGGTTAGTTCTCCTTTTTGTTATGTGATAAATGACTGCACCGAGCCTCATTTTAAGTTTAGACATTCCTTTGTGCCTACGTCCAACAGACTGGATAAGAGCAGTCTGGACGGCACTCAACACACACAGACGGCAAAGGTGCACCCGTGTTACCACAACTTCACTGCCTTACCCATTCACATGTGTCATGCCCTTACTCCATTGTCCATTTTAACCTTGTTGGTCTAAGCCCATTTGCATCCTGCTTATTTTTGTTTCTTTTTGTCATTGCTATTGTCACACTGTTTATGTTCCTATCCTTGTTGTTGTCATTTTGGTTGTCTATTTTCACCTTTGCTGTTTTTTTCCATTCTGTTATCCATTCTTATCCTTGATTGTGGTGGTGTTCTCTCTGTTGTCTATGTTTTTGTGGATATCTTTTGCTATCTTCTAATTGTCTAATTGTCTTGTAATTGTCTCTCTATTTATATTTATAAACATATTTATTGACACTACAACTGTTATGCTGATGAGACAAAATATTTTCCCCTTTGGGGATCAATAAGAGTTTATCTCATTGTATTTTCCATCATACACCAAAGCTTACACCAAAAATGATTAATTGAATAGCTTTTACCTTCAATTATCAGCACACAAAAGCAAGAAGAGGATGGATGACACTGCTTTTCATTGTCTTGGCACGAGAGCGGTAACAGAGAGGCAACAACCCACTTTCAGCCTGCAGATGATCTGTATTCAAGCAGAAACTTGCCTCTGGTGTCTAAAACCTATCCCTTGATAGGTTGCCTTGAATTATATATTTTTGAAACTTGTTAATTAAATGTATTCATCCTTTTCCTCCAGGGTGGAGAAAATTGTATAAAATAATTTTTTATTACAATCGATAACTTTAGAAACACAATGTCAATTGATCAAACTATAGGAATGAAATTTGAAATGAGAACATAGCCATTTGGATTAAGCAGATTTTGATGGGATTAATGGATGGATGGATCAATTCAAATTCATTACCACAGAGCATAGTACTCGGACAATGAAAACCCACAGTGTAACAGCGCAAGAGGTAGAGCAATTGTCTTTGGAACTGAACATTCCTGGTTTGATTCCCAGCTCCTCATAGTGTGTAGAAGTGATGTTGAGCAAGACACTAAACCCCTAACTGTTTCCCTGGCACTGGTGGACGGCAACTCATGGTTCATCCATGATGGGTTAATTACAGAGAATTAATTTCCCCAAGGGGATTAATAAAGGTAAAATTATAACTTGAGTGGCATCCCAAAAACCCATAGGGTTCAATATGATGTCCGTCAACCCTTTGCATCTATAACAACTTCAACTCTTCTGGGAAGCCTGTCCACAAGGTTCCGGAGTGTGTTAATGGGAATTTTTGACCATTCCTCCAGAAGTGCATTTGTGAAGTAACACACTGATGCTGGACAAGAAGGCCTGGCTCTCTGTCTCCACTCTAATTCATCCCAAAGGTGTTCTATCGGGTTGAGATCGGGACTCTGTGCAGGCCGGTGAAGTTCATCCACGCCAGACTCTTTCATCCATCTCTTTATGGACATCGCTTTGTGCACTGGTGCATAGTCGTGTTGGAAAAGGAAGGGGCCAGTTCCAAAATGTCATGCTATGCTGAAGCTTTCAAGAGTTCCTTTCACTGGAAGTAGGGGGCCAAACCAAGCTCCTGTAAAACAGCCCCGCTGCATAATCCCCCCTCCACCAAACTTCACACTTGGCAAAATACAGTCAGACAAGTCCTGTTCTCCTTGCAACCTCCAAACTCATCTGTCAGATTGGCAGATGGACAAGTGTGATATGTCACTCCAGAGAACGCGTCACCAGTGCTCTAGAGTCCAGTGGCATTGTGCTTTACACCACTAAATCCGACGCCTTGCATTGCACTTGGTGATGTGTGGCTTGGATGCAGCCCCTCAGCCATAGAAACCTGTTCTATGAAGCTCTCTGTGCACTGTTCTTGAGCTAATCTGAAGGCTACATCAAGTTTGAAGATCTGTAGCAATTGATTCTGCTTTGTGGCTGTCGTTCCGAAACACTTATATGTTCCTATAATAAAGCTGACAGTGGACTGGAATATTTAAGAATGAGGAAATTTCATGACTGGATTTGTTGCACAGTTGGCATCCTATCACAGCTCCATGCTGGAATTCACTGAGCTCCTGAGAGTGACCTATTCTTTCACAAATATTTGTAAAAACAGTCTGCATACCTTAGTGCTTTATTTTGCACACCTGTGGCCATGGAAGCGATTGGCACACCTGATTAAGATTATTTGGATTGGGTGAGTGAAAGTCTTTGGTAATATAGTGTGTTTCTATATATGTCCACAGGGCAGTGTGTGTGTGAGAGAGTGAGAGAGATAGATGCTTCACCACCGAGAGTTCAGTAAGAAAGAAGCTGTTCCTCAGCCTGTTGGTTTTCAAGAGTGCTGATTCAGCATCCCCTTCCAGAGGGGAACAGTATGAACCGTGTGTGTTTTAGATGGGGGGAGTGACACTGTAAGCCCTTTTCCACCCGTTCTTCATGGCTGTGTTGTCGATGCATGGGAGCCTGGCACCGATGATGCTCGGGGGTGTATTCACCACCTGTTGTCTCCACTTTCCTGTTAGCCGCAGTGCAGCTGCTATGATATGGCTGGTCAGGATACTTTCGATGAAGCATCTGCAAAACTTGGTCAGGGCTCTGGATACAAGCTGAGCTTGCTCTAAAGTCAGTAGGAAGAATTGGCGTTCCTGTGCATTCTTGGCCACGCTGGTTGTGTTGGTGCGCCAGGTGAAGTCAACCGTGAGGTCAACTCCAAGGAGATAGAAGCTGGAGACGGGGACCACCTCCATCCATCCGATGTGAAACAGAGTGTATGAGCCGTCTCCATAATATCTGTAGTATTATGACCAAAAGGTTAAATTTGCAACATTATAAATGATTCCGTCTTTCCTATGGACTTGAAATACAAATATTTAAGAGCCACTCCTACATGATGTTTGCATAAAGGTGGATAATGATTTATCTGCCTTTTCATGTGATTCAGACTAAGCACTCTGTTGGTTCTTACTCAGTCAGTAATTATCCTCCTTCATTGATTACAAGCGAAAAAACCCTCAGTCTCTGAGTTTGCATGGCAGTATCAGGTAACTAGGTGGAAAGCAAGAGGTGCAACCAATGGGGGGCGCTTAGCAGGAACAGGAGAACTGTTTGGGGGACAGGAAGGCGGCAGGCAGAGTGAATTGGAGAGACTGGGGGAAATTAGTGAATGGTACAGCAACCAGTGATGCTCAAAGCGCTGTTTTTTGGGGTGAAAAATTGATTATTGTCAAAAATCATTTGTTAATAGTTCAACAATTGTTTTTTTTTTTTTTTTTATAACTGACAGTTAGGCGCAGAAATATTTGCACAGTGATACAAGTTTTGTTATTTTAGCTGTTTACAAGAACATAGTCAGTATACAATTATATAATCAATATGGGCTTAAAGTGCAGACTCTCCGCTGTAATTTGAGAATATTCACATCCAAACTGAAGCAAGGATTGAGGAATCACAGCTCTTTGATATGTACCCGCCTCTTTTTCAAGGGACCAAAAGTAATTGGACAATTGACTCAAAAGCCTCTTCCCTTAGTAAACTGTCATCGATTAGGCAGTTAAAAGAGCTGGAGTCGATTCTAGGTGTGGCATCTGCATTCCGAAGCAGTTGCTGTGAACAAGCTGTGGTCGAAGGAACCCTCAATGGAAGTGAAACAGACCATTCTGAGGCTGAAAAAATAAGAAATCCATCAGAGAGATAGCAGAAATGTTAGGAGTGGCCAAATCAACAGTTTGGCACTTTCCGAGAAAAAAAGAGTGCACTGGTGTGCTTGGGAACTCAAAAAGGCCTGGATGTCCACGGAAGACAACAACGGTGGATGATCGCAGAATCCTTTCCATGATGAAGAAAAATCCCTTCACAACATCCACTCAACTGAGAGAACACTCCGGGAAGTGGGTATATCAGTATCTAAGTCTACCATAAGGAGAAGACTTCATGAGAGTACATACAAAAGATTCACCACAAGGTGCAAACCACTAATCAGCCTCAAAAATAGAAAGGCCAGAATTGACTTTGCCAAAAAACACCAGAAGAAGCCAGCCCAGTTCTGGAACAGCATTCTTTGAACAGATGAGACTGTTCAACCTGCACCAGAGTGATAGGAAGAAGAAAGTTTTGAGGATAATTGGAACAGCTCATGATCCAAAGCACACCACATCTTCCAAATACATCAATTGAAGAAATGTATTTAGAAACTGTTAGAAACCATTTTTACCATTTATCTTTTACCATGCGTGTTGCTTCTTGGGACATCTGACATTCTTTGCCTTGAACAATTCCTTTTAAATCTGGTTTGCAATGATCTAAATCAGCAAGTATTACGATCTTTGAGTGTTTTTTTATTTTTGAACAGCTGTGTCTTCTTTTCTGCCCGAAAAAACGTAGCCCATAGACCTTGCATCCACACTCACGCAAATAGTCACAAACACAATATTTGATGTGAAACCTAACAAAAGCCACGAGTTGGCCCAGACTAGTTTATACCATTGGTTTTCAGTCACATATTAGTGCACGGTGCCTACGGACATGTAGTAAGACTATTTCCTCATTCATTTCAGTTATGAACATTGTGCCTTAAGTTATGTGAGATGGCATTTTGTCCAATATTGACATTAAAATTGTTTTTTGATTCGCAGGGTGAACTCGCATTCAAGTACGCAAAGACAAACATGCTCCGAAAGTTAATAGTCCCTCAATTCGATCAGCTCATTAAGGCCTGTTCACTCGAGACCTTCCAAATGAGCAAACAACTCCTGGAGGTGACTTTGGTTTCAATGATGCCTAAGTTTAAGCAACAAAACAAACACTGAACTCTTCTCTGTATCCAGTAGCTATCTGCCTGTTAGATCATTGCTGAGCATGATCGTGCTTAAACTGTAAGACACCTGCTGTCTTAGTTGCTCATGCTGTTAGGAGGATCGGTTTCCAGCGGGAGAGCTGAGTGGACTCATTATCGAATGCTAAATTGGGCCTGACCATGACGCCTACGGGCAGGGTGTCAGGCAACCAGTTAACAGAAATCCCAGGAAGAGTGATAGCAAAAACAGGCCACTGTGAACACACTGGAGAAGAAAGATATGCATTTTGTGTGTGCATGGACCTCTCCTTGTACATTGACCTATTGCACTCCACCCATATGTCTGATAGATTACTGTGCCAGGTACTCGCCTCATTCATTTCTGAGTCAGTGGTTTTTATATTAATTCTTGTTGATGATGCTTGTGCCTTTCTCCCCGGGAAAAAAGTGTTTGCCTCTTTTACAGCTTCATATTAAAACAAGGTGTGTATTCACTAATAGATGACTTTTGACTCAGACTGCATTGTCTGAATGGTGTTTACCTCAGCCCTGTTTATTAATGGGAGGGAAAAGTGATGAGTGCTGTGCAAGATGGGGCCGATGATGTATTTGGTCGGATAGATGAAAACTGCAGGGGAAAGGACACATGTTCGGGGTAATTTCACTGCCCCTTAAAGGCTAGTTGGCTCTCCCTCAGTGACAGCATTCTGAGTATTTCTTTTACTCTCCTATGTAACATCACAGCAATCTATATTTTTTGGATGCTATTTTTTTAATACACTGTAGTCTTGTTTTCTGCATATCACCAATTTCCTCCATCTCACCCAGACAGAAATGAATACTAATGTATACATTTCTTTTGTCCAGTCTTCCATAAAGGAAAGGTTCAAGTCACACCCAAGTAAACAATATTATGCAGTAGCAAGATCTGGTCGATTTTGCTACTAATACACAACTCTGGGGTATTAGTATCTGTCTGAGTATATAATCTACTAATCCTTTTTTGATTACCTGATCATCTGTTTGCTATCGGTAAGGGCTGCCTTGATTCCTTTCGTTTTTCCCTATTGACATGGACTGCCCTCGGCTCTATCTACCTCCCAGGCTGTTGCAGGGAGTAGGACAACCCGATGAGGTGCTGGCATGTTTGGAGGCCGGCGTAGACCTGTTTGAATGCTTCTTCCCCTTCCAAGCAACAGAGCGAGGCTGTGCTCTGTCCTTCGACTTCAAGCTCCCACCAGACCCGGAAGCTGAAGGTAGACCCCTGTGCTCTAAAGTACTTTTGTCAGAACTCTTTTATCCCCTTTGTTACTTGGAATACTGTGGTAATGATTTACATACCAGGTCATATAGAAAAGGTGAATGGACAGACGCTTCTCAGGTACAAGTTTTCAACCATATGTCAGTGGGAGAACCATTTCATCAAGGGATACCAACACCTAGTCCTACGCAACAGATCTACAGTGAATTAACACAATAAACCAAAACAACTTTATTTTATTACATAGATTGATAATAAACATAAATCAATAATAATTAATTTTCCAATGTTGTTTGATATTCAGCTCAAGTAGTAGAACTACAACGTCAGAACATTTAATATAAGATATCTTTTTCCTCTCCTTTTGGCTTTTCCCTTCAGGGGTCGCCACAGCGAATCAACCCTCTTAATCCAACTCTCTTTTCCTCCTCTCTCACACCAACTACCCTCATATCCTCCCTCACTACGTCCATAAATCTTCTATTTGATAAAAGATGTGTAAAAATAGTTTTCTTTGCACATGCATGCTTGTGAATTTTATGCCACACTATGTCAAAGAGTATCAACTGGGATAACTGACTGAATCTCGCCTCAGAAAGCAAAGAAAAAAATCGGTAACAACTGTTATTATTATGGTTGGGTATTGAAGGTACTCCTCAAACAACTCTGTTTTCCACAAAAAGGGACGGGGTGGCACTGCAATTTTGTGGAAAAGCTGCGCTGGCTTTTAATCCAGTAATTTAAAAGCAATATTACTCAATGAGCACTTGCATGCCATTCAGAGATTTTCCCACCTACATGCTAAAAATATTATCAGACGTGAGTCTTATGCTGAAGGAAACTTTCCTCCACCTGTTCCCTGCCCTAACTACAGATCACAGTGTCATCTGCAAACATGGTACATGGAAATTCCTGTCTAACCTCATCTGTCAGCCTGTCCGCCACCACTGTAAACAAGAAGGTGCTCAGAGCCCTGACCCCTGATGTAGTCCCACCACCACCTTGAACTTCTCTGTCACATCTACAGCACACCTCACCCCTGTCTCACAGCTTGCATACATGTCCTTCACCAGTCTACAATTCTTCTCTGTTACTCCAGACTTCCTCATACAGTACCATGGCTTCTCACTTGGCACCCCGTTATGTGCTTTTTCAATGTCTACCAAGGCACCAAGCAGCACCCTTTGACCTTCTCTGTACTTCTCTATCAGCATTCTTACAGCAACTAATGTATGCACAGTACTTTTTCTAGACCTGAACCCATACTGCTGCGAACAAATGTTGACTTCTGCTCTCAATCTAGTTTCCACTACTTTTCCCCATAACTTCATTGCATGGCTTATCATCTGCATTCCTCTGTAGTTACCAAAATTCTGCCTACCTCCTTTAGCACCATCACCCTTCTTCTCCATTCCTCAGGAATCTTTTCACTGTCTAAGATTCTGTAACATATTCTAACCAGAAACTGTATTGCCGCCTCTCCGAGACATTTCCATTCCTCCACAGGCATATCATCAGGACCAACTGCGTTTCCACTCTTCATCCTCTTCAGTGGCCTCCTCACTTCCCCTTTGTTAACCTCCAATCCACAATAGTCACCTCTTCTACCATTCGCTTTCCTAAATTGTCCGCATTCATTAGGTCTTCAAAGTACTCTTTCCATTTTCCATCACTCACCTGGCACCTGTCATTACATTTTCCTCTCTTTCCTGAAACACCTGAACATGCTGTCCTTCCCATCTCTCTCTGTTTTGCCAACATGTATAGATCAATCCCCCCTCCTTTCTTTCTAAACTGTCTGTCTTATCTGCTCTCATCAGCTCCTTGAAATAACTTTTATATAGTCTCTTATATATATCCATAATAAATATAGTATATATATGCATGGAAGCATATTGCACATCTGAAGCATCTCGCCCATGCTCCTTCTTGTTCTACCATTTTTCCTTGTTCCTTCCTGTCCACCCTGGAAAAGTTCTTAAACTATGTTTGACAAGAGGCCAAAAATGTGATGGGAAGAAGTTCCATGAAAGGTGGAACACAATAGTGGATTATTTAATCTTTTAATATTTGGAGAAGACACTGTCATAGCAGAAGTTAATCTGAAAGCACAATTCCCACTCCTTCCCTCCAAAATTTTGAATCAAATATGAACATTCTCATGAAGTGACCTACAATGTCATGTTAAGATATTTGTAATGTCTGAAACCTGGCAGCACCATTGTTGTTAATGATAAAATGTTGGGTGATAATTGATATGCTGAAATTAGTTCATTCCTGTAGATAATGTCTAATCATGGGTAGCTGCGAGATACCCATGAAAATGAGCCCACATCTTGGGTTTTCATGGCTCTAATAGATGAGAGACTACACTGAGGCTTCTTTCTAATTATAGCATCTACAACATAACTTGAGTCGGATTAGTGCAGCTAACTAGGGCTCGAGTGTCATCAGTGACTAAACAGACCTCATCTACTCATTTTCTAGCCTCTGGTCAATGGAAATAATTGGGCTGAAATGAATTCACTTGGAGAACTAAAATCAATGTCCTACACCTTAGCTCCTCCAGTAAGGTAATGAGTCTGGGCCAGACGTTCTGATTGTTGTCCCAAGTGAGAATGGTTGTGACAAGAGCCGTGGGAAATCCGCTGAATAGGCCTGCTGCAAACTTTGGTCGTCATTAAAAAGTTGCGTTGAACTCGTCCGACAGAGACAAAGCTGGTATCCTGCAGCAACTTGTGTCAGGCAGCGCTAATCGATTCTGCACACAGCGCGAAATGGAGTTCAGTGGAGGTGATGGAAGGGATGGTGTCAGACCTGAAGAGAAGCTCTCATTGTTCTTTTTGGAGGAGGTGGATTCTGGGGGTCGGGGGTTCTCACACAACAGACCCAATGCCAATTTCCCTCCACCCTCCTAGCTTTTCACGCTTTTGAAGTTTTTTTTTCCTCTTTCAATATTCTTTTGCTATCTTTAGAACTTTACTTCAAACTTCATATAGCTGTCTTTCTTTCATTATGCTGGACTCTGTCCACCAACTATTTAGCAGTTTTGAATATTTTTCCCCCATCTTATTAGCTTTGTTGAAACCTCATGTAGTCCCTTTTATACTCATGCTGAACACAATTTCCCTACAAAACACATATTTTTGGTTCTTTGCTTAACCCACCTCTCAACCCATTTCCTGCATTTTTTCACATTAACCACCGTATAAATGTCTACAACATAAATGGGGATATTTCTTTTGCTCTAAATGCTAAAGGACACAAGAACCTTCTAACATCTCAAACGAACAAAATGTGTTATTATACTATGTCACCCTGGGAAGGATAGAGAAAATAAAACTTAAGCAGCAAAAAGGTAGATCATTCTTCAAGACAGCAACCCATTGTGTCTGTTTTTGTGATGGGAATAAAATAAATGTTTTAAACAGACAGTTTGTGTTTTTGCATGCAAAAAAAAATGCCAATGCCAGATGGTCATGGATCCAAGGTTGCTGATTAACATCCTGCAGTTGCCCCAGGGATTCAGGTTCTGGAAATTAGAGAGTGTGATTAGGTTTTATACAATAGCAACAATTTAAACAGGAGTGTGGACTGAACACCCATGGACATAGATTGTGTAGCCCTGTCATGCCTTTATGATTTGGTCTCTCAGCCACTGTTAGTTTCCACTGGTCAATGGTGGCTCATTTTTCTGTCATCAGGATAGGAAATAGACCGCACTCATCTATGAATAACTTAACATGGAAATCTACAGACATGTTCTCACTGCATCTCCCTTAGTCTTTCCCTTTTTTCTCCCATAGAACACATAATAGACATATTTTTACCGTCCCCTCAGGTGGTGTGATTGGATTGTCCGAAAATGTGCCGCTAACCCAGTTTAATATACAGAATCAGAATAAACTTTATTTATCCCCAAGGGGTAATTGGGGGGGGCACCCTCTGCATTGATTTTACAACTGCTGTTGGTAAGATATCTCACTCCTCTTCATAATTTTTTGCACATAATGAACCAATTGGTTAGTTTCTAATTATAAACTCTTAGGGTGAATCAGTGACAAAATTATGACCCACAGCCAATTTTCTCCATGAGTCAGATTGGAATCCCCCATGTGTGTAAGGCAGGTGATGGTATTCTCAAAACAGCAATTTAAAAAAAATAATTGTTGTAGAATGCCTGGATGATGAGACAGCGCAGCACTGTCAATTGTATTGTATATGGTCACAGTTTAATCATACCACCAGGGTGGGAGCACTGTAGCTTTCCAAGGGGGAAACTGTTTTCTGATAAAAAAATGAAATGGGAATGTGTTTTTGCCAGCATTGATGAGATACGTATGTTTACAGTTCCAGTGCAGAATGAAGAAGAAGACACAGCGGGAGAGACAATTCAAAACGGCTATCCTAGTCTTGACGATCAAAACCAGATGACGCCTTTCGAGATCAGTCTTAAAGACATGAGGTTTGTTTTTGTTAAAATGAAAACGTTAGGGGTTTGACATGCAGAAGCGGCTACAGGAGCTTTGCTTTTCATATTTTATTTTTAAGTTACATTGAGAGTGCTTGTTCAACTTTGTGTGAACCACCCAGGTACCGAGACGACTTCAGACCCCTGGTTGAGGGGTGTGGCTGCTACTGCTGCAAGAACCACCAGAGGGCATATGTGCACCACCTGCTAGTGACCAATGAACTTCTGGCTGGCGTCCTGCTGATGATCCACAACACTGTGCACTACCATGGCTTTTTTAGAACTTTAAGAGAAGCTCTGGCTAGTGATAAACTGGATCTCCTTAAGAGACAGGTGCTCGGACAGGAAAACAGGTAGATAGACTCAGGGGAATAAATGCAGACTTCACATTGGAGTTCTGGGGGGGTGGGGTGGGAGTTACTCACTCTCAAGGACCACTGATTTCCCCTGGCTTGGCAGAGGTAATCAAAATTTTATCTTTTTCTTCGCCTGTCTGTTCACAGGATGAGCTGTGATACTGTACAGACCTTGACACAAGTGTTTTCATGTTTGAACTGTTTCATGTTTAAGTCACACATTTGCCGCTTGGTTAAAAGCTTCATGCGCTTTTTACATTGTGTAAAAAGCACACTGTTTACATTATGTTTACCCCAGTCGTGTTTGTCCTGCATCACATCGGCACACTTGTGCCTGAAGCTTTGGTATTGATTCTGATCAGTAGACAGAGGAGTTGTTGAATCTCAAATTAGAGTTGAGTAGGTATCACATAAAACAAGAAATGTAAGGCGGAATATAGACTTTGACCAAAGCCGTACTTGATCTGCCAGTATGTGACTGGACTGCAGCGCAGCACACGACTAAAGCTCCCGGGACTCGCTGACGCTGGACCGGAGGGGGAACCAACTCAAGTGACTTTATTGCACAGATCAAAATGACCCGAATCAATTATCGCATCACTTGCCTTCTACATAAAATTGTCTTTTGTATGAAATGATCACACGATGCTTCCTGTATTTTATTGTTAATTAGTGCGTAATTATATGTCTCAATAAGGTATCTTTTTGATGTTCTTCTTTCTTCCAGTTAATCAACGAATATTTTCCAACATTTCCGTCAGAGTCCTCTAATAGGATGAGCCCTCTATTGACTTTAGGGTAGTTTAAGCAATTGCCATGTATGAGGGGAGCACACTTTTCACATGCAGATGTGGCAGTTGTTGTCTCATGGGTTTCCAGGAGGTTAACTCAAGGTTTGAGCTGCCAGCTCCACCATTGCTGGTGCTAAGAAAGGATGAAGATCAGATAAAGATATGGGTCTCCACTGCCTCCCATACAGGGAAAAAGGGGGGCTTTTTGAAGGTGAGGGGATTTAATTGACTGCCAGAATGTGCAGGTGTCTATAGAGACTGAGGCAAGACTGAGAGAAGCCAAGTGTGACAGATTTATGTAACAGCATTGTGATGCACTGTGCTTTGCTTTCACAAATCACGGATATTATCAAGTAACTGGTTTGGGGTTTGCGATCGGGATTTTTGGCTGCCGCGCATATATTCTTACATAATGGATGTACGCAATCGGTTGGGCAAAATAATAAAATGGTATTAATGCCTTGGGGGGGGGTTTGGTTGAAGCTAATAGAAGCAGTGACCGCTAGACTATTTAGTTCATGTTCGAATAGTATAGCAGTGGACAGAAGTTGGTGTGGAGAAAGTCAATCCCTGAGATTATCTGGTGAAAATAAATCCTGGAGTGAATGGATACTGTCCTCCTTTCCTCAAATAACCACCATTTATATTCAGCTTGGCAGCCCTACATGGACATATATCGGAGAGAGATTTGTCTAAATCTTCTGGTAATGTAGGTTTTGTACAAGGTTCATAATTTGTGTTGTAAAGATTCTATATAGTTCGTCTTGACCGCTAGATGCTGTGATTATTTAGTTTGATATGATTTAGAAAAAAAAAGGTTTGTCATTTAATGTTGTTTAGATTTCAAACTAATGAAAAGGATGAACAACTGAGTGCATTGCAGGAAAGATAAAGCATTATACCTATACCTGGCGGTGTGTGTGCTGAAGCTCCTGTTCAAGAAAACAATCCCTGTAAGTGAACGGGACCCTGATCGCTTACAGCTGTGTATTATAGGAATCATACAAGCAGGAGTTGTGATTAAGGAAAGTAAAGGATTAGGACAGTTGACTCCTGGCTTCCTCGGCTGACTGCGATACGACTTGTAGGTTGCCTGCAGTTTCCAATGTCATACAGTTTTACAATTATAAACTGGGGTGGAGAAAAAAGGGGGTCGGAGCCGCTGTTTGGGTAAAGGTGTAACTTAGAAGTCTGGTCAGATGCAGATGTCTTAGTCTAAATGCAGATGAATGTTCAGGCCTGAACAAGCAGTCGCGTTATTCGCCGTAAACTGAGTCCTGCAAGCTACTGAAGTATTCTCAAGATGACTTGAGGTGCTCCGTGCAATTTTTCAGTATGACTGACCAATTTGCATTGCAAGACACCGCCTGGTTCTTTTCTTTGAAAATGTTCATGGGGTTGATAGCAAAATAACAAGGGTTTCATTGAAGTTGACAAGTCTCTGCAGTTATTAACCCTTTTCACAGATGCCTCTTTGACATCATTTCACAGCAAGCATGTCCCTAATTAACATTCATAATGGCTCAGTGCCATTTAGGTGTGTCAGGAAACCATGCCCATGTGCATGCCATCCACATGGAGTGGCTACAAGGCTCCAATAACAGGACCATTATTCATTTGATCAATTACACGTGTTTATATAGTCACGTTGTGTCAAATGGCTTCTGCAAAACGAGCCGATACATCACTATTAGTACACCGTGCAATTTTCAACTGAGAGTGTCTCGACTGTTAATCTGCTGAAGGTCATTTTCATTCAGGAGTTAAGTTTTCTAAACCTGGGCCCGAAGCTCGTTTCAGTGGGTCTCTGTTGGTGGCGATGGGGAAAACAATTTCCATGTAAAAGGGGTCTGAATGACAGTCAGCAGGTGGTCCTTAGAGCTCATTTCAACCAATTATACAGATGGAGAGTGCAATTCAAAGTTTCCTTACTTTCGCTCTGCTCTTATAGCAGTTTGCCTTGTGCTTTATCTCACGAACCGCAGCCAGATTTGTATCTGCTGTTGCAGCAGGGCAACGGGAAAACGAATGAGTGCCGCTGTTCCTGCCAAACTAGTCTCATAAAGCTGGTTATGGGATACTGAAGTGGAGCAAATGTTGGTCGGTGAAGCGTTTTTATCAGTTAGGGCATGATATGAAAACAGAGCATCCAGTGTCTCAACAGGAATGTCTATTTGATGCTTTGAACTGGTGGAAGTTCAAATTGTTCCAATAAGGTGTCGAAGGGTCATTCTCTCGACCTGATGCGAAAATTTAGCGCCGCTTTAACGGATGCTTTGGTTCTCCACCTTATTTTTTCCCCTGTCAGAAACACTTTGGACAGTAAAACGCAGCATGCGGGAAAATCTCTCGTTGGCTTCTGACCCCCTCTGCTCTCTAACCCTTGGGGAGGAGCAGCCGTGATTCTCACCCCTGTAAAAGATTGCTTGCTAAACAGGAGGCCAAATGCCTCCTTACCTCCCTGATGCATTTCAGAATTCATTTATACACATAAATCATCAGTTGACAATGTTCTAAATCAGCCGGGACCTTCTCTCCCTGTTGAACACCCCAAATGAATATTTGATCAGGTCTGTGACTCTGTGCATCATAATGTTAAAGTGTAGGTTGACGAAGAAGCTGAAATACACAGAGAAGGTCAAAACACATTAGTGCTAGAGACTGGTGAACCTAACCTCATGTTCTTGTGCCCGGTAAATTTAATAGGATTTGAAAGGAAAGTATTTTGAGTGGCCTGGCAATAAATGCTTTATTCCCAGTTGGAGTAAATAGGGTAATTTTTCACAGGCATTTTCCTGGCTTTCTGCTCCATCATTCCTCAGCGCATAAATTATCTTTATCTTTATTAGGTGTAGGTACATGGGTATTAGTCTCGACTAGACCCGACGAACTCAACTTCAAATCTATAGTGTGATCGCTTCAAACCTTTGCCTTTGCTGTGATTAATTCCCAACAACTAGACATGCTTTGGAGAAGACCTTTTGTAATCATATCCGTTTTTGACCGAGCAGTATATAGTGGGAGGAAGAAGTACTTTCATTTTGCCCAATGCTTGTGTGACAGACTTTTTTTTTTCATGTTTTGGCGAGCCACAGGTGTCCGCACCATGTGTTCCTGTGAGGAGGAGGTAGCTGCCGCCTAAAGGATTTCTTCCAAAATCCCTAACCTATATTATATAGTACACACCATGAGTGGTCGGCTTATCTGTAATTCATTCATTCATTTATTCATTCATTATCTGCACTGCTTATCCTGAGCACAGGTCACAGAGGTGCTGGATTTAGTCTCAGATGGCACTGGATGCGTCAAAGCCTGGACTGGTTGCCAGGGAATCACTGGCCTACATATAAAGTCACAACTGCTTCTTTGATTCATTTATGCAGACATTTTAGTGCCTTCATTCGAGCTTCATGTAAAACACAATATGGTTCGCTTTCAGGTTACTTTCGGGAAAAGGAAAATTTTATGGTAATATGATGGGAATAAAAAAGGAATTGAGAATTCATCCAGTTTGGAGACTGTTTAGACTTTTATATTTTGATTTAAAAAAAAAAACATTTTGCCTTTCATCATTTAGTAAAAAATGTATTTGATGGCTTTGTGTGGATATTGGGAAATTTATGGCACCGGTTTGAAGTATTTACTCGCAGAGGGAATACAAAAGGCCCCAGATGTCAGCCCCTTCCATGCATCTGCCATCAGTGATCTCTGTGATCACGTCTTTTTGTGATCTGTGATCATTTTTTTTTTCCTGCGCAAAACCTCAAGTATTGATGCCAGGAGCAAATTAATAGAAAGACAAAAGTAGTGCAACCGTATTGGCTGAAAATTAACGAGGCTGTGACCAGAAGTGGTTTGACCTCTTGGAGTCAGAAGAGAAATATTGATGTCAGAAATAAATGACATGTTCAGCAGTCACACATCGTTGAGAGCCTGCGATCCGCTTCCAGCACTGCAGAGCTTAATTGCTTTCAATACCAACAAGTAATGTTTTTCACGTCCAGCTGCTACTTTTCATCCTAATATTCAATACTGATTTGCAGAACACTGACAATAGTGGAAACCAGTGCACCAATCATTCTGGTGTGATATATTATTATATTTATTTATGCAATTTCGCAATAATTCACCCGTTTGTCATTGCCCGTCTTCCCAAATGAGAAGCAATTTAGTTCTTGCTGGAACTCTGTCGTTGCTGAAATATTTCTTTTTAAACTAGTTGCTCATAAAGTAGTAGATTTTCGCGCAACTTTTTAGAGTAATCAAAGTGCCAACTATCAAAAGACAGTGGCCATTACTGAACCGTGTAGACAATCCAATTGCAATCCGATTGCATTTTAATTGATCATGCAATATGACTGACATACACTTTGCAACGCCAGTATTTATTTTCGCACTTTTTAATGAGCACATTAGAAACAGAAACATAAACACCTCAGTTATTTGGTTAGCAATCTTGATCCATTTTTCACAGTGACAGCTTGCCTTCATTACGCACTATGGATCTATCTAGATTATCCCACTTTGAAATATAAGTTTAATCCGGCACAGTTTCTAGTTCTTTAGTATCCATTTACAACTAAACACTTTACATTTTTGTTGCTCTGCCAAGAAGGAGGTTAGCAAGGAGTTGAACTAAAGGTCAGTTACGCTCAGTTTAGTAGGACGGCGGACGGATGAAAAGGCCGCGCAGATTTGACCTTTGCTGACAAGCATCATCAGATAGTACCGAAATCGGGGAAGCGATGCCTCATTCAGCATGATTTCAAGTCTGGCCTGTTTGCAGAAATAGAAGGAGAGGTGGAAAAGGGAGCTATTCAAGCTCCTCTTGTGGCTTGAAGAATAATCCCTTCTAGCAGAATTGGCACAGAAGTGGCCGAAATTGCCTGATTTGCTGTAAGCCTTCCCAGCTATAGGTATCTCCACACACAGTGGCGTAAGTGTGTGGGCAATATGGAAACCCTCAAAGACAATGAGTGATGATTGAGGGCTTCATCTCCACCTTAATGGCGAGAAACCTATAACCTTGAGGGTAAGATCCGCGGAGTGAAATTCATAGTGCAATCTTAGAGCTGTTTATAACTATGAGATAAAAAGCTGGCACACAATAAAAAGCCTCAGAGGAATTCCTCTTCACATGATGTGATATTTTTTAATACCAAATTTAGGACTTGTAAATTCAAAAGGAACATATCCATCCATCTGTTGTCTGCTACTTATTCTGCACTCAGGGTCGCCGGGGATGCTGGAGCCTAAACCAGCTGTCATCGGGCTAGAGGCAGGGTACACCCTGAACTGGTCGCCAGTGAATCGCAGGGCCACGTATACAGATGGACAAGCATTCACTCTCATTTGGGACAATATTCCAAATTTTTTCAAATTAACCTGCCGCATGTTTTTGGACTGTGAGAGGAAACCCAGCCAGACACAGATTGAACATGCTAACTCCACACAGAAAGGTCCCCTTGTTGGAATCAAACCAGGGTCCTCCATGCTGTGATGCCGAAGCGCTAACTGTGCTGCCCTCAAAAGGACTATACTGTAATTAGTGGCAATTAAAAAAGCCCACACTAAATGATTATTAAGAAACTCTGTTTTTCAATAAAAGGGTAGGGTTATGCAAGAAATTTAATTTTTTGCCAAATTGTCCCAAAAAAGAATTAGTTTTCCATCTTACAACCATAATGGCTTATTTTAATCAAATATTTTTTACTTATTTGATAATAACATCAATTACAAGTAACCCTCCAAAAAGCATCTCATCCAGAATTTTAAGGTTTTGCCCCATATTTTGCTATTTTAATTATTAAAATAATTAATTTTTAAAGAGATATTATCTGAATATTCATAATGTTATTTAATTGCCTCATTTGAGTCTCTTTTACCTTTTGCTTTCTGCTTTCAAAAGCTGTGCAACTGTGATCAAGGTCCTCGTTCTCCACCAAGGAATGAGTTTGCATTACATTCACAGTTAGAAAGTGAACTCAAAGACTGTGTGATTAGACCCTATTCCCATTTTTTTCACCCTTGCAAACTTCTGAGAAGGCGAAACATTGACGGTGATGTTACTGATAATCATACGGAAATCAAGAGCATTCTGATTGTAAAGGCTGGGAAACACGCGGGGCCTTGATTAAACCTCTCCTCACTCTGATGAAATGAGCTGATGCTTGCGCATTGTCTTGTTTGCCTGCCAGTCTCAACAACACAGAATTGCTCAATTTCTAATTTTTAAAGGTGCAAGCTCAACACAATGCATGTTTTTTTTTTTCACAGTGTGTTTCAAAGTTTACTCCGCCAAGCATCCTAATATTTGGAGGAGGTGCAGACACTGAGAGTGTATCTAAAGATGTAAGAATGTGGGAAAACCAGGGCTTGGCAGAGAAAATGACAGCCAACAGCAGTGTGCCGTTCAGGAAAATGGGTGAAAATTAAGAGCGTGGCAAGAAATCAGATCGTTTTCGACCTTAACCATGTTTTTCTTTCAAGTGGAGATCGCCTTCAGCAAGTGTAGTTCATCTGAATTTTAGGGAGCATCAGAAAGATTTGCATGTTGAGCTTCAGATCACCATGTGGTTCTGACTGCCATAGTTTGTGCTCACTTGCGCATTATGCTATTTTTACATCAGTTATTTCCACAAAGAGATCCCTTTTGGATACAGCACATGGCACATCACTTCAACTAACCGCATCTGTTTCCGTTTTTCATAAGCAGTTCAAAATGTGACTAAAAGACCTTTTTAGATCCAATCCCACTCTCTATTATCCTGTACATAATAAGGCAGCTTCCCTTCATCTCTCCGCTGAGAACCATGATTAACATACAAGTCACATCCTCTCACTGAAGTCTGGTTGGGTTTCACGTTTACTTTATTTGATTGGATACAGCGACACTGTCACAGGAATTCCTACAAGCTGCTAAAGTTGAACTATTACATCATTAGGAGAATTCCTTTTTCTTTTTTTAATTTTTTTGTCTGTACAGCAATAACTGGGAATATTCAAGTTTCAGACCCCATGTGAAGGTCACACTTTCAACAGAAGCTGACATCGGGAAGAAACTGCTGGCACTGTAATCTCATGAGACCAGTGTCCGGCCACATTGTTCATCCACGGGTCTGATTCATTGTGCTCACTAGTAAAAGACTAAACTTGACAAAATCAGAGGGAAAATACATAGCATGGGCAAAGGTTTTATTCAGAGGCATAGATACTGTATGCACTCTACGTTACTTTAATTTTTTTTTATTTTCTCTTGCCTTGCAGCTGTCCTCTTCGTGACGATAACCTTTAGGTTAAAATAGGTCGAAAATAAACAAAAATATGTATTTTGAAATAATCACATTACTTTATCATGTTATCTAAGGAATTTTAAAAGGGTTAAAGATGGCATTTTATTCAATGATTTCTATTTCACGGACATCAATTGTGGCTGAAATAATGATTATATATAATGAGATATCGTCCGCTACTTGAGTATATCATATATTCATGTTTCAACTGAGATAAGTGTTCACTAGATTAAAATTTCTCTAATCAAAATTCAAAAGTCCTTACGATGTCTAATATCTATCATCCGAATATCGAGGTAGTGTTGAGGTTGTGTTGAGGCTTGAATAATTGTGTATGTGTGTGTGTGTGTGTGTGTGTGTAATTTACTTGTGGCATGTGGACTGGAAAATGAGCAGGTGCAGTCACTTGTAATAGATACTCTAAAGTCTAAAGGCAATTTTCTTGTGTCTTGATTAAAATAAATGGGCAGACTGGAAGACCTCGGCTTGATCTTCCCCTCCCCCCATCACACACACACACACACACACACACACACACACACTCTGAGAGCTCATACCTTGTTGCTCCACCAAAGGATACATGTGATTTTATGAATGACAGAGCTGAAGCACACGTTTAAAACTGTGAAACTTATCTGACATCTGTCTGTATATGAAAGGCCTGTCAGTGACACAAAACCGTCCAGTTCTTTGCTCTGAGCCCCGGGACATTCAGACAGACACCACGGTGTGATCATCTGGCTCGATGAGGATGTACGAATGTAAGCTGAAATGTTTACATTCAAGCGCATCCTTCTACAAGGTTGCATTAATTTGAAATGCATAGGATGGGCCGACAGTATACACAAGTCCAATCAGCGATATTCCTCCTGGCTTAAGTATCATTACAACGTAGATGTAATGCTTGCGGCACTATATGAGTTACTCATGCATTTATGTATACGGGTTTGAAGAAAGTCATCTGTTTGTAAAACTTTTGTTCGTTCGGGGTATTCGAGCAGGCTGACAAAGTTTAAGTTTTTTCTTAAATATTTATAGGAGTTATGCATCTGATAATTCACTGAAGAGGAGTGAAGGTTTTTATTATGCAGAAAGAATTGGCTGCTTTTAGCACACGGAAGTAGTTTTAAGAAGTGTACAGAGAAAAATGCTCATATTATACCTATGAATTATACCTATAAATTACAAACTCGTTGCACAGTGTCTGGAACAGCAGTAAAATGGTAGATGTGGTGGCTTCAGACTGTTGCAACTTTTCGTGTGTCCTCCAGCTATACAAAGGAGCAAAAATTGGCATTTCATTTGGTATCTGAATGAGAAGCCCTGTTGGTATATTTGGAAATAAAACACATGTAAACATTCTTAAACAATAGGAATCAGTAATTTTCCAAGCTTAATTTAAACAGTAATTTTAAAATGATTGCCAAGAGTTTCAGGAAAACATTATTTTTTTTTAGTTGGATAATCCAGTTCTCGTTCTCTTGGTATGTAATAAAGTGTTGTTGCTAGGGAACACATCCAACACATCCAACCAGATACTGTAGTTCAAAGTTTTCAGTCATGTTTGAATAGAATCTATCAGTGACGTGCAGTGAGGTTCATGGCTGGCGAGGCACTGATGTCATCACAGTCAGATTTACAAATATATGAACCTTACAGAGTAGCTTATTCACCATTTTATTGGCTGCTGTTGACGTGTTTTGTTTAAAATATCATATCAGCATTCTTTACATATACAAACTGCAGCATAGAAAAAAACACGTGAAAAAAAACGTTATTATCTCTTACCTTTACTTATAAATAAAGTCCATGCGTCGCTCCTTCTGAAGCATCGATGACTTATCTGTAGAAGTCTTCCATTTCTTTCTTTAATTTCAAAAGTCTTTCTGTCTCAATGGAAATCATTGCCAGTGAAGACAGTCGTTCTTGATCGGTCCTGTTCTGACTGTATATTTTGAGTCTTTTCGGTGCTGAGGATGACAGATCCACTGATGCTGCTGTAGCTGGAACGGTGACCACCAGCTTAAGCAACTTTTGTTGTATCTTATCTTATCTTATCTTATCTTATCTTATCTTATGAGAAACTTGTGTCTCTCATAATTCACCACATTTTGCCTCAAACTCCCCAGCCATCTGGTATTCATCCTTGTAAAAATTAATTCAATCCTGACTCAGAGAGCTGGCAGGAAAAAGAAAAAGGTGAACTTCAACAATGGGTGCAGTGGCACACTCACGCTGTATGAAACCTCACCTACGATCTGAAACAGTAACATAATAAATTGGTATAATCCAAAAAGTTTTCTCGAAAATAATCATGACTTCAACTATGGAAATCAGATTTTTGCATAGACCATAAATCAACACAAACCCGCAGGCATGGCAGAAAATCTTTCAAACATGAATGTGACCTACTAGATCTATGATCCATGTGTATAGAAAAATGTCATTTTTTTTATTTACTGTACACAACAGATGACAGTGACGCATCAAAAAGCAATTCTTTTCACATTGCTTTTTTATTATCTCTTCAATTCCAACACATTTTAGATCCTCAGATTTGTGCACGAGACACTGATGATGTCATGTCTGCCTGTTTAATGTCTCTTCTTCTTTCATGGCCATTGATCTTCCTTTCAGTTTTCCCAGCTAGTTCTCTGCTGAATATTAGTAACATTTACTGAATAGAAAACAAGAGAAGTCTACAGAGGATTGGATTTTGTATATCATATAGCAAATTATAAAAAAAATTTGTCTTGCCACCCTGTGAATTTTCCTCCATCTAGTAATCACTTTACCTTGTACATAAACCAGGGGGGGTTGAAGCTGCCCTCTCTGATTATACAATCTGCCAACATTTAACTGTAGTTTACAAACTGAATCCAAGTAGATGAGAGATTTAAAAGAATGTTTTCATTCACTGTTTCTATCACCAAGTGTGGTCATGACACCTGATGACCCCTTTTGATATGAACCTGAACAACATATCAGTGATTCATGAAAAAAGAAATAACGTAAAACACTTATATAGTCAGTTGGTGCTTCATTCTTTGGTTTGAAGGTTTTCCCTCTGAAATATATCACTATTCAAATGTTCTGATATTATAATGCATTATGATATATAAGGGTTTCTGATATGTGGTATGTACGTCTTTGTCATATACATTTTGATCTTGCAGCTTTGCATTTGCAATATGTTGTATTAATTAATGACAATATAATATTCAGTTTTAGTACTACTACCACTGACATCATAATATATTCCTTTTATTCAACCATTCTATAATTTTGATCAGAATTATTGGTGATGTCTTTTCAAGTGCTAAATTTCAGTGTCTTTATTTAGATTTCTATTTAATTTTATTTGTTAAGTGATGTAGAAGTAAGCTAAAAATATTTTCAAATGATCATTGTTGGAGGGGAAATTGAGTATTTTAACACATTTTGAGTAAAATATGCTACAATTACATCATGTGACTGTGCTGATGTCCATGTAATGCTATGCTAAAAGCATAGCATTACATTATGATTTTAAAGTTAATATGCATTAATAATAACTCAAGTTCCCAGCACAAAACATGCATAGTTATTAAAAAAAGGGCAATAGGTGTTTTTCTTTAATCCCCAGTTGAGGCCACCATATATAAACCAAATTTTCAAAGTTGCTCTGTGTGTCTGCCCTCTAATATTCACCCTTTTAAATGTATAGCATAAAAACATTACAGACAGGTCCTCTACTTAATGATAACTGCATTGCAGCGAGAAAACGTCAGAAAAGTAAACAAAAAAAGCAACAGAAAAATAATGGTGTTAATGAATCTGAGGGTGAAGTCACTGATGACATCACCACATTTGCTTTAGGAGTCCTGGCTATTTTAAGAGTAGATTTTGTGTCTGTGATCGTTCTGGACCACGTTTCCTACACGTCTCTGCTGCACATTTCTCATGCAAGTGTGTTTGCTGCCAGCTGTGTTGGGCTGGGGTCGAATCAGTAGAGGTCAGACAGAGCCCACTGCAGGGGCAAAAGAACAGCTGGGAGGAGTGGGATAACTCCTGCATCTGTCTGGAAACCTGTGTCTATTTATCATGCATGTGTATGGGTCTGTTGTGTACCCAAGCTTTGCTTCTTTCAGACAAATCTGTCTTTATTTGCACACGGTTATTGTTACACGCAGCCTTAACTGAATTTGCACTTTGCCTCTTTTTTTGCTGCCAGTGAATCGCCGGTGACGGCGCTTTCTCTTCAGGAGTGCAATGTCAACCGCTGGTTCAACGAAACCTCCTCAGCTGCACATCAGGTACTCATTAAGTCTGCAGCAGAAGCAGTCTCTCTTGATTTAGCTGACAAGAACAGCAAAGGATGGGGGGCGAAACTAAGGGAAAGGAAGCCCGGGGGGGATACAGGCTGAAAATTGTGAAATTAACTGCTGTGGCATTCAGAAACGCTGTCTGTGGATCTTAAGATGATTGTCATAAAACAACCCCCGAAGGGTGATACGATCCCCGCTTAAAATTTGTGAAATTTGATTTTCAAAGGCAATTTTCTTTCCCACTGTTCAAAGCAGCAGGTCAACTAACCAGAGACAAAATTTACAGGTTTCAACTTTGATAACTAAAAATGTCAGATTTTGTCACATTGACCAGAATCAACAATGTGTCAGTTTTTACATGGGATTAGTCTGTGACGTGATGGGCACGGGAAAGTTTCGGGATCTTCTTCTTCTTCTTCTAAATAAAAGTGAAGATAAAACATAAACAGCCAAATAGACAAATGCTCCAGATAATGTGATAAAGTGCCCTTTTAGGTCCCTTTCTACAGACAAAATGTGATAAAATACCCTCTAAGGTCCCATCCAATGCACTAAATGTGATAAACAACTCTCTCAGGGATGCATTCACTCACATAGTTCGTTTGTTTTGGTCCCAATCAACCGAAGTGTCGCCATGGTGTTGGATTGGATTCTCCCCTTTGGTTGGGTTTGATCTAATGAGGGTAAAATGTCAGCGGGGCACAGTTTGTTTTTCTTGTTTTGGAAACACATCTTAGAATTTCGGATTTTAATACCCCATACAAGAAAGACAAGTCTTGAGTCCCCCCCACCAATTTCACTGACTGCTTCACCATGTCTGAGCGAGCCAGTACATTACTTGACAATACTACTTGCAATACTATTTGCAGCAATGCCTCATCTTCAACGTGAACAGTTGAACACAGATTTGTTGATTTCACGTGGAAACAACATCAGTTTTTGTAATTCTGCTGATTTGTAAATAATTTTTCGAAACCATTAGCGCTTGTTTCTCCATCTGCTCATGCCCATACGCTCTCTTTTGTATCTAGCCGGGCCTCTGACTCGTCCAAATATACAAATAGATAGATATAGAAATCGACTACTGTGGAAATAACAGAGGTGGATGTGCAATGACAAAACTATATATGGGTTGAAATGGAGTCTGGATCACATTTATATCTGACTGATAGCCCTTTTCTGACAAAGCAGCAAAGTTTTGGATGATTTTTTTTTTCTCTGCTGCCATTTTGGTGTTAAAATCCGTTGGAATAAACAAGGGTTGATGAATGATCTTGAGGGAGAAAAGTATTCACATACTGTATCTTAATGTATTAGACCACAGAGATTTTATTTGGACCAATGTTTGCAACTGTTTCAGCACTATAATTTTCATACTGCCTTAGATACAGGTATCTTTTGTTCGCTGGTGTCCTTAAACCTGTCTGCCACTGCCTAGAGAGGATTGTTGAATTGCAATTTCTAATGACTTTAAAAAGGTCTTAAAAAGATTGACTTTAATGCGGTGAACTGGAGAGAAACCATTTCCTTCTTGTCATTGAGGAAAAGCAAGCTTGTTGGTATTTAAGGATCGATTGAGATGGTTCTGACTGTATTTAGATTGCCTTAATTGTGCATATCTCATACAAACACACACACACACACACACACACAAACCTGTTCCAAGTGGGACAAGTATTGGGCTCTATAATGGCAGAAATTGTGTGAAGTCAAAGTCATCTATTTGTGCTCATCGATTAAGCATTGTTCCCCGGGGTTTTTCAATCTGCAGATTTAATTAACAAGTTTCGCGGGACGAACAAGCAGTCGCAGCCTGAAGCCTGGAGAATGGGAGTGGATTACAGTGGTGAGGAAAAGTACAATATAAAATAATAGGAAGGTGTGAGGGACATGTAAGCAATAGGTAAGAAAAATACACTGTCTCAGTAAAAGAACATAGGAAACAGACATTGATGGATTGCCAGTGGAATAACAGGAAATGCATTAATTAAGGAAATGTTAAACTTTAGTATCACATATTACTCCAGAGTACATTTTAAAATTCCAATTTAGGATAAGCAGGCCATCTTCTCTCACAATACAAGAGAAAATCAATCCAAAGTAGCCCCATCTATATCCATCCATTAAGTATGAAGCCAAAGCCAGACGGCAAATAGTGTATCGCAGAAAGAAAGCAGATGCACGGCACAAGCGAGATTCACCTTAGCGGTTACATGGGTTTTCAGGTGGAAAATACAATAAATCATCTTGTCATAGAGCTACCAAATTTAACACCATTAACCTGAAAGCACATGACAAACACAGGACTGGTAAATGTCGATTGTCCATTCACTGATTCATAAATTGCCCTCCAAGACATTAGTGATAGGTGCTAAGGGTCTGTGTAGCGGTGAGGTTGAGGAGACGCCGCTGGAGTGTGTAACTGATTTAAGTAACTGCTTCCATTCGCTTGTTGGTACTGCTGAGATTTATTTAAAGAAACCAAACAAAAGAAAAATTAACAAAAGTGATAGACAGCCATGTGGAAATTCTAATATGTATAACTTTCTCACAGGAGACGATATTCAAATTTTCTTGGTAGTGAAATCATTAAAAACTAAATTTATTTGTGTCAGAATCACAAGTCAATTTTTTTGCTCAATGTCTCATAAACAGGCTTTTTCATGTTTTTCATTTGATACTATCCTGTTCACATCATAACTGGTACACCTGCAGTGTAAATTTCTATTTAATTTGATTGGTCAAGTGATGTAGAATGATCACTGTTGTAGGGGAAATTGAGTATTTGAACACATTTTGAGTAAAATATGTTACATTTACATCATGCGACTGTGCATATAATGCTATGCTTCAAGCATAGCATTATATTCTGATTTTAAAGTTAATATGCATAAATAATAACACAAGTTCCAAGCACAAAACATGCATATTTGTAAAAAAAAAGAAAAAGGGCAATAGGGTTTTTCTTTAATCCCCATTTAAAGCCACAATATAAAAACCAAATTTTCAAATTTGCTCTGCCTGTCTGCCCTCTAATACTCACCTTTTTTAATGTATAGCATAAAAACATCACAGACAGGTCCTGCATTGTACTGAGAAAATGTCTAAAAAGTAAATAAAAAAAGCAACAGAAAAATAATGGTGTTAATGAATCTGAAGTGAAGTCACTGATGACATCACCACATTTGCTTGAGGAAAAGATTTAATTTAATGCAGTGAACGAGAGAAAAACCATTTCCTTCTTGCAATTGAGGAAAAGCAAGATTTTTGCTATTTGGGGATCAATTCAGATGGTTCTGACTGTATATTGCCTTAATTGTGCACATTCTCATACAAACACACACACACACACACACCTCTTGGTAAATGAAATAATTAAAATCTAAATTTATTTGTGTCAGAATCACAAGTCAATTTTTTGCTCAAAGTCTCAAAAACAGGCTTTTTTATGTTTTTCATTTTACACTATCCTGTTCACATCATAGCTGGTACACCTGCAGTGCAACTAAAAGAATGAAAAGTCCTGCATACATCATATGCTTTTGTATAAAACTGTTGACTTTGCCCTGGTTTTGTAGAAAATATAGTGGTTGATGATTTGCTGACTTCTGTAACTGTGCCTTCACACACTGTTCCACCAGAGCACACACAAACCTCTTCCACGAAAAGTCACCATTTCAGCTGAGATAGTTGGGGGAGGGGGTCTATAATTGCAGACTGACAGAATGTGAGGAGCCCAGGTGTTGTAAAGCCATAGTGTGAAAGGTGTGAGCCTGCATAGACTGTATTACTTATGCATGCAAACCCCTGATAAATAATTGAACATGTGCCTTTATTTGAGGTGCACAGCTTATCTTTAGCTTAAAAAAATAGCATAGATACAGTTTGCACTGCTGTTCATTTTATTTCCAAAATTTATTGTAGAATAAAATCTATTTCTAATACATGCAGGATCTTGTCCGTTTAGCTGTGATAGTAGAGATAGAAGAGTGGATTGTTCCTTAGATTAATCCCAATTCGTACGGTCGGGCTGGACCGCATCTATCTTGTCTCCTGCCTGGCCTCTGCTCATTAAACTCAGGTGTTGCTCCACGGTTCAGAGCAAGCTGATAGTAATCACATAACGGCATTGTGATGGTAATATTCAAGGCAACGGCAGCGTTTGCCCTTTAATCTCCACGGAGAAGATCTAAAGAAACTCCAAAAACAAGGCACTCACCCTGAGGAGGGGGAGTGCTGTTGACACAAAACCCCTTCAGTGTCTGTGAGAATGTGATAGCATATGTGCTACATTTTGCCTGCAAAGGTTAATCAGTCAGTCCATTGGCCTTTAGTTTGGTTTCATCAAACACATGAACTATGGTTGGGATTTTGTTGTTCACCGTTTGCTTGTTTGCTCAAATAAACAAGGAGATATACAGTATAAACCATCTGCCAATGGTTTACTGTTACTCCATAATTTATAGGAAAATAAATTGCCTGTAGACTGCATTTTATTTTCAAGGGTTTTTCAATGGAGACATTCACCTGGAAAGGTCCTTTGAAAAAAATATATTTTCCAAACTTTTTTACCTGACTTTGTGTATCAGTAGCCAAGTAAATATGCCTAATATTATGTGATCAACATAATTGTTTTCTCAAATCCTCAGTGCTGCTTATGAATGTTAGTCACGAAACATGCAAAGCGCATTCTCTTCTTGAGGCCTCTGTAGCTCTTCTTGTTAGCTCCTTATCACAGGAACGAGATAAATGCTGCTGGGGATACATGAATGAGATGGGAGGGAGGATCCATAAAGGGTTTATTTGCAACACAGCGTTGCCTTTGCGGGAGGATGAGGAGATTTGCATGCTGTCACGGAAATACTCAAACTGCTGCTGGAGATAAAAATAGGGTAAAAAAAAATACACACAAGTCCGATCACGTTTTGCTTTCACGCTTAGATGGGTGCAGCTGGGCTGGTGGATCAATGCAACATGACACAGAAACTAATTAGGGTCGCACACCAAACCAGTATAGAATACCTGGAACTCCAAATTACTTGTTCTATAGGCCCATGTAAAAACCAAAGATTTTCACTGCCAGTCTAAACAGAGGAACCATTGTCAATGTTTCTGATGGACAGGAAGCAATGAGTTTGAATGGGAACCCCATTGTGGAAGCAGAGACAAACAAGGCACTCATCTTCCAAGTGGAATTGAGACAAAAGGCCTTCTAAAGCCGCCAAGCTTTGTTAGACAACGCGATTTAAAGAGCTGATGTGAAAAGAACTTTCAGAGTTTCAGAATTTTCTCCTATTTCACCTTTGCTAGCATTAAACAGCTTTAGTGTCTTGATTTATCTCTGTTCTCTAAATTTTTTCAGACGCTATCTTTTTCAAACCTATTCCTTCTTGGCCCGCGACGTGAATATAATTGGCAGGTCTACCCTAATGTGACGCGCCCAAACTAGTGATGGCAGTGAAATGAAATAAAAAATCTCAACTGTTGAAGCCGTAATTAGATTTGCTGTCTCAAGTGGGTCCTGAATATGAGCTGGTGAAAACATTTTAAATTATGATTATACCATTTAAAGAGTCAAAGGAGGCTGATGAGAATTAACAGCAAGAACAGAACTCCAAAGGTACCAGATACAGCACCAATAAGCAAAGACTCAACCTTTTCATGAAGAAACACATGCTGTTTAAAGGAAAAAATTAAAAAATAGTGACATTCATGGTCACGTCTTTAAATAAATCTTTTATTAAGGAAAAGATTAGCACATTGTGCCTTTTTAGATCTAGAGAAAGTTTATAACAGATGCCAAGAGAGGAGCTATAGTGCGTATGACATCTGGATTCACAGAGAAATAGTTAGACTGGTGCAGGACATGTATGCAAGGTGTGAGACAGTGGTGAGGTGTGCTGTGGGTATGACAGAAGAGTTCGAGGTGGAGGTGGAACGGCATCAGGGATTAGCCCTGAGCACCTTCTTGTTTGAATTGGTGATGGACAGGCTGACAGATGAGGTCAGACAGGAATCTCCATGGACATTTCCAAATGGCAATGTGATCTGTAATGAGAGCAGTGAGCAGCTGGATAAAATTTTAGAGAGGTGGAGGTATGCCCTCCAAAGGAGGGGAATGATGGTCAGCTGCAGCAAGACGGAATACATGTGTGAATGAGAGGGACCCAAGCGGAACCATGAGGCTACATGGAGTGGAGATAAGGAAGGTGGAGGATTTTTAGTACTTAAGGTCAACAGTCCAGAGCAATGGAAAGTGTTGAGAAGAGGTGAAGAAGCATGTCCAAGCAGGTTGGAACAGGGGGAGAAAAGTGTCAGGTGTGATGAAAGAGTAACGGACAGAATTAAAGGAAAGGTGTAGAAGACAGCTGAGAACAGCAATGTTGTCTGGTTTTGAGACACTCAGGAAAAGACAGGAGGCAGAGCTGGAGGAAGCAGAGAAGAAGACGTTGAGGTTCTCTTTGGGAATGAGGAGGATGGGTAGGATAAGGAATAAGTCCATCAGAGGGACAGCACGTGTTAGATGTTCTGGAGATAAAGTCAGATTGAAATGATTTGAACATGAACAGGGGATGGATAATGAAGATTTATGTAGAAGGATGTTGAGGTTGCAACTGTCAGGCAAGAGTCAGAGGAAGACCAGGGAGGAGGTTTATGGATGGAGTAACAATGAATATGATGTTTGTTCTTCTTCCTCACGTCTGTTCTAAAGTCAAGAGAACTATTTTAGAAAAAAGTCCATGCTTAGGAAGGCGATTATTTACAGACCAATTTCCCAGAAGGAAGGCCTGTAACATCTAAAGGATCAAATTATAAAAAAAAAGAAGTCTTTCGCTAAAACCCCCTTTGCTGAAACCCATTAGGTTTGCAGTGATTACCCATATTTTTCATCTGTGTGTGCATGTGCAGGCATGTGTACTTGTACCTGTATGTGCCTGTGTGTGTGTGTGAATGTGGGATTGACTCCATTACTTTTTTTGACTCTCTGTAAGTGGTTGACTTAATAAGCTTGAACTTGGTCGATGGCCTCACTCTGCATTCATTAAAAACCGGAGGTGTTCACTGTCACCCAGAGAACCTTTGTATGTGAAACGTGGCTTGTACACGCAGTTTGGAAGGCTTCACATTGGTCTGTAGCCGCTCCCCGGATGTTAACCATGACCTTGGGTTTGACCTTATCTTGCATTTTGAGAGGTTCTCTTTGCAATAAAAGACATTATAAGTGAATAAACAAAATGCATAAACATATACACACAAATAGATGTAGAGAAAATAAATGCATTTCATTGTTAAAAAGCAACTTATATTGTTCAGTGAATTGTAAACAATAATTAATCAAACAATAACAATAAATTGCGCTATCTTAGAATATTAGATTATGATCTTAGTGTCAAGAAACGTTTTTTTAAAAAGACAATAATCTTTCGATGGCACATGAAAATGCTCTGAATCAACATGTTTTACCGGAATATGTTTCGTACAAAACCAACAATAGAAAAAAAAAGTTGGCTGTTAAATGGGGAATATTTGGGATTTTTCTTGAAGCAAGAATGATTAATTTAATGATAAGACTATGCTCATGACTGGGATGGAAAACAGCAATTTTTATGGTACTATAGATGATCCCTTCTCCCACGTGACATGTGACATGTCAAGATGTCACATGACTTTGCTGCCCTCTAGTTTTGTCACCTGGTCTCTAAAGTGAGTGCGTGACTGCACATTCCCAGGGCTTATCTTTCAAGGGACACCAACAGAGACCAGAACAACCAGTACATGATAACCAGAAAATATTATCTGACCTACAGAAAATAATTTTGGATAGTTTAACATTTTTCTGATTCTCTTCTGGTGACAGTCTCTCCACTAAGATATGCTAATTGGAAGCACCATGCTATTTTAATTTTGTCACCAAATGAGAAGTGAGTCCCTGTAATGTAGCTGTACGAGCATATTTAGCCTCCTTGACATCATCTATGCAATGCACGCATGACACACTCATGCCATCAACTTTGATTTGCTTGGGCTGCGCGAAGAGATGGATCGAAATCTATTCCAGTTCCCCTCCAAAATGGGTTTCCTCTTCGCACACCACCCTTGAGCCTCTAATTATCTTCAAATGAACAGAAAAAGCCCAGTGAACAGAAGAGGCTCCGTGACACGACCATCGTGCTACCTTGACATATGCGTGGGAGGGAAAAGGAAGTGGGAGGCGTTAGTCAAGGAGAGAGAGACAAAGTGACTGCCCCTGCAGATGTATAATAAAACAGGTCAAATCAACATTTTTATCAATCTTTATAAAATCCCTGACAAACATTGTGGCTGTCTATGACATCTGTTACCACACCCACAGATGAACCACTAATTTTTGCCTCCTCAGTGATATGTCAGACCATGACAGGGGCATTCATAAAGTAATGGTAAACGCCATTGTCATCCCCTGCTCTGTAATGAATTCATGTGTCAACCATCTATCAATTCATATCCATTTGTTTAATTATCTTTTAGAAGTCTCTTCTCATTGTTTTCCCTAGACCGTGACATTCTATAAATCCGCAGACAAGGTGGTCTGCACTATTGTAGTGCTGCACTCATCAAAACCATGGGATGATAGTGCTAATTTTTTTATTTTACAAAAGTGCTGTGTCTTGTATGTGCTTGGTTTGTTTTTTTGTCAGTGGGTGTGCATGAATGGTTGTGCTGTCTCTCTATGTGACCCTGTCATTGACTGTCGGGCGTACACAACATCAAATAAGTGCCGATTGTTATTTAACTATAATTTATTCATTCATATTTTGACAAATTACTACACTCAGTTATATTCGGAAACTCCCCATAGGTCATTAGAACTGTAAAAACTTCTCGGATGAGGGGTGAAATGTCTTCAAGCGAAGAAACTCCTGTCCACTTGCCAAGACAAGAGGATTTTGACAAGAATTCTCCATGAGCTGGTTGACTGAGATCCTCCACAGACATACAATCATACGTGTGTGTTTCTAATATGAACACGAAAGACATTTTAACCACCCAGTAGAAAAGACATTGCTGAGAAAAAGGAGAAAAATAGATACTATTAATTACTAATTTAAATCATCATGAACAGAATTGATTCATTGAAATTAGATGCCAGGTATAAAAATGTCAGCCTGCAGCGAAACACCTTTTGCAGAAATGGACGGTCACTACCTCATCACTCAGCTGCACTGAGAGCCATAATGGTAATGTGGTCAACAACATTCAACCACGGCATCTGTCCCAACGCAACTTTCCTTGAAGGTGACCAGCTCTGACAGCTTGTGGGGTGTTTCTGGTATATACAGGACCTGCCTGTAGGATTGGCGGGCAGGCACTGGTCTGGGTTGAATGGGGCTGCTATATTAACTTGTGTGTTATGTTAACATGAGTTGGAATTAGAAAAGGCTAAGGTGTAGATAGTTGTAAGCTCGGCTGGGAAGCACCAAAATCTTTATCTCTTTGTTGGTTTTAATTGGGGAGTTAAATCGGAGATGCCCGGTGGAACTTTAACACTTAACACCAGACCACTTTTCTTAGTTACATTTCCTACATTTCCTTCATTCACATGGCATCAGAACATCCTCAATGTCTACTTACTTTTATTGACATGAACAAGTGGTTTCGTGACAGTCACGGACAGTCCTTCCATCATAACTGGAACGATCACTCAAGCAAGCAACTGTTTCCTTCCTTCTCCTACCAGCATTACGCCCCCACATCTGTCATTCCTCTTGCATTTTTAAACTCCTCGCTCACCAATAGTTCCTGACACATGCTCAATCATGCATACTGTTGCATGGGCATGAGTAAAATAATCTGTTTGTGCTTGCACACATCCATTTCAAGCATGTCATATAGCAATTAGTACAGGGGTGTCCAAACCTTTTGAAAAGAGGGCCATATTTGGTGAGGTGAAAATGTGTGAGGGCCCGACATTCTTTGAACCATTTACATCAGTAACGAGCAGTCAGTAGAGGCAGGGGAGTCCGGGCCTCACCTGTCATCATGGAAAGAAGAAAATGCAAAATGAAAAGAATAAATTAAGTGGTTATATTTATTCAGTGATTTGTACTATAAAGTTATTGTCCACATAGCTTCACCATTTTCAGTTATTTCTTTTCAGAAATGCAAAAAAAATTTCACATTTGCCGTTTGAATATGAAGAAGAGAACTGCAGTGATGCGGCAGCCAGCTAAGCCTACTATGGCTTGCGCAATGATTCTGCTAACTGAGCTGGGCTGCTATGCACTGAGACCGTATCGCTGTCTCTGTGGATGTCACTATTAAAAAAATGCTGTTAATATATGAACTAAATTTCCATAGTTTAGCTGATGAACCTAATGTTTTTTGTCAACAACTGTAACGGGTTTCTTGTATTTCTCGTAATTATAAAACGACTGCGAAGAGACATTAGGTGAGGCACGCAGTGACGGGGCCTCATGGTAGGGGGCAACGCTGATCCCAGGGATCCTTCTTACTACTCGGCAACAGAATAATAGAATTAGCAATAGCAAGCTACGGTAAACAGTTAGCAAGTCAAGTGCAGCCATCCAACTATTTTTTTGCCGATCTCATCGGGCTATATAGCTCACAAACGGTGAGGGACCAATCGAGGACGACTGTCTTCACTGGCAGTGATTTCCACAGAGACAGAGAGACTTTCAAAACTGAAGAAAGAAACGGAGGCTTCTACAAGCAAGTTATCGATGCTTCAGAAGGAGCGGCGCATTTATAAATAAAGGTAAGAGATAATAACGTTTTTTGACATGTGCTTTTTTTCTATGCTACAGTTTGTTATATGTAGAGAATGCTGATATGATATTTCAAACAAAACACGTCAACTGCTGCCAATAAAATGATGAATAAGCTACTCTGTAGGGTTCATATGTTTGTAAATCTGACTGTGATGACGTGAATGCCTCACAAGCCATGAACCTCACCACACGTCGCTGATTTACATTAATGCAAATAATCTACTTCATGATTTTTTTTTTTGCAAATGGCATACTTTTCATGTCTTAATACATAATTCAATTTAAAGTTTTTACCAAAATTACCATGTCTTTCATATTTGAATATCACTAATATGATAGGTATTTTAGGTAATTTTAATGGGTAATTTAAGCATCTTTTTCAATTTCATACTTTTTACTCCTTATTTATCTAACCTCTCAAACAAAGTGCACATAATTTTTATTCAATGAGGAAAAAGTCTGTCTGGAAAAAAAATCAGACAGATTATACATAGATTACATATCTAGGTTCATTTGAAAAATAATATATTATCCATTATTATATGTTCACTATGATCTTCTAATTGCAAAACACGTGAACTTGAAAATAACACTAACAGTGATATTATTCAGAAGTACAAGACGTTGAGGGCCATATGAATCCTTTTATTACTCCTTATGAAAATGCAGTGTTTTTATTTTTTTCAATTTGAAACTCAGACAAAAATACAAAATAGAAAAACAGGCTGCCGGACCGAATTAGATTTTATTATTCATTTTATGAAAGAGGCTGCGGACCGGTGTAAATTTAACACCGGACGCATTTGGCCCGCGGGCCGGACTTTGGACATGCTTGAATTAGTATAATCCCCAAAATCACACATGTATTCATCCATCCCTACACACATTCATTTATGGACCCATGTGGTGAAGTGGCAGGTGAAGCCAGGTCCAATCAGTGCCTTCGAGGACATAACGTCTTTGAGATCACATAGTTTGGATGTGTTCTATTTTTATGTTCTATTATTTATCTATTCAACCCTACCAGAGACAGAAGCTGAAATAACATGAATAAAATTTCACGAGGCCATTATGTGAAGCGATGAGAATAACAAGCGTTTTTACTTCAACGTCTTGTGGGGACCTTTTCAGCTGTATAAAATAGTGTTAAAGACGAATAAGACGTAGGTGGATTGCCTATTTTTAGCACAGCTGTGTGAATATGAGTAATCATAAATATAATAATGTCAAATTGGTGAGTTTCATGATACTTTGGCTGTTTAAGCTACACACTTTAATCTACGGTGCTTTTTCTTTGTTAAGCTCGGGAAGGTTCAAACCTAATTCATACATTTGTCTTTCCCGATAACTGCACTGGCGTCATATTTGTCTTTGTATTTTAAAGCCAGATAGAATTATGCTGCAAAAATCAACTGATTTGAAAGAAACAAAAATATCATTGTATCCAAAAAGGCACTTGCGAATAAGAACAACATATTAATACAGAGCCAAATCCTTTTGGTGCCAATACATTTGGAATGTAGAGGCAATGGGATTCCTCTGAGGATGGTCTGCACCTGGCCTTTTAGCCATAGGTTATTGGCATTGCTCAGTGCAGGCAGTTTAGCTTAATCAAATTGCTTTAAGAGGCTGCAGGTACAGATTCACACTTTTTATTTTTATTTCAACCCGCCGACAAAAGGGGTGGCTGGAAGGCTGGCAGGAGAAATAGCTATCTCCAAAATTATAACGGAGGGACTGCAGATCGTGGAGTAAACATTAACCTGCAAGTGGCTAGCAGAGGCGTGCAGGATTTATTGGAGGTTTAAGGGGGACGTTGGGCAAGAGCTATCTGTAGTTCTTTGAAAAGGAGTTAAAACCTGCCCGTGGGGGCAGACAATGTGGAGTTACAATCCACAGCAAATTGACAACTGAAAACTGCGTTGTGAACCTCAAACAAATTGCTGGGACAGTCACAAGTTAAGTTTTTGTTGGAAGAGGCTCATGATGGGACATGGTAACGCTGAAAGTGCAGAAGGAGGCCTGGGGTGCAGCCATCTACTAAAATTGGCAAAAGTTTGAATTTAAGTCACTGACAGTCTCTACCGTTGCCCTTTCACGTACAAGAGCGGGATTTTATCTTTTGCTGACTGCCAGAATATGTAAGTAGGGATGATGGATGTAGAGTTTGGCAGGGTTTTGTCTGAGTTGGCAGAGATGGTAGCAGTGGGCTTGGGCTTCAGCATTATGAGAAAATTTGAAGGTATAGTTTGCAATTACAAATGTCCGTCAGAGGCTTTGAGTGGATGTTTGATTTCTAGAACTAGGTTAGACACAGTTGTAGATGTTTTTGCATCCTGTAGTGCGAGACACGACCTCTGACCCCCTGAGAACACGAATCGATGTTTTCTGTAATCGGTTGGGTTCTGCTCTAGTCCTGTCACAGTTGAGTCTCAGGTCAATGAATTATTCATCTCTAACAACGTATTTGAATCAAAGAGTCATGGAGGAACGTGGTTAGAGGGGCTCGTGAAAACATCTTGGTGATGCTAGAGGTAGCAGCTGAGTTAATGAACAAAAAAAATCCAAAAAACAAACCAAATAAAACCCTCATAAATTTACTTTTTTTTATACTGGATGTAAAGCATGCATTCCTTGCCACCTGATGGCCTCTTCAGTTGTCTGCTGTTAGGATCTGTCAGCAAACAGTCAAACCATGCCAATTAAGATCTGTTTGAATAATCAAAATCAGAAGAATTTGCTATTTTTGAGTCAGTCTGTGGCTTTCAGAAAAAATATGGTATATTTTTTCCCAGCCCCTGCTATTATGAATATAGTGTATTATGAGTTGTTATGTGCGGAATAGAGATAGTTTATCATCTGTGATTGAATATAAATTGTATTACCCAAAGGTCATTGTTCATTATTAGTGTAATAAACAAAAGTTCAGATCTTTGAAAATGTTTGGCCTTGATAACTGATATTATACGGTGAGCTGCATCAAGCTCCGACTAAAATCTCTAAATATGTTTCTCGCCAAAGGCAAGTAATTTCATTTCCTCACTAGAATACTAACGGATGCTATTACCGGACTGATTATGCCCCCTTCAATATTCCCAAGGTTTTTCTTTTTATAAACTGAAATGCACTTTTGTTTCCGTTTGTCTTCTTATTTTTAATCTTTAATCCGCTTTCTGTGTAATTATTTGTCTCTCTTCCCGTTATTGTACTCACCTGTTGGTTCTTCTGTCTTCACCAATGCCGCCCATCTGTAGGAAACAGGAAAAAAGCTCTTGCAAATTTTCCAGGATCGTGTTTGCTGACATAAAGTTGTCCTGTGGGGTTTTGTGGGATAGGCACTAAAACCACAAATGGTTGATGGCAAAGCTTTTTGGGAGGTTCATGCTGACATTCGTTCAGCTGCTCTCCGACAGACTGTTCATCAGCACTGAAGAAACCTTTGAATACAATGCTCAGTTCTTCTTTGCCTGACAAGTATTATTAAACACATTTCACACAAGCTGTCTTATAATGTGACACACTGAAACTCAGTGCCAAATATTCTTTTTTGATTTGCTTCACATTTTGTCACCCTTTCCTCTCTTCAGTCATCTCCCGGGCTTTCAATGAGCTTTAACCACATATGGAACAAAATGTCAGTTAAACACACACACAATGTCTTTTGATGTGAAAATCAGGCTGCCATGAAATTGGATGGACACATTCATACTGCAGGGGTAACAAATGAAGTCCCATGTTTTTATTAAGAATAATTTAAGCCCTGTTATTGGTTAAGATGAGTGCAAATATTTGCGCTTGTTTTAGCCACTGTTTATAAGAGCATTTACATTTTCTTTGTGTTCATCAGATCTTAGGCGGAGGGAGGCCCGTAAGCTAGATATGTGATAAAAATAGGAAGCCAATCTTGATCCAACAGTTAACAGCTAGATATATGAGCATTCATATGTTGTAGAAATCATGAAGCAGGAGAGGGAGTAAGTAGCATAACGATTTGATGAGATTGTCTTTCTTTTCAGAGAAAAACCCTATTAGGCACACATTATAATATCCAGTTCATTTTTTTTTTTTTTTTTTTCATTTAAATGGCTCTATTATATATCCTTTATAATGATTCTGCGTGTAACAAACACTGCAGCTTTAGAGCTTCCTTCGGACAAACAGGTTCACATTTCTTTTTTTTTCATAATGCATGTTTTTGATCTACAAATGGCTGTATGTGGTCTTAAGGTGCACATAAAAAGAGATGAAAACATTTTATTTGTGATCATTCAAAGAAGACTCAAATGAATCCTGGCCTCTCTGTGTTATAGGATATGATAATACCACTATCTTGATTACGTGTCCACTGAAGATTCATGCAAAATATTGATTTCAACTGCAGCTTATTTTTGGAGAGGGAAACCTCGATAAACTTCACAGATCGATATTGACATTTTCCCTGTGACGATCACGATTCACATCACAATGCGCGTTCGTAAATCTGAGCATGCACATACATCTGATGTGTCACCATCCTAAGTAGCCCCAATAGCGCCAGGCAGAGTCGATGCAATGGCTCTAAGTGGCAGGGGAGCAGGTGTTGATGCCTCTTAGCGAAATGAGGGTGCTTAAAATGTTTGCTCAGAAAGACAACTCCCTGCACCATCTCTTCTTTAAGCCACCTGGCCATCTTTTCTTCCCTACAGTGTATTATGATCCTTTCGCTTTTTGCGGCCAGTTTTTGCTTTTTTGGTTCTACTCTTTTCAACTCAGCTTCCCCTCATCCCTTATCTCTCTCTCTGTGCTTTTCTCTCCAGACTCATCCTACTGTCAGTGTTGCTCCACTTTTCAAAAACCATCTCTAAATCTCCAATTTTCCCCAGATGGCTTTCTGTTGTGTTCTCGGCAGAAATCTCGTTCACGTTTTCATTCACCAAATGTGATGGTTTCTGTCATCGTGAGTGGCTTTCGCACAGAGAGGCCCACGTCTGCTTTTTTACCACCGTATGTTTAGAAAACCTCGTTTGGGAAATGGTTCATCTTCTTTATTTACAACACACATGTCCAAGATAGACCTGCCCACCACAAAGATTATAATCGGGCTTAACTCATTTAGATCTCGAGCTCCCATCTTTGTCAGTGTATGTGACAACATCCGGTAGATGTAAAACGAAAAGGGCAGGTCCTGGAAAAACACTGACTGAATTTTTTTTCCAATGTGCATTACAGTAAAGTGTCACATTACTTTTTTGCTAATGAAATTACATTAAGGACAATGCCTTTACATCAATATACTTTATACGTAAGACTGTCTTCAAACCCTTAGTCCTTGCATGGACCAACAGAATCCTTCCAGTACAATCCAAGTGGATGCCCTTGAATCACTTTTGCATGCACTGGTGAGTAACTGATGGCGCTTGTACTGAAAAAAAAGGGAGGGTTGGGGGGGTGAATAGCATCAGTAAGCCGACGCAGCGAGATGGCAGAAGACCTCAGGACAGAAATGATGTGTGATCAATCTATCTGGCTCTGAGCTTCATCTCGGCTCTAACTAGCTTCCAAACTGACATCGACCGGAACGTCCTGAACCGAGGAGCCGTGCCAAGGAGGAGTATGTGCGTTGTACACTAAAAGAATGCCAAACTTTGTGCTATTAGTAAGACTGGGATTGTGATGTCTTATTCAAATAGGAATAATGTTCATACTGTTGACAAAGAGCCCTGTTGAGAAATATAATATAGTCCTTGTCGTAGAGTTGTAAAAACTGTCTTTTGGTTGCATTGATTCCACACCACAGTGATACTTCTCTCTCCAGTTTTTATGTAATTCTTGCCCCGTGTCATAAAAAATGGCTCGCTTGTCCCCAGAATGAACGGTGAACGTCCACGGTTCACTTAATGTAACATGTCAGAGTTGTAGCACACATGCGTTGCCTCATCTCCTTTTCAATTTCCCGTCACGTCGTCCTCTTCAGCATGTGAGGATCTTGATGAAGGCCCTCCTGAACTCGATATTGAAGGTGGTGTATATAACAGGATTGAGAGCACTGTTGACATACCCCAGCCAGGTGAAAGCGCTGTAAAGCCCAGGAGGCACGTAGCATGTGCTGCAGTGGGTGTTCAGAATATGAGTCACAAAGAAAGGCAGCCAGCAGATGAGAAACACCCCTAGAGCAGGCAAGATCAGAGACAAAGGGCAGGAGGGAATAGAGGGTGTAAGTGGAATAGCATGTTGAACAAAGTAAAACCAAAACGTTGAGTGGGTGGAGAAATCAGTGATGCAAAGCAAGGAAAGAGGAGTTTGAAGTGGTAGGAGAGCGTGAGAAAAGTTACATTTTGAGAAGGACAGCCATGACAAGAGAAAAAAATTGATATGTCATGTTAATCAATATGCATAGAAATAGAATTTACAGTCGACCTTTAAAACTGCAGATTTCTATGCATGGCGTACACTGTGATGATCACATTCAACGTATTGAACGGCATTTTTTTTGACATTTCTTTTCACCGTCAAGCAAGACAGTGAAAGTTTGCATTTGTCAACTAGCCCGATGTTCCCGATCAGTAAATTTTGAGATTCTAAACTATATCGACCTCTGCCACCGAAAAAAAGAAACTGCTGAAATTGCTAAAAGCACAAATTACTCTTGTGTAAGAGGTTTGTAATTAGCCTGTTCACCATGCACTTTGCCTCCCTCCTGTTATTCTTGCTTTTTGGCCTATATTAGTCAGTGTGTCATTATAGCCCATGTTCCAGGGCACATTTCTCAGCAGGTCGAGGATTTGCATTAATATGCCTGTGTGTGTGTGTGAGTGTTTTGAATATATATGTATGCATGTATGTCTTGCTCGCCACCAACAGGGTCAGTTTTCCTGGTTCTCTTGCTTGTCCACATAACATCTCATATTCCTCTAATTTTTCTCGACCTCCCCATCACTAGTAATCATGTGGTTACTACATTTTAACCCAAACCCATTAGTGGTTGTTTCTTCTATTTCACGGCTTTCAGTAAGTGATATTTAATTACATTCCTCCATATCAGTTGGCCACAACAGTGCTGATCTACACCTTTGCATGGATGCACCTTGAACTGGGATGTTTTTTAGCATATTTTTTCTATCTTGCATCTCTAGTGGCATTCATACATGCGGGTCTCTACAATGCCTAGCAATAGCCAGCCTGACAATAAATTTCACACCCTATGGATAAAAAATCTTAAATTGGATCCACATATCACAGGTAGGCAGTTGCTGCCTGCCTGAACAGCAGGTGTGAGATGAGCTGCTCTGAGATCACTTCCTATGTGTGCAAAGCTGTTCACTGACAGCATGGAAATATAATCAGGCATTTCTGATTACACTTTTTCCTCTGCAAGTGGAACACGGTTGTGGCAACGTCACAGATAATTGGAGCTTGGGGTAGCTGTGTGAGGACACACGTAACGTGTGCACAAAAAGCTGTCATATAATTCTTGACATCATAGCTTTTTTAAATGTGATGTTAAGACATGCTAAGAAAATAAATGTCCTGGTGTGTTCGCTGAGCACACTAAGCAGGTGTTCTGCAAAGTCAATCAGCACGTGTGGTTTAAAATATTGTCATAAAAAGCAAATGAAGCAAAATAACAAAATCATTCATGTATGGAATCCCCCCCCAAATAGACTGTTATACATGTGTAGCAAGTGTGACATTTGTATTTTTATCTCATCTTATCTCCCATCTCATCTCCATTAAGATAGTCTCTACTCACCGAGTACAATGGCCAGCATCTGGGTAGCCTTCTTCTCCCTGGCGTGCATGCTCCTGAATCGGGAACTGTTGATGTACGAGTGCGGAAGAGGCCGCAGAGATGTGTGTGTTTGTCCATTGGATAGCTCCTTAACCTCACAGCTCATCCTGACTGGGGGCTGTGCATTCTGGGTAATCTCCCCAACCTCCTCCTCCTCATCCTCATCCGATCCCTGCTGCTGGTCCAGGTCCAGCTCAGTGCGGCCGCAGGTGGCAGGGCTGATGCTGCAGTAGTTCTGCGTGTCCACCGGGGGCAGCACGGAGTTCTCCACAGGTCCTGTCTTTGGGCGTTTGTGCCACAGGCATCCCGACAGCAGGTTAGGCTTGGAAGGACCTGAGGGCTCGACACTCTGCTGTCAGAAGAAATAACACATGGTCATATGGAATTTGTCATACGCTGAGCACATTTGTCACGCACTGGCTGCGATGTAGTCAATGCAGAACATCCGGAAAGTTTAAAATGTGACCCCCACCTCTTGCTTGCATTTTTAAAACTGATGAAAATGGTCAAGACAATAATAGTTCCTGTAAATATCTGGATAGATTCACTTATGTGTATATCAACACGGCATTTGAAGGCGGACGTGAAGGTCACACTTTACATAGGTAAGCTTCGCTGCCGATTACAACAATTGAACAATTCCATAAATCAAACTACTGGTCACCACCTGGTGATAGTTAGTCATTTTAAAAAAGAAAGACTTGAAAGCACTGATACTTTTAGGGCATTCTCTGCTCCAAAAAAACTTTTTTTTCCCCTCTTAATCCATTCTTCTGTTTTACAGTTCTAATTCACAGCTCTTAAAGCCTCATTTTTTTTATCTGTATCAGGCAAGATTTCTCAGCAGAAAGCTATTTATACATCAACCACACTTTCCTCTGAAGAACAGATGGACAGAAAGCGATGGGTGCCCATAATGGAGCATTTAGCAACTAAAGAGCTGTATATTTCCCCCAGGAGTTGGCGAAGGTGAAGAGATAACGAGGGGAGGTAATATTGGACTTATATTTCTCAGGTGGCCAGAGACATGGTTTGAAATTAGTGTTGTTTTGCATCCGCCAGATGTGAAAATAGCTAATTGCTCCTTAACTTCTTTTCCACAAATTTAAAGCCAATGATGAGTCAAAGCTGTTCTGCCCCCGTGTGGCAAAAAAATAAAATAAAATAAAAAAATCAACGCAGCCTGAATGTTTAGATATTTGTACTAGATTTCATAATTATTTAATTAATATCTTTATCAATCTCTGTGTTCATAGAAACTCAATTTCCAGTGTCATGATTGCAATTATCTTATCTTGGCTTCAAGTTAATGTGAATAATAAATTGATAGCGTCCACAGTGGTGCACCTTGGAAAAATTCAGCCGATTTTCCAAAGTGCTACGCCGTGATTGACGCTTCCCATACATCTCCAAACCAGGTTATTAAATATAAGCCACATGAAATAAAATGATATGAGACTGAAATGACTTCAAGCTACATAACAATGGAAACTTTCAGTCATTTTGCCTATTGATTGGATTAACATAACATGAAGCATTATCACTTTTCAGCAGGCATGGTTGCAAAGAGCCTTTTGCACTTTGCAGCAATAAAAGATTAAACATTTTTTCAAATTACGCACTGATGATTACGTACTGATTTCTTTTCTGAACACAACCACAAAGAAAAGGTTTTCAACAACACATCTTTCTCCCTGGCAAATAAAACACACTTTTATTCTTCGCTCCATCATCTGTAAATTATGCAGGTGCTGCAGTGTATTAGCCACAGACTTTGATCAGGTGATGAGTGACCACCGTGCATGAAGCCACGGTCCAGAAATATGATACAGCAATCTTCCTCAAACCCCAAAGCTTTGATCACAAAGTGAAATAGAAACTGAAGCGTGCATAAATATACACAAAGAAAGACCCACATGCAAAGCTAAAAACAGACCTTGCCTTGTTCACCAACACAATCAATCTAAGTTATTCAAGCATGAGGATTCTCTGTATACAACAAAACAAGGCAGCTGGAAAAAGGAGAAAAAAAATAATCTCATGCGAGTGTTGACTTTTGACTTTAAAACACCTACCACTTTAATCCTTATTGGTGAGAGGTCCTGTTTAGCCTTGGGAGTCTCCTCTTGTAGGCATGTCTCCTGTGGGGATCAGAGGGACGTTTTAGATAGATGCTAACCAACCAATCAGTATACAGAGCTACACATTTTTCTGCAGTTTTTTTTGACAATCAGATGGTATCATTTTTACAGCTCATACCTGGAAAAAAAATTGATAGCAGTATGGATATCTGATTGTCATCACGGTGCCACTGCATAATTCAATTGGGGCTCACCGCTGCTACAGTGACGACCCCGTTTGACACAAGGCAAAAACACAAGATCTTATTTTCAACTGGAATCACTTGGCTCAGACAGAGACTCTATTATGTTATTCAAAGCATTTTTCCATTATACATCTTTCAGCCTGAACTACCCCAGGGCTTGAATCTTACAATGGGTGTCTCCATTCATGGATGACTTTTCGAACTGCAGCCCAAAACACAAGCAATTATCTCTAACCTGCTGCTAAAAGGAGGACGTGGCTGTGAATTTGTGTGTAATGAAGGGGGAGGGGGGGTCGAGAACAATGAATCACACCACATGACACGGGGAGCCTCTGGGTCAGCATGGGTCGGTCAAGTCACTCGACTGAGTTATCTAAGAACGTCTTTTTTTAACACAATACATTAAAAATAGGGTTTCTACAGAGCAACAGCAGATGACCCGATGCCTCATCGCCTCAGGATATTAGGAAGATAAAACCATCACTTGTGTGATAGATTTAACTGAGACAAATAGTGATGGATACGATCAAAGATCTGACAACTGCTCGAGGAAAAATATGAAGTAGTCTTTTGTAATTGTTTGTCTCTGCCAGTGAGGAAATTAGATTCATGGAAATCGTGTTCTAACCTTGTGGGTTTATAAATACAATAAAATAATACTCAATTAGATAACTATTGTGCTATATTAAGATATTTCTAATAGAACTGTGAAATAGTGATATTGACCACATTCTAATTAGTTTATCTTTTTATTCTAAGGCTGTCAGCAGCATAACCTGCTGTCGTGTTTTTAATAATCATGCCCTATAAATTGTCTTCACATTTGTGAACTGCTGCCCCGCTCTCATTCAAACTGTGCACTGGCCCTGCAGCTAAACCTCAACAAATTATAAACTGCACCGTCTCACTTCCGCAGGGATATTACACTCCATCATGGCTGTTTATATATGGACCCCGCAGTGCACCCGAATCCCATCACATTCATAACATAGATCCACTCCGGGGATATCAAACCCATGTCCTGCGAATCACAAGAAACCAGAGACTTGAAATTACTGTAGCTGTAATTTCACACTGACATAAAAGTTCTGAGGATGGATCGAACTTCAGCGACAACAACATCGGACAATTCCCCAACCATTTTCATACTTCCATACTTTTATTCACTTCATAAAAAAACACAAAGGCAACGATAACTGACTCAGAGGATTCTTTGTTTAATTAATTCACCATTTAAGGAGCATAATTGATTACAGAGGGTTGTTAAAATTACATTTATTGTTATAGGTCATCTTGTATCATAATGACTGTTTCCCTTCACATCTTGGGAAGCAATTTTCTCAAGATGCAAATGTCATCCCCTTCAATTAACTTGTAGAATTCAGTCATGTAAGAAAAATATCTTGCATTATATCTCTCCTTTTCTCTCCAACATGCACATCTGCTCGATTATATGGTGCATTTCATTTTAGATACCGCACACCTTTTCTTATGGTAATAAAATGGGAGGTTGTGCGGTAGTTAAGGTCTGGTCCAAGGGAGACTTGTTATTATTCATTTGCATGATGTATGGCCGGTTGAAAAAAATTACTGACAAAGCAATAACTAAGGAGATAAAGTAATACCAACATTCTGAGTCATATTAAAAAGAAACTGAGAAAATCATGTTTTTTCAATGGAGGTTAACAGCAGCGGACAACAGTGTTCTGGTAGATTCAGCTGCTCATATCTAACACAACAGCCTTTATAAAGACCAATTTGTAACCAAAAGACCCTCCTCTGCACTACATGCATCATTTAGAAATTATTAAACACTAATGACAACAACGTTTGAATGGCATGGGGGTAGAAACTTTCTGGCGGTCGAGTAATTGGTATTCAACCCGTTAAGCAAAGGTCAAGAGTTTCTCAGTTTTTGAAGTGGCCGACAGGCCTGCAATTACCACTGTTTGTAACTTATTAAATATGGGGGTGGTCATTAAATTCTCGATGGGTTCTCAATAATCCATACAGTTGTCTATAACTTATTCATATTTTACTTTGGATTAAGGCCCCCTGCAGGTCTCCTCTCTGAGGTCAAAGGCCAAATTGTAGAATACATCGACTCAGAAATATTACCACGCATTTATTGACTTATTATTATTTATTAACCTATCATTTATTACTTTTTCTTGTTTTCTCCTCTATTAGATGTATTTATTATTTATAGAGCGTATTTTATAAGAAGCCTCACCACAGATGGTGGAGTTGAGCCTGGACGGACTTTCCCACTGGCCTGGCCAAAGGTGATTCTCTTTCGCCTCATCCTCAGGAAGACATAGATGCGGATGTAGACCAGAAGGGTGACAATAAACGGGAGGTAAAAGGACACCACTGAGGAGTAGATCACAAAATCGGGGTTGGAGATAGAGCACACCATCGGGTCATCTGTGTAAAATGAAGGAAAAAGAAAGGATGCAAAGTGTTTGAAAATCATAGAATAACAAAAGAGGCAATGGCCATATTTTATTGTCATCTGTGAACCCCCGGTGCACACTCTGTCCTCTACAACCTTGGGGGTTGCCCTCCTTTTTATTCTGTGGCGCACACATACACAGAAGTGCGTAATTTAGTACAGACAGGCTCACAGCCAATCCCACCACTACCGGTGTAATTCCACTATAAATTTTGAAGTAGAGAGCCATTTGGCTTCATAATGATATTAATGGTAATTGCTTAATTTTTTCAATTAAAGCTCCCGAGTGAGTTATCTGTCAGGTAAACTAACAGGGCTTTAAATTAAAGATAAAAAATGGGCTTTGACCACAGCTGTGAAATGCAAATTGCATGTCAGTAGTATGAGCGATTTGAAATGATTTTCTTCTCCCCAGTTGTTCCTCTAAATCAATAACACACACCTCAAAAGCAAGACAGAAACCTGGAGAGACAGATAGGATCTATTTTCAGCCTCTTCAGCACATCCGTTTCTACACTCCGATTATTTTACCATTTAGTAGGATGCTTGTACAGTAATTGTTAATATAGTGATATAGTGTCAGGCTGCTCTCTGTCTAATATGTTTCTTCAGATACGTCGAAAGAGCAGGACCTGACGTGAACCTGCTGGTTTGGCATTGCGCTGATGATGCTCGGTCGCTTGTTTACAAAACAGCAGGGAACCGGCAATCATCAACCATTGTTTTGCATCGACTGTAAATGGGCTCAACCATGTTGACTGCCTCAACATTGTCTCTGATTTATGCTGCAGGGTTCAGCCATGCATCTACACCACTATGGGTTTGTGATTAAAACAAGTCCTGGTGATATTGCATAGGATTCTGTCATCAGTGAATATAGTTTATTTTCCAATTGCATGTAGAGTAAATCAAAAGTATACAACATCATGCCGATCTTACCTGAAAGTCAATTGAGGAACCGCTTCATTAGCTGCTCTTGGTTGTTACGGATACATTGAGTGATACATTATTCAAATTTGACTGATTTTCTGATGCAGAACTTCAAACTACATGGAGAGTGGCGGAAAATGACCTGAGTGGAGCATTGCTGTTAAAATCGAAACTCATCTTCATATGGCACCTATGTTGTGATTCATTACGAACAAGGAAATAAGAGATGTTCACCAACATTTACCAATTACAATAACCACATTTGACAAAAAAATATTTTTATTAGTACATAAAAAACACAAATATAAATAAATAAATGAATAAAATAAAATAAAATAAAATAAAATAAAATAAAATAAAATAAAATGTATCCCATAACTTAAATTTTAAAAAGAAGGTATTTCATTGATATATTTCTTTCTTGATAGATTGTTGGGGGAAAAAACAAAACCTTTTTTCACCACAATATTAAATCTCTTGAAACATTTTTTAGATTGTACAGTAAATCTAAAGCTGTTCTGCAAGCTGTGGGCAAAATATTAATGCATACCCAACACAAAGTAAGTTTTTTAAGCTATTCATATGCTTTGTGATAGATATCAACATCATATTTGCTTAAATATGGGGTTAGTGGTGGTGTTCCAAACTTGGTAAAGATAGATAATTATGAACTCATACATTATTAATGTTAACAGTACTGAAAATTTAAATATGATTTAGAAGGAGCAACATTTGCTAGTTTTGTGTCAAACATCATCATAATTAACTCATATGCAAACAGTGCTTTAACTAGTCTATTTGCTTAAATATTAAAAGTAATACACAGAGCGGGTTTTGCAGTTTGTCTTGCCTCATATACGATCATGACATATTTATGCAAATGAGGCATTAGTCACTCCCTGGTAAAGTCACATCTCTCTCAATCTCAACATGGTCAGTTTGTCACGCCTTTTTGAAAGTTCGAACTCCAGCCGAGATAAACAAATAATACAATCAGTGGTGCTTTTTCCCCACATCATATAAAGTCAGGAACAAACTACAGATCAGCCTTTTCATATGCTGAATGTTGCGCTGCTGCCTATGATAAGAAAAATGACTCAGAACCTATAAATCGGTGGACCAAACCTTTAAAATCCCATTTCCTCTAGACATGGTTGACTTTAAACTCCATGCTTACCTCATATTGACCCTGAATATAAAGATAACATAAAAATATTCTCCTGCCATGCAACCACCCTTTGACTCTTAAATTTCATGGCTCTTGCATATGGACAGCGAGATAATGTGACAGTTGTGTTGATCTGACCTGTGGTGTTGAAGCCAAACAGCAGCGGACACGAGACGGCAAAAGCCAGGACCCACACCATGGCGATCATTGCAAAAACTCTCTTCCTGGAGCGATGGGTGGTGTTGTACAAGACGGGCATCACCACGGCTGTGTATCTGCAGACACATGTTTGAAGTTGATTTTATCCATTATCCCAAATATATGAATCAATCTGTGGATTTTAAGAAAAGAAAAGTGCTGACACAGTACAATAAAACATGGGATAAATGGGCCAAGAAATGAACATTGGCAAAGAAATACATTGATAACAAGGGAGAAAAAAAAATCACTTTAGACACTGGTTAAATTTGTTTTAAGAGTTAATCCTCACATTAGATATGAGTGTATGATGAGTCCAAGAAAACTACAATGTTTCATAAGGACCGGTAATTATCCTGGATACCAACCCAAAATGTGATGTTATGCTGTTCAGAGCCAGCTAACTGCCAAGACTATTTACCCTCATCAGACTAATTACTCTTGTTCTTCCCTGGGCACAATATGGGGTAAACCCAGAGCAAAACACACACATTCACTAAAAATACACTCCTCCCTATGTTGTACCCTCTACCCTTCTGCCACACTGCTGTCATACTGAATAAAAGCAGAGATTAAAACGAAAGCCAGTAAAAAACAATGATCATGGCTTATTGATCAAACGTTACTTTAAATGGCCCTTTTCAGCTAGCTGGGGGACGGGATTCCGACGCTCATAATTTGTCTAGAGGTAAAAGAAATTTCACAGAGACGGTTCTCACCTTGGGGTCGGACTCAAACCTGCTTTTTAGTGTTTTTAATATTACCTTATTTCATTTTTCTTTAGCAAGCAGACAACAAACATTCCCTCTTATCATAGAAATGTGGGAGTGCATGCTCAGTCTGGGCTCATAAACAAAGACTTCCTGCCTCTGAGGAAATGCTATCAGTGATACCGACTGCTTCAGGTGTTTTACTTCAATTTAGCACCTCACTCTGTCTTTCATAATCCATTAAGAGAGCTGTAGGGCACCAAATTACAAGTTCCTTTGAAAAAAAAAACAAGTTATATCTAATACACATTTTACACAACACTGTTGGATAACATATATTCAAGCAGGCAGGTAATCATATACAACTGAAGATATGAAAAGCACTGTGTTAAATTATCAGTCAGATACATAGTGTGGCTGCAAAGTCAAAAAAAAGCCCTGGCAGTCAGACCTCCTCTCCAGGTGAGAAAGGGTTTGATAATGCAAAAGTTTGTCAAACATCTGAGAAATTCTGGACTTGATTTACTTGAACATGAAAAAAGGTAAATGGCATTTTCATTTAAAGAGATTTTTTTAGCATCTTCAATTCAGCGACAGCAAAGAACAAGGCAAACAATCCCAGGCTGCTTTGATAGGCTTTGCATTGCTTTTAGAACCATTTGCACTGGATAGCTAATGATTTCTCCACAATCTCACACATTGATGCACATGGCCTCGGGATAGGCGATAAAAATATAATGTTTGATCACATATCGCCACCACGGTTATGAACCTTTTTAGTTCCAGGCATAAAAGCATTGAAAGGAATCACGGTTGGGGTTAAAAAAATAAATGTATTTCTGCCAGGGTTTACAAATGTGCAGGTGATATATGAGTGACTTGCTGCCATTCCCTTATACAGGACTGTCTCAGAAAATTAGAATATTGTGATAAAGTTCTTTATCTTCTGTAATGCAATTAAAAAAACAAAAATTACTTTTTCATGCTATGCTAATATTTTGAGATAGGATTTTTGAGTTTTCTTAAGATGTAAGCCATAATCAATAATATTAAAATAATGAAAGGCTTGCAATATTTCAGTTGATTTGTAATGAATCCAGAATGTATGACATTTTTGTTTTTGTAACTGCATTACAGAAAATAAAGAACTTTATCACAATATTCTAGTTTTCTGAGACAGTCCTGTATATGGGAAAACTACTTGATGTCCAATTTTATGAGCTTGCTATCAAAAATTGCATTTTTATTGAGTGAAGCTTGGGAAGGAAAGGAAAAAAGGGTTATAAAAAATTCTAAAATAGAGTCATAAATCATGAAAAGACAAAAACTTGATATAATAAGGAAAAGGAAATTAGAAAAGCATCAATTAACAATCCCAGTTGGATTACATGGTTTGTTTTGGTGACATATTTGACAGGCATCTCTAAAAGAGTGACAATTTTTCACATTTTCAGACTTCTGTCATTGCAACAGATTGTTTTGAAGACAACCTCAAGAAAAATCAAGATTTATTCATAACATTCTCTGAGGGAAAAGTAGTAAGTTTTTCCTCTGTTCATCCCATCAGTGGCTTCTGGTATTGCAGTGGACAACTTGTGAGTTTGAGCAGAACAGATCCTAAATATTCAGTCTCCCCTGAAACATAACATGATCACAATCCCCTCTAATAATTCCTCCTCTTACTTCCTTCACTTTCTTTGTGGCCGATGGAGCTGACTGCAACTGTGATTCTTCACAATCCTCATGATTCTACTGGCATTTTTAGAGGCTTGTGGGTGCTTTATCTTTTCTTACTGCCATATTAATGAGTCAGGCTTTTTGCTCTTGTGGTAAGTGCACATGTTTTTCAACCCGTGGACATTGATAGGGAGCAATCATTCGCCTTGTTGCGACTACAACCCCTCGGCAGGCTAATTAACACGGCAGTCAAAGCAAGGGCTTAAGGAGGCCCAAGTAATTGGTGCGTGTCGGGTGGGCTTTGGCAAAAACATAAACAAACCAATCACAAAGTCAACTCTCGTGCCCTTTGACAGGTGGCGAAGCATCATTACTCCCACAGAGTTGTTACGAAGGCGCACTTACGAGGAAGAAGTTACTGTCACACCGAGATCAACATTTTTGGGAGGAAAAGTAAATTGGCTTTACCAAGAGCTCCCAATGAGGTGGGGCATCCTTGCAAGATAAATTATACAAACAAACCCTGAATTTCATGTCATCCTAAATCTCTTTTTATGCATAGATATTTTTTAAATTGTCTGTATAATCCTTTTTTATAACTCAGTGCATACTTATGTTCATCTGCAGTAAATGAATGATATATTTTGCATGGTCAAAGGGGCAATACTTGATATTAGATGACAGTTTTATTTTTGGTGTGTAGTGTGAAGCAACTTCACAGCAGACCCACTCTGACCTGGTTTGACATTTTTGCAATACGGGACAATACAATGAAAAAGACAATCTATTTTCAGAAAAATAGGTTCAGCTAAGTACGGTGAGGCTGAGTGGTTTCACTTTTTCAGAAACATGAAGTTTGTAAATACCAAAAAAAAAAATCTAGCACCATTTCTTGTGACCAAAATCAAGCCTTTCAATCTGTCATATCCCCCTGTGGTGCTGTTTCCATTTCTTGATAAAATGTCTGTCACTGAGTTCTAAGATTTGAATTTTGAAATGGGTGTTTAATTTTAGATGTTTTCTCGCACATTTCTGGCTTTAGTTTTATATAAATATACTCAAATATAATATCATCATCCTCAATTACCTGCTTGTGCTCTGTTAGATGCATTTATATCCTTTTTTGGCCTCACCGTGGCCTCCATCATAACAGTGCCCCAGCTATAAAAAAAACAAACAAAGGTCATCTGCTGCTGCCTGGAGTGGATCTAAGTGAGCAACAACAAACATCTTTTTCGTGAATATGCTACAAATAAATTCTAAATAAATTTAGAACTACAACCCTAGCCAGGCATGAACCCCAAAAATATAGATCAGAGAGTACAGATCTGAACCTATCTGAACACAGCCTTCCACATTTGGAAAATACATAACGTTTCCTAATGAGTATAGGAAATAAAAGGACTGCCAAGGACAGATGGACAAAATAAAGGCCAGTTGAGATCAGGGTTTAATATGAATATATCCTCAGTGTACTGATCGAAGTACTTCCATCCTTTTCATTGTTTGTCTTCACTTTATCTTTTTATGTATAGTGTTTCCTAAAGCAATACTATTTGAGTTGTCATGCAAAAAGTAAATACATGAATCATAAAACGGGACCTGGGAATTTTCATTTGAGTGTGATGGAGGATTAGATACACAAATATTTATATCATATCAAAGCATGAATAATCTATTAACTGTTTTGGTGTTCTGATGTCCCTTGGTACCTGTTACCAACCAGTCCTCATATTACTGCAATATTTACTTTCAGTTCTGATGTTGCCATTGGTGAAACCGGCACTGGATGAAGGCTTCATAGCACTATCTACATCAGCCAACTGTCACACAAAGGCTTACCGAGGGCTGTTTCCTGTCACTGTTATGCCACTGATTGGATGATAGACATCAGTTAAAGTTTGACACTGTTTTAATTAGGCAGTTCTAAGATCTGGTGGGGGTTATGGAACTCTATGTAGAGCAGAGGTTGACAAACTATCCATGATATCAAAACATAGGACACAGCAAAGGGTAAGGCGATGGTCAATAAAGACTTTAACTGTGGTTTTAGTAGCTTTGAAGATGGATAGATAGATAGATAGATAGATAGATAGACAGACAGACAGACAGACAGACAGACAGACAGACAGACAGACAGACAGACAGACAGATAGACAGATAGATAGACAGATAGATAGATAGATAGATAGATAGATAGATAGATAGATAGATAGATAGATTCATACATACATACATACATTTTATTCTGGTGCGAGCAAAGTGTTTTTTATGCAGCTGTAGCAATTCTTTTAAGATGAAATGAACAAATTTCAAGGAAGACATGGTTAATTTCAGCAAGCCCTGAACACCCTCTCCTGGAAAAAGTTATTCTTTGCCCTCCTAGTGCCTTTGAGTGGAAAAAAAAAAGTCTTTGGTTTAAAGGTTTCCAAAGGGTCGTTGATTCTTAAATCATTGGAACTCAACCAACACCATGTCAAGCAGAATCTACTCATTCAATAATACACAGCCATGATTGAGAGCATCCTGTCATTTCCAATCCCTGTCTGTGGTGGAAAACACGATGATGGAGGTGGACAGAATTATCAGCAAAGTATCAAATATTAAAGGACACAAACTACCAACACTGAAATAAATCAAAATCAAAACTTTTTGTCAGCTCACCAATCTCCCCTGTGTATCCTCTGTGTTTGTGTATGAGTGTATGTTTTGATTGATCGACTATGTTTGCACTGCTGTAGTATGTTATGTGTCAAGACAGATTTTCTGCCTATGCTGAGTTGAACTCCTCGGTCTATTTGAAATAAAGTAGATCTGCTTTATTTGAGCTAAATGTAAACATCACTGGCTATTTCGGGAAATATTCCACAATCTTCTCCCCTTGAATGCATGTCTTTCTTCTCATGACTTGTCTGACATGGGCTCTATTGATTTTGCCTGTGTAATATTTCACACTCCTCTACTAAAAGGGGCATTACTGTGCATTTCAGTCTGTGATGCAGGAAGTTTCCAAAGCAAACAACATTATGTGGGCCAATAATCCCAAACTCAAATGGCTGTCGATCTGCAGGTGCAGATGCAGCAGCTATCTCCAGCAGACTAACCCTAGCCGCCCACGTCATCATCAGGCTTTGGTGATGCTGAGCTCATTCCCAGAAGCAGTAGAAGCACTTAATCTTGAAGCTGCACCTGATAGTTTGGTTGTGGCCAAATAACTGGGAGGAAAAAAATCATCTCTGCGATTCTCCAGCTCCAAGGTCATTATATTTTTGGCAGGGCAATAGCAGCTATGCTAAGAGACCAAAGAGCACCTGGCCTGCACATAAAACTGAAAGCAAGACCAAGTGGGGGAGCTTTTCTTTTTTAATGTGTATTAATTTCACAGCACAGTTAAATCTTTTTACACATTGCTTCAGTGCAGACTATTGAATCATTGGGTCAAAAAGGAGATGCCTGCAGCCTCTTCTCATGCTCTGGGCATCACATAAATGGATTGATATTGCTTTTAATATTCAATCCCCGCACTGAATACTTTCATGATCTAAATGGTGAGCATATTATAGATCTTTTTATGAACCTGCTGCCAAGCACTGCTTAAATATTATATAGACGCACCCTTGTTTTTGATAGTTTACAGTAATTGTTATGATTAATTGTCTGTGTTTTGTCCTCTTCTCAAGCTCTCATTTCCCTTTGGTGGATGTACTAACTAAACTGCACAGAATGATTTCTTGTTAGGAGGCCATTGTCCCCATTAATTAATTAAAGTAAGAGGACGGATGATGAATCTTTTATTTTTGAATATTCAAGTCAACAGAACATCCAAATTCCTTTTGAAAGTAGAAAAAGAATCACGAGATTTAAAAAACATGAAAGAAAATCGAACAAATGCCATTGAATTTGGCCTCACTTGAAGTCCTTTCCAAGCTGGTGATCCAGATATTTAGAGGGGTCTCGTATAATGTTTATGCGCAGTGTGCAGTTGTATGCCAGCATTTATTCCATCATTGTTGTGTGTATATTTTATAACTCAGTTCAGCTCTGTATTTTGTTTTTCATGTTTGCTTTTGGACCGCCTTGAAAAGGAGATGAATCGGTATATGACACAAGAGCAGCCCTCAGAGAAAAGGCAAACAATAGTTTTACGGTACACAATACACAACTAAATCCCCCAACGCCTCTGCTCCTTATGAAGTGATACCACATAGTTGAACTCTGAATGCCTATGAGTGGATTCAAAGAAGTGAGGGAGCTATTAAACATTAACCATGACACAAGAAAACAACTAGGCAAATAAATAATGCAAGTACCACTATAGATGTACCTCTAGAGTAAATGTCAGAGTGCGATGTTTCTTCATAAACTCATACAACTAGATATGAACACATATGAGTTGAAACCAACAGACACACACATGTCTATACACAGACGTGTCAATAGGGCAAGATATAGAGATATAGTTATCGAGACAACCTCGCCCCCCTTTGAATTATCGTGTGAGGTGAAGAAAACATGACACCTGGAAAACTAGGAATAGTTGAATGGATGACATTTTTGAAAGTGGATGTCATGGCAATATCTCAGGTCATACATAACAACTGGAGTGGAGACAGAAACAAACACACACACACACAGAGCGTGCACTCACCTGTCAATGCTGATAGCGCACAGGTTGAGGATACTGGCAGTGCACATCATCACATCCAGTGTGACAAAGATGTTACAGTAGAAGCGGCTGAAAAGCCAGGTGCCGCCAACCACCTGCACAAGACAGACAGGTGGATAAACACAGCACAGACCTCTCTTCCCCCTTTTGCCCAGCATCTTGTCCACGCTGGGCACATGTGTAAATACAACAGAAAGGCGCAGTTTGGTACACATTCTACGGCAAACGCTCCTGGTTAATGATAAAAACTTATTCAACTACATTTTCAGATGAGTCTTAAGATTCTTTCAAAATCAGTGATGACTGTGTTGATATTGCACCACCTACATAGCTGTGTACTGTATATGCAAGGAAAGTAGAAACAATGGTATCATTCAAAGATAGGGCTTGATTACCCTCATGGGAAAGGATATTAATCCTCAGCTAAAACATCCCAGCCAACTCCAAAACCCCAATCTACCTATTCAGATTACCAGGCTTCACTCAGACCACTTAATGCCTGGTAATATCTATCTGACAAAGACAAATGTGATCGAAACTCCATTACCTGACTTGGATTCAGGGTGGGAACAAAGACACACACACACACACACACACACACACACACACACACACACACACACACACACACACACACACACACACACACAGAGGGTGGGTACAAAAATGGAAACATTCATTTCCCATGTTAGTTTCCTTTATTTAGTGGGTTGGGGGACATTCCTTGTATGCGTTGAGGTCGGTTTGCAGAAACAACTAGCCTCTAATAATGTTATCATAAAATTTTGGTATGATTATCCTGGTCCTTCCTTAAAACTTTGTTCCAGTACCACAAAATACACCCTAAATATTGTGGTGAAACAAAAATAAGAATAAATAAATAAATACACACTTTGTGTAAATACACACTTATCTGTACATGACTTTTAACTTTTAAAGAGCTACAAGAGTCACAGTAAAATGAAAGGTTGGTATTGTTGACCAAAATCAAATTAAACATTTTTTGAAGATTTTCATATCTTTATGTTAAATATCAGTCCATTTCAAGCTGTTCTGGATTGATATTGATAATAGACTTGGCAGGCTGGGCATGCTGGGTATTTTGTAGAAGCTCAATACAAAGTGGGTCAATATTTCTCTAATCTCCAATCTAAAAGAAATGGACACAAAGGTAGAAAAGCAATAATTTTTCCTTGCTTGACAAGAAATAAACGAACCCATTCACGAAAAAATAAATAAATAAATGATACTTGGACACAGCAAGGACATGCACACACACACACAAAAACACTCATGCATGCACGCACACATACACAACAGACACTTATTGAAGTATTGAACATTGTGTGACCAGTGTGGGAATACAGCGGTGACTCAGTAGGGCAGCAGGCGCCTCGTATTGAGCCCACTGTGTCTGATCTATGTTCTCACAGCAGTGGAGTGTGCAAAATGTCCCAGTGAAGAGACACAGCGGGAGCAGCAATTGTTGGGTCTCTTGGACAGCAAATACAATATTAATTGGAAAAAGGGTAGGCATTGGGAGTTATTGTTTTGTGTAACAATATGTGCTTATGTAACTAAAAAAAAAATCTGAGTTGTGATCTGAGGTTGGTTAATTGCAACCTCACTTTAATTCTTGATGTAAAAGAGTAGATTACCAAGCGTGAATATTTCAAAGAGGTTTCCATGTGAGTGACAGCTTAGGGACTCTGAAATGAAAATCTGTATAGAGTTTTTTTTTTATATTCGGTGATTAAAAACACACCACGCATTCATTAAGGAACTGACTACAGCCTCACTTCTCACCACCTGCAGGGGGGGAACATGGCGATGAGGGGAGGAAGCTGGAATCGGACAACCGAGACAGACGGACCTCACCGGTGTATGAACTTATGTGCACTTCAGAGTATATGGAACTGTGGGTTTCACATGTAGAGAAAGAAACACCAAAGTTCCACTGCTACTACCTGACAGCAGTTTAAGCTAATTTGAGCAGACCGGAATAAATCTGTGATCTCTGTCACATGAGTAAAAGGCACTATGCTTCTGCATATAAGTGTTGGTTTAAGAGCTGGGGTTGTGTCAGCGTTAAATCCTTGACATTGTGTCGCACTAGCTGCGTTATTAAAGTTGGACTTTGGACTCTAAACCCAGACAATTTCTTCATGAACTCCAATTATTTACTCTCTCCTAAGTGTTTTGGGGACTGAGGCTGAGCGTCTATGTACACAATGCATGTTTAACAAGAAGAACACAAGTGGCAGGGGACCGGGATGAATCGTCCTCTAGGGCTGGAGGAATATACCAAAATAAACAACAACTCTGGGTAAGCCATATAAGTCCAGCATTGCTCCATTGCTTTGTATTATCTCTTTCTTTTATGATCAATCAGGTCACAGAAGTGCTCCGTTCTGCTTCTTCTTTGGTAACTTTTCAGTGTTTTCTGAGGTGACAACTAAAAGCAGTACGCTCTCCGGGAATAAAAAGGGATGAATTCATGACATTCGTAACTCAGAGCTGAAGCTCACACAGTCTTGCGCACTGTTCCTATCAATAAAACAGTAATCACACAATGTCGGCGGAGATGAAGCTGCAGATCCCGTAGAACAGCTCATGCACTCCCACATCCTGTGCAACATTATTTACTCTTAATTTTATAAAGTGAATTATTACCTGGTCATTGCTGCCAGTACAACCACTTATGTCGAGTGCAAGTCATAGATCAAGACTTGCAACCAGGGATAAGGAGATTTGCTCATGGAAACATGATTTCTATGTTGTGAGGAGGGGAGAATGATACTCAGTCTCATTCCCAGATATGCCTGCAGAAGTAAACCAGTAACTGCCCGGTCGCAACAAGTTAATCCCCCATTCCTTCAGATTATAGCTGGAAGGTGATGGTCTTCAAACTGCAGATGATGTTTCACAGCCTTATCCCAAGATAGTACTGACCTTCACATTAATGAATGCAAGACATTTTTTCCATCACACTATCTTTTAATGAATGAAAACCTCACGGAATTTTGAATTTCTTCATTGAATTTTTAATGAGAGGCACTTGCACTTTCAGCATGACCGCTTACATGGAAGATAAACTCCTGAGTGAATCCCGTTGAAGTCCCAGGGTATCTCAATTTACCTTTCAGGGGGGCATAATCATCTTTCATTTGCTCACTGAACATGTTTTTCTTGGTTGAGCAGTGGTTGATTCTCACACACACAGCGAGAAAGTGCACATTCCGCACAAGGTGAGCAAACTTTAAACAGTGTGGAGGTTGCTTGTTCAACACAAGTGGAATCTGAGTGTATGATTTTTCAACTTGGTGTGGCCCATAGCTGCTCCTGAACAACCCACTCTGGCTCCAAGGCTGAGCCAATGCAATTAATGGAGGTACTGTACAGCGAGTGAAAGCTGAGGGCATTGACCATCTGCAGACATACATTACAATGGCGTGAATGTGGAAATGTGTATTTCCAGCAATCATGAATACCAGCTTGGGATAATTGTTGGACAACAATACATTTACTGGGCTTGTTGTAATTTAAATTTCACCCACTTACTCGAAGCAGATTAGGTAATAATGTGTTAATATTCAATATGTCCTTCAGCAATTATGTATAATTTATATAAATGATGAAACTCCAGAGAATCTCCCTCCATCATCATAACTGTCCTTCTATCATCCATATTGTTGTCACAACCTAATAAGCTCCAAATGACCCTCCTACAATTTCCCCCTCTTTTTTTTTAACCTGAACAGACTCTTACAAACTTTCACTAGTACTCTCTTCTCGATAGCCATCCCATGAATCCCCGCTGAGCAGTAAAATATTTACCATCTCTTCTATAGTTCTACCGCATCCTTTCTTCAATATGACATTTTTAGTCAGGGTCTCTATCCCAGATCACTGTTTCTAAGACTGCTTTTCAGCGGGTCCAATTCGAGAGCAACCCAGTGGTGTAATTACAGACAAGATTTTATACTTCACAGAATTACACACATATATTCATATAATAAATATATATATATCCATGAATGATTTAGAGGACTATGTCTTTTCATTGCCGTGTTTTGCAAAGAAACGCTGCATGAAAAATTGTAAAAAGGTATCATTTCCCAGCAGTGACTTTAACTAAACCCGATCAAACTCACTGTTGATGTGACTTTATATCCAGAAACATCGAAGATTATCCTAAACCACTGGAATGAAAAGCATTCTGTCTCGTGCAATGGAAATGTTCTCAAAGATTACACCGGGATTTGTTAACACCAGCCAAATATACCAGCCAAAGACAAGGAAAACAAATTTGAAATTCAAGAACAGCTGCCTCCCAAATGGTATTTTTCATGAGAATTCTATGAGTATGGTGTAAAATTTTCAGAAAAGCAGCTGCTTGTGTAATTGTGTTCCAGGTGTTTGCTATTACTGATATATGTTTATAGAGAAATTGGAGACCCTCACCTCCAGGTAAACGGCCCAGGGCATGACCAATGAGGCCACCAGCAGGTCCGCCACCGCCAGGCTGACCACCAGGTAATTGGTGGTGGTCTGCAGGGAGCGCTCCCTCAGGACGGCGAGGCACACCAGCACGTTTCCAAACACGATTGCCAAGATGAGGAGTGAGTACAGCATGGCGTAGTAGTTGCGTTCCCCTTCATCCTGCGCCGTTTCCTCTGCACTCTCGTTTCGCTCGTCCCATCCAAGGTGCTCCGACTCGTTCCAGAGCTGTTCTGCGCTGATAAACATTGCCATGCCGGGGTCACATGGGAGGAGAGGTGTTTGGCAGACCTGTCAAAGGAGAAGAGACGGTTAAACAATTGTTTTCTCACTCGGCACTCTAAATTCTGTGGTCCAGCATGTCACGCAAAAAACACTCTTTTCGAAAAGTGAAATTAAGGTATTTGCCGTCTTGACGGTAACAGCATCATTTCAGCCAAGAGTCCTCCAAGGAAATCCATTTTTGCACTTAGCAACATTAGATGAACAGGTGATTCAACTGCACTCCGAGAATGATATGTTTTGCAATGCAGTGCTGTGCATTCTATTTTCCCACTCTCTCTGACACAAATGATATCCCCTTTGAGACTCCGCTGCATGGCGAAAAGTCAGCAGTGAAATATAAAGACCATTCCACTCAGGCTCTTCAATGCCAAGCTTTTCTTATGAATTGCTTTTAACCCATTATCTACAGTCTGGAAAGACATTAATAAAGACGTGGCGTTAGGCCTTCAAACAACCAATAGTAATGCCAGCTCAGCAGGCAGGGGGGTGAATTCATGATGCCACAATGGAGAGGTCTGATTGGCCCTCGTCCCCGGGTCTGCTCCTTGCACTCGATCCTCGCTTTCATTTATTGCCCGACACCCCTATCTGGCTCAGCTCCGACATCGGTGCCTCCAATCACATGCATCTAGTGGGTCAACAAACACACTCGTCTTCTACGGCTCCACCTCTGCTCCCTGACAAAAATAGGGGTCGGGATCATATTGACATCTGGCTCGAACCCAGCAGGCTTTTAAAGATTTCCTCAGTCTATAACTCTGTCATAGCCCTTGTATCATATGATTATCTATAAGAAGGGAGGAAGGGATTGATACCCTGATACTGATCACAAGTCTCCTAATGGGAGGGCAGTGGGAGCCGGGTTTGTACAAAACTGGACATGACAGACAAATCATAAAACATTATAGGTTAGAGTTCAGACAACCAAGCGCACACACACACACACACACACACACACACACAAATATAAACATTAATGTTTATACTACATGAGGACACTTAACTCATTGGATTCTTTTTTTAAAACATCATTGAGCAAATGCTTAGTAAAACCAATTTCCCTCTTATTTCAGTCTGGTGTCTGTTCTCTGACAGATTGCACATGTATATGTATGCGTGCATGTGTGTGAGTGTATGTTTATATTTCACACCGACACACGTCTTGCCGCCTTCTCATTTCTGCAAATGCTCAGAGTCCACAAGGATGCAAGGTGCTACTTATTTTACTGTGGGAACTCGTAATAACTTGGTTCTGTAATTGCGAGACCCATCATTAGTAACGGATCAAGTCACTTTGAGTTAACGAGGACTCAAAAATTATGACCGATAATGTCACCTGGAAAAACATCATCCCATTTCCCAGGGAATATCCATTCAATTTCCCTGGTATATTTCATTTACCCAGAACATTGCATCGGGTTTCACAATTGCTGGGGGAAAAGATTGGGGTCAAAATATTGCAAAAGGGCACAAATGACGTGAAGATGTGATCAGACCGTGGAAATACAACCCAATGCACAATTGACAGTATAAACAGGGATGATTAAGATGATATGATATGATATAATATGATATGATATAATATTTCTGCATAACCCAGAAGGTGAACGTACCTTTGACAGTTTCCAAGTGAGGAATTCATCAGATCCCGGTGAAGGAAGGCATCATCCGAGCAGAGGTAAAACTTGTCCGGTGTCCGCGTCCTGCACGGCCGCTGAGTCGCCCGGTGCCATGGCGCGCCCGCCCGGCGACTGTGGACGTGGAAAAGCGCGCAGACGAGTCTGCGTGCACCCACTTATTTCATTTTCGCGAAGCTCCTCTTTGCTCTGCACATTAACGATCAGCAACTCCCGCTCAGTTTTTTTTTCCTTTTTTTTTCCCCTCCGTGCACTTGCGCGCACAGGGCGAACACGTCAAGTTATCCTTCCTTTGCGCGCAGATGATGCGCCGGGAGATGGCAAGGTGACCAACGATCAGACAGAAAAAAGCGGATAAATCAATCGGGTCATCTCCCGTGATTAAACGGCATAGTGGATTAAGATGTTGCAGTTCTTCCTCGGGATGACCCTGGACCAGTCTGGGTCGCACTCGCCAGAAGTGGCATTTGAATAAAAATAGTTGGCCTCATTATACACCTAGGGTGTAGAACCCGAAGCCTACTGACCGTGAATTGGGTCAGTGTGGGTCTGTGATGATGAAGAAGAAAAATAGTGTGGTCTGACAAATTACCTGGCACCCTCTGGTCCCCGTGCACCAACAGAAAATGCAACAAATAAAACCTCGGTAGAGATAATAAGTACCTGCAGCTTGTGTCTTCCTATCTCCAATTCCCAGCCAATGTGCTTTGTTTTCTTATCCACTACATGGCATTTTAAGATAAGACTAGAAAACCCTGCAGGAGCTCCCACAATGCACACCAAATGAGATCTGGACCGATGTGAAGTATTTCCAAGGCGGTCGGCATTTTTTTTCCCTCTAAAAATTACTTCAACCGAGGCGAGGAGTCGCATCTATTCGCTGGGAGCTGTAAAAAAAGGGAAATTGACATCTCGGTTGCAGGTATTACTTCAGCAAGGTATAAATTTTACAATTGAAACTGAAACAACGTTTCTGTTTCAAGAATTCTACTTAAGTTATCTACTTACAGTAAGCTTAGTCATGCCATTCGACCAGAAATTCTCAATTAAAGTTTGTTCTTAAGCAATTGGGCTGTCATATGCAGCGGATGGAGCTGACCAGCAACCCAGACTGGCCATTTTATTCCGTGTTAGTTTGCATTGAAACTAAGGAAAGTGTCCTTGTTGGTCAAGGGAAATGTAACCCCTCCTTTGTCTTGAGAACCTCACGCTGGCAAATGTGCTGTGCAGCGGCTCGAAGCACAGAGAGAATCCTAATATAATCTGCCATTGGTCAGTCAGAAAGCTGAAACTCTTTCTGTGTGTATGTGTGTGTGTATGTGCAGTGCACAAGGATGCACACTTCCTGTGGACTGTAAAGACCACTGAGTCTCACATACAAACACAAACATGGACACACACCTGCTGACCCTTTGACCATTTTTGCTAATCGCTCCAATGGGGGGGTCAGGATTTGCAAAGGTGGGGCCTTCATTGAGATGTTTATCTTGCTTCATATCCTGGTGCGGACCAGACCCCTGTCAGCGTCCCACAGATTGTTAGCCACAGGATCCCTCTGGAGTAATAGTATGACTGCTGGGTCTGAGACCAACACTATCATGATCTCGAGCACAGTTGTGAGTAGATGGAAATGGACATTTTCAAACATGGTTGAGATTTTGCTGCCATCTAAAGGCTGGTGAATTTAACTGCTTGGATCCTTTTCAATGACGCCCTACAGATAAGGAGATAGAGGGGTTTTAAACAATAACCAATGTTCAAACTGCCTTTAGCATCAAACCCAACAATCACATCACCTTAAAAAGTGAACCTTAAATATCCAACTGTAAAGTACACCATCACAGCACACAACACTGCATACACTAACTGCTTAAAGAAGGACTTTCAAACCTAGAGTCACTCATCATGTGTCAGTCCTCATTTTTACAGGATAAACAATTCATTATTACTTCATCACCAATTGTGCACACTATTGGGCTCCAACTCAAACTTCAGTCCATGTACAGTAAAAATAAGTAGTCGAGACTTGAAGATAAGCCGCCAACCCCAACACTATATATATGCAACACTACGTATGTATGTACGTACGCATGTTTGCATGTTTAAATACTCATCTGCAGGATATATGTATCTTCTCCAAAACAATGATCATGCTGCACCTCTTACTTTTTACATTCAGCTATCAATGATACTGTGGTTTAATAACCATTGTCTTTCATTGACTTTGTATCTTTACTCAATGCAAAGGCAGTGAAGGTGAATCTAATCCAATCGAGAAAGTGACTGGATGATCAGTTACAATCTCCAAAAAATACCCATTAAGGCGACACCTCTATGTGTGAAAACTGATCCAAATCTTCTCCATATTGACATGATTTATGGCGGGGCTATTATTTTAAACCTCATGTTTATTCAAGGTAGATGAAAAAAATTAAATGCGACTGGAGGGGACTTGAAAAATCTCCAGAAAAGCACATTAAATTTATCAGAGGAACACCACATGTTAGATGTTTTGGAGAGAAGGTCAGAGAAGCCAGACGGTCATATAAAGAAGAGGATAGTGAATATGTTGGTAGATGGATGCTGGAATTGAAGCTGCCAGGCAGGAGGTCTCAAGGAAGACCAAAGAGAAGATTTATGGATGTAGTGAGAGAGGATATACAGAGAATATGCTTAGATGGAGAAGGCTGGGATTAGCTTTGCTGTGGTGACCCCTGAAGGGAAAAGCTGAAAGGAGAAGAAGAAGAAGTAGAAGCTTTATTTATGAGTATATTTGCACTCACTGGTCCAGCAACCATGTCTTGAGACCCATTTAAGATGCTCACAAAGAAGTTAAAGACCATCTACAGTAATGTTGGTCTGGTAACTAAGGGTCTGACAGGGTCAAAACAATGAAATAGAGTACTTTTTGATGGTATTTTCATCAAAAAGATAGATGTGCAGGATCAATTGCCCTCTTTCTCCACTCACTCGGCATACCCTCCTTTATAATGTCTGGAAAAGGAGCACAACAGAGGAGCTTTGACTTCTTTGTTATCGAACTGAAAAGCCATGCAGAGTGCAAAGGCAGCAACATCGGGTCCTGGAGCAAGCTGTTACTTAGATGAATATTTAAAAAGAAAAAGATCAACGTGCTATTTGCTGCTCCTTGACCGCTCACTTGCACTGTTTGTCTGTGTCTATGGTAACCCAATTCATGGTTTCTTTAAATGTATTTCTATATGACCTATGATTGGTGTCCTGACATCAATAGGCATGGCAATCTCATTTTTTGAAAATTTAGTTTTTGACCTTATGCCTAACCATTCATTCACATGTGCATTCGTTCATTCTGTATCTATAATACAGAAATTGGGGGTTGAGCCTATCCCAGCAGTTATTGGGTGAGAGGTGGGGTTGACCATGGACTAGTTGCCAGTCAATATACTGTGTATTTTTGGATACCGAACCAAAGACCTTCCTGAGTGGGGCTGACCACTGTGCCTTACGTATGTTCATGTTAGATTGCTATTACCTGAAAACATGACAAAAATGTGCAGGAAGGCAAAAGATTATTATAGCTACATTAATAAAAGACAAGAAAATTAGACAAAAAAAACTCCTTGAAATAAACCATTTGGTGAATTAAAAAGATAAAATATATTGAAAACCATAATATATAATATATATTATAATATATAAAGAAAACCGTATGGATAATAGCTGTGATGTTTAATGATAGAGTTTGAGGGCCAGATTATTCACCATGCGTCACCTGTCTATTTTGTTTAAATGTTTTTATAAGCGTACTGAGGCTATAAGTGAGCAAAATCAGGGCTCATTGTTCCTGAGCATGAAAAAGACTTCAAAATCTGGTGACAGCCAGCGGAATATTTGTGTGATGTGAGCGTAAACAGCTGCCCCTGTCGGTATTTACCCTCTGAATCCCACTGGATGAGCAATGGCGAGAGCAACGGCGCTCCTGTTGCCAATCCTGCGGTAAAAAAACAGGTTTGTTGTTGTATTTCCCATGAGCGGTCACTTCAAATTTCTGCTGGAAGATCTCAGGGGGCAGCTTCAGAGCCTCCTCCAGACAGCCCACTATACCATAATAAATTAAGTAAGAATTCAAGGAAAATCACTTCATATTGTATGTCTTGCAGAAGTGAAAATACTTACATGGGATGTTGACAGCTTCTGGGATGTGTCCCCCGTGGAATTCTTCAGGAGTTCTCATATCAAATAGCTGGATGTCACTCCTCGACAGTTTGTCCTTCAGCTGGACATGGTTGACCACTGCTGCTGGGGAAGACACAAAACATCACAAATCAGCGTTAGATTGAAGCCTGAGCAATAACTACCTCCAAAATAATAATTAAATAAATTGAGATGATAATGCTAGCCATATTGGCTGGATGTACTGGCAAAGGACTCGGCATGTCACTGGTATTGTTGGCCCTCGGTGCTAAATCTGCTGACACAAAGAAATTCTCTGGCAGGAGCCAATTTCATTTTATTTATTCATGAATCCCACCTTGCATTATTGTGTTAGTGTCAAACCACTGTACGTTTAGATGGACAGATGCTACTCTGTCTAACAAAGATACTGTTTACAAGTGTATTACATTGATGATATTAGCCAGCTGGCTTTGCGGCAGAGTCCTGACAGACAATAATGATCTCTGTTGTTAGTGTCACGGACCCTCAATTATAGTGTGCCAGCAGGATACCCTTGATCTTAATTTGGACGTTGATTAAAGGTGCTTATACCAACACAAATAGCTTTTCATTATTTGGAATCAAAATCAGTGCACTGTAGATGCAATTCTACATTCTATATATGATGTTTATATTTGACGGTCAAAACTCTATGCACTGCCATATAAATGTATGTTTTATGTTGTCCTTGCTGCCTCTGGCCTTATAAATGAGAACTGGCCATCAGTTGATTTTCCTGGTTAAGTAAAGGGTATTATCATTCATTCATTCATTCTCTATACCACTTCTCCGGCAGGGTCGTAGGGGGGCTGGAGCCTTTTCCCTGTCATTTGACAAGAAAAATGGTTAACACGGTTAAACATGGTGAGCTTGAGACATATAACCATTTCACTCATGCATTCATATGTCTACAATTACATGCCCATAATTAGTATTATTGCTATTGCTATTGCTACTTCATGGTGAGGTGACTCACCAAAATGACATTCATGCTCTTTTCTAATATCAGGAAACAGTTGGGCTTTGACATTTTCTGAAATCTCGCTGGAACTCAACAACCCTAAAAAACAGAGGCTCTGTGCTGGGAAGCCAGGAGGGAAAACTTCAACTGACCACACACTATTCAGGGTCAGCTGAAGAAACTTGCGACTTTAAGTCAGCAAAGATATTTTAACTCTAGTGTAAAAGTCAATCTTATAATCGACTCTCTCCTCCAACATCTCATCCAGGTACAATGTCCATGCCAAAAAACGTATGACAAAGACCCTCGGCATTATACATCTGATCTGTTACTTCCTCACACTGAAAACGTTTAGCAAACATGTATCGCTCACATTTATGTGTGTTCATACTTTCGTGAATTGTGTTTTTGAGTTTGTGCCACCATTCAGGGCACCCGGCAAGTGTTTTGGTTATGGTTCCCTGGTAAAAGTCACCTTCCAAAATCTACAAAGTTGTCTAATTATTTCATAGTTTTACACCTTGCTTAATTTCTGCCTGTAGGTCATACAGAGATGGAGCCTTGGCGGAGCACGTGGTTACCTTGGTCATGTTCTATGGCAGATGTTCACATATCTGTGCTGGCATTCAAAAGTAAAGCCTACAAATTTGTTTTTGTATGAGCAGATCTATCCAGCAACCTTATACTCGGGGGATACTGTTAGAGAAAAGAGCCGTAAAGATTAAAGATCGTTAAAGATCCATATTTTTTCAGCTTGTGGTGAAATGTATTGTTTCTCAAGACACTGTGCAGACAAATCAATAACTGGGCAGTGCTTTCAGTCTAAAGTCACAGATGCTAAATCAATCTGAATCACACCATACTTTACATTGTTCATGCTGTAGGCATGAGTCCACGTACAGTCAACATGGGACGTAAAGACAGTGTCCATGAAGGGACCCCTTTTAAGTCTGCATCTGTCATACTGGCATCCTACCTGAATATTTCAACCTTTTCTGTTAAAGCCCATCTTAAGATGTGGAGATCGCATGGGAGGATTGTTGCAACACCATGACAACTTGCCAGAATCTTTGTGACACCACATGGAACAGCATACTGACAGCTCGGGCGCAGCAGTGCAATCCAGTGCAGCAGGGGAGCATGGTGGGGGTGTAGAGGAGGAGGAAGAGGCCAAAGTGCACCTTCTATTAGATCCACATCACCCTCACTTCTCTACTACCAGGGAGTGGAGGTGACAGTCACTCACCACTGATCATTTAAACTGGGCCGTCATAAATATTCATCCGGACTTGAGGCGGGCAGTTCATGTTTGTTTGGTTTATCTGAATCATGGTCTTCTCAGAGCACACATGTAAAGTGAAGTTGATACACCTAATTTGTACTTAAAGAACCGTAACAGGGGGGAGGCCTATACATACATATGATGAAATATAAATTTGAATCACTTCTTAACAAAAAGTAATGTCAGTTTGACAGGTTGCTACTAAACTTTGAAAAAAAATCCCCTTGATGGAGAGCTGAACATTGGCAGACAAAGAATGTTGAATCAAAGTATTTTTACGGGGTAGCCAACAGTTGCTCAAAGACAACCACATTCACTGTCCCAGGGAGGCGACCACCTCAACTGTGTTGGAAGTGGCATGATAGTCAGGTGGTCAGCTCTATCAACTCCAAATAGCTAATAGGTTGGGAAGGGTAGTATTTGTATCATATAAATACTTTCAATTGCTTCCTCTTCAGTCATCATGGGTGCCAATACAAATTAAAATTGGGATCTCTACAGATAGATAGGTCAGAGAAAATGCCTCCGAGATGACACATACTGTTGATGATACTATGCTGCATTTTGCTTACAGACAGTGTTTGTGACCTTGTCAAGCTCTTTTCCTTTGCTGTGGAATCAGCCCAGTTTGGGATATGCAACTGCCACCCGGTTGGTTGTGCTTCGCCCGGGGGGGGGGGGGGGGGGGGGGGGTCATCCTGCAAACCTTGACTTGGTAGATTGTACAGCAAATCAATTTCATGGCCAGATTCTTTCTCCTTTAAATCATTCTTTCTCTCCTTAATACATTTTCAGGCTCACTGCAGGTGTTACTTTTGTGCTTTTCACCCTGTTTGCAATTGTTTAAGCATGTCTCTAAAATCTAACATGATTTCTACTTTATTTTATTTATTCATTTAATATTCTGGTTTTCAGTATGACTTGTAAAGCATCTTTGAATGGTCCGAAAAAAAGGCATATAAATCCAATGTATTATTATTTATTTTATTTCACTTAACCTTGCTATTTCTAGTAGGTGGATCACACAACTGAAAGGTGAGTTTATTTTCCTCAGCAAATTTCCCTTTTCAGCTTTAGTTTTTAGTTTTCAACTAATCATAACAAACTACCCAGGAAATTATCTAGTTTTGAACTGCACCATGAGCAAAACAGTCAGAAGCTGGAGAGGATTTCACAGAGTTCTAGAGAGAACGTTGAAGTTTGTGTTTGAGATGACCCAAGCAGGAGATGAGTGTACTTGGAACTGAGGTGACACTCCTGGAATGGTGGAGAGATGCCTGGAAGACATATGGCAGACCCCAAATCAGAGGGGATGAGAATCAGAATAAGCATGAAAAATACACAAAAGCAGATGAATATGGACGAGAGTAGAAAGCACTGGGCCGATCAGATATTTCTTTCAACCTTGAATACTATGACTGGTAGTGGTATCTTCTAAAGCTTGGTGAGATAACTCCACCTTGCCTTCCCCTAGTGGGAACTAGGAACTAGGAAACTACCCATAACGTCCTATAGTTATAATATGTAGTTCTCAAAAGCATGCAGTCATTAGCGCTGCTATTTCATGAATACAAAAATCACTGTGTTTCTATTTTTATTATCTGCCGTGTACTGCAAAATGAAAAGTGTGGCTCCAATCAGGCTCAGTTGAGTTAGGGTTTAAAGAGAGAAATCTCATCTTTTTAATGACAACAAACATGGACAGAGCACTTACACTTTGCCTACTTTATTTGCTATATTTTCATTATGTATATTGAATATTATAATGATTGCCAAACAGAGGATATCCATTTAAAGTATTTTTGAGTTGCAATAACCCAATCATTCTGATAATTGCTTGCCACTACAATAAATCATTAAATACCTGAATCTGCATTTCAGGAATAACTGCTATATGTTGATCTGACGTCAATGTCAGCTACAAAGCAATCAACCAATTAAATTTAAATCACTCATCATAGTATCCAAGGAAAGTAAGCTGAAAAAAGTCAAATGAAAAAATGAGTACAAAATGAAATATCAGTTTGAACATATACATAACAAATCTTCACTGATTTATAAAATAAGTTCATATTTATCTATCTCTGTTCTAACAAAATGAATATGTCATGAATATTTACAGATGTTTGTACTGTATAAATATTTCATCAGAAGTTTGTGCGTGGTTATTTATTGCAAAAGATCCCTCTGTTTGACTTACCGAGGAAGTGTCTTTCTATCCTTCCGTACAATGCTGTCAGGATGCAGCAGGTCTCTTTTTCAGCTCCAGTCTGGTTTCAACCCTAAGCAACACACCTGACACTTTTAAAGAAGGGTGTCAAATACGTCCAAATACGCAACTGAGTTGAAAACAGGATGTCATTTACTTGAAATGTGATGATTCATTTTTCTCGAATGTTATTATAAGTAAAAAAAAAAGAAAAAAAAGTATACAAGTATCTACATATAAAATATCAAATAATATAAATAAACTTCATTTTACCCATTGGTCGATTTTTCAACATTAAGAAATGGTTTGTTATGTAAAAGGAAAATATTTGTATGGCCCATCCCTAACTCCTGCTGGAACAACAAAAAAAAAACCAGTGTTTCAACTTCCGGGACTGACTTGGAACCCTCACACCCTCGCCTAATCTACGTTACTTTGCGTGTGTGTTTGGAAGAAGGCAACATTTTAAAAAATACTTCATATCAACCCCGCTTTAATTTTTGACATTCAGCATACATATACAGGACTTTACATTAAATATTTAATTTTCCTCAACAAATAGCGTAATCCGAAATCTGCATTATGATTTTTCGTAGGTGAGCCGCACCCCTACGCTGATGGTACGGACCAATTTGGAGCGTCACATGTTTACACGTCCCCACTCGGGGAAGTATACCAACTCGCATCACTCGCCGTCAGAAAGTCGGATTGAACGATCTTCTCCCTTTCACCCTTTGTTTTCACATCTTCAAGTTGCCAAGATGATGTGTGGTGGGACTACCCAAGAGAAAGAGCCCAACGAGCAAATCCAAACTATATGTGACAACGTGAGTAGAGAATATTTTCATGCAGACTAGTGATGTTTGAGTCTATTATCTTATCTTCCTTGTCATCCGATGCAAACCAGATGAAGCAACATGTTGAGAAGAAGTCAGGAAAGCAATACGACATTTTCATCGCCAAGCGTTATAAGACTCAGGTGGTGGCCGGGACCAACTACTTCATCAAGGTATTTATTTTCTGGGGTTGGCATAGATGGGGACCCAGTCGATGACTGAAACTGGCTTTTGCCCACAATCCCACAATGCAAGCACCACAATTTTAGTCAATTTTGCACCTGAAGCCAGTACCAACTCCAGATAGCGACCTTTGGCTGATTGCTAGTCAGTGACAATTTCTTGTCATTTTTGAGAAATGCAATGTCAGAGGTTTGTTCAAACATCCTGCAGTTTACCATGAAATGTGTCTGTGACATTTTTACAAGATGGTAGAGATAAAAACATTTGCAAAAGATCTCCTTAAAACATGGCTTTTTTTTAATCTTTTGCAGGTACACGTAGGAGGAGATGATCATATTCACATCCGTGTTTATGAACCATTGAGATGTAGTAATGAACCCATGACCTTGACTGACTATCGGCCTTCCAAGGGTGCGTGTGATCCTATCGAATACTTCTAAAGAGATCACAGGGCAAGCAATCCACAGGCTACAGTTGAAGTCTATTTTATTATAAAAGAAAGAAATAAACTTCTGCTGAACCCTGTAACACCATCATGTTTTACATAGCTCATCAAGATTTTTTTACATGATGAATCCTTCAATAAAGCAAAACTCTTGAAGGTCTGGAAAGGCATGTTTTTTTTCAGTGCTGTTTGTCTTAGGCTCAGAGAAAGAACAATTCAACAGTTGAACAATAACATTTTTGTATCCTGATTGATGAGCTTGTGCACATATTGATCAAGGGGTTTGTAACTAACTTTCAATAGCTCAACTTCACACCCAGGGAGTGGCAGGGTGGGGTTGTCAGCACATGTAATGTGGAACAAGCACATAAAGTGAAGTGGAACACTGGCTCACTGTTACAATGACTAAGACTCTTCAACCAAGAAATGCATGCATGGGTGGAAAATCCATCAAATTTGCTGACACTCAGTGATGTGCGGTGATGTCCATGACTGGTGAGGCAGTGATTCCTTTTTAGTCAGATTCAAGATTGTAAGAACTCAAAATAGAATCTCATTCCCTATTCAATTGGCAGCATCCATATTGACCACTGGTAATGTTTCGTGTCTCATTAGCATTCCTCTTTCACTCACACACCAACGCATACATAGCAACATATTTGGCCCCAGAAATAGCATTTCTTTTAAATTGACAAAATACATTAATTTGAGAAAATTTTCGATGCAGCCTCCATGGGTTTGAAAAATTTTAACCAAAAAAAAAGATAGTGTGTTGAACAACACTATTGCAATTTTGCTGGTCAGTGAAATGTTTTTGTTTTACATCCATAAATCTTCTCTTTGGTCGTCCTCTAGGCCTCCTGCCTTGCAGATCCAACCTCGGCATCCTTTTACCACTTTATTCACTATCCCTCCTCTGTACATGACCAAACCATCTCAGTCTGGTCTCTCTGACCTCTCCAAAACATTTAATGTGCTCATGGAGTCATTCCCGATCTTGTATATCCTTGTCACTCTCAAAGAGAACTTTAACATCTTCATCTCTGCTATTTCCAGCTCTGCTTCCTGTCTTCCTTAATGCAACTGTCTCTGAAGCACACAGCATCAGTCACTGGCCTCACCACTGTCTTTTGCACCTTTCCTTTCATTCTGGCCGATACACAGGCTGAACTCTGACTGTTGTAATTCAATTTTTCTGGGGAGGGGTTGTTGAGTAACAAATACTAGTCAAAACGCAATGCTCAGTTACATCTCTTTACAGCTTATCAAACCTTATCAAACGCTCAATGGCACAATTCAGAGATATAAATATGCATAAAAGTACACTTCCATATGTGACACAGTCACATAGTCCTGTGCCACATGTGACCTTGTATCATAAATCCAGTATGTAACCTGTGATCACTGTTTTTTTTTTAGCTTTTGGTCATGGGTGTTATAACACACATGGCTCATGTGTTTGTTGTTTAGCATGACTATGTGTCAGAAAAATGTTGGGCAATATTCTGAAGAATCAAGTTCAAATGTGGTGGGTGTTTTGCTTTTTTTTTAAAAAAAGCGGATATTTGACTCCAAACCATACATATAAAAGTAATGCTTGTCACATCTATGACTGGATTTGAAATTAACTGAACCATTGTGTATCACAATTCTTAAAATAAGTTTGGTTACATGATATTAAATAATAATAGACCCTGGCTTTGAGGCATGTGACTCCTATTTTAGTTTTTTTGACAATGGAAAAAACATGCAGTTGCACATCAGTGATTCTCACTGAATCGTGTTTTCTGCACGGATCTCTCTCCCGTGAATGCGATGACAGTAGTTTGCTTTTGGCGTCAACTGGGAGAACAAAAGGTAGTTTCAACACTGACCTAATTTAAATATAAAATTCTGATCACTGCTTGCCACTACAATAAACTGTTAAATTCCTGAGTAGGCATATTGGAGGGACAACTGCTATATTTAGCTCTGAATTCAATGTTAGCAACTAAACAAACAACCAATCAAAGTTAAATGACTCATCACAGTTTCCAAGGACAGTAAGTAGAAAAAAAGTCAAATGAAAAAGTTAGTACAAAATGAAATATCAGTCTGAACATATACCTAGCAAATCTTCACTCATTTATGAAATAGGTACATAATTATCCAACTCTAAAAAAATAAATATGTCATAACTATTTAAAATGAGTACAAAATTAAATGAACATATACAGGTACATAGAAAATCTTCACTAGCTTATACGATCACTTGATTTTATCTACTTTTTATTAATTTTGTCATCTTCACCTACAACTCTGCTTGAACAAAATTAATACCTCATAACTATTTACAGACTTTTGTTCTTTATAAATATTTAACTGCGTGGTTAATTATTGCAAACGATGTCTCTGACTCAACGAATCTACAGAGGAGGAAGTGTCTTTTTATCTTTTCAAACATAAAAATCTGCAACAACTCTTCAGTCCAACACTGGTGGTGTTTGGCTTCCTCAAGTGATCAACGGGGAAACTGCACCGCTCTTGGAAAAGAAAGGATTGCTTTTTGCTCTCGGATGTCAATCTTGAAAACACCTCTTGTAAAGATAGGGCTATTTCATATTTTCCTCTGCTGATTTATTTATTTATCCCGCTACTTATTGGAATAAAAGTAAGGTTAGGTGGGGGAGCACTTGTATATTTGGAATTATACATTTGAATATTTTAGGTCTGAAATCACATCTACAACTAAGTTAAACCCCTTGACCATGAGCTAATAAAAATGTAACAATCACACCGCTGCACATAGTTCTAATATCAGATGAATTACATTTCAAACTGACAACATCTAAAAGCCATATGTGTCTTTATTCTCTATTTATGCAGTATGTTGATTCCTAAATAAATAATAATTAATGCCTGGTTTATGGTATGCATGTATTTGCATAGGAATCTACAAAAGACATACTCACCAAAACCAGAGTTCCAACATTTGTTGCATGAAACCGCTGACGTTCAGTGCAATCATAGGCAGTTTTTGATCTCAAAAGTAGCATACATTTACACATCAAGTAATGTAATATTGGAATGCTGCAAGCTGAATCAACTACTTCTTGCATCTGCTATTTTCTTATTTTTCTGAATGTGTATGAAAATCTTTCAATTTTGAAATACACAGCTTCCGTTCAAGGTAACAACAACACAAATCAGCGACAAATCTTTTTGCTTTTTACTATTGAAAAGAGGCTAAAAGCAGCGGAGAGATTGTATAAGCACTTTTGAATTTGTTAAAACTGGTGTGAGAAATATTCCTGACACTACCTGAAGTCTTATGTAACAAATAGAAAGACATTAAATCAAAGACGACAAGCTTCACTTGAAAACATTTCATTGTTTTAAAAAAAAGAAAAAAAATCTTTCGTGTACAACGTTTCTCATCAAAGACGAACATTGTTGATAGCGGTAGTGACAATAATCATAATGGTCCATTACTATTCAGAGGTCAGAGTGGACAGCAACCCCCCTGCGGTGAGGATGCAGTGGGTCGCTTCTTCAGCTCCAGTCCTGATTCAACCCTTGAGTAAAGTAGCTCCTTTTCACACATCAACTCCTCACTTCACCTTTGGGGGCACATAGTGAATTCGGCACCTTTCAATAAAAACCTACAACAGGAATTAAGAACAGGTTATTAAATGGCAGATGTGGAATCGTTGGTTTCAAGTGGAGACTTAACATACCTTCAGACTTCTGTCATTGACAACTTCTTCAACATTTAACTCAGACTGCATAAGCTTTAACTGGAGAAAATGAAGAGAGAATAAGCAATTGTTTTTGACATTGTAAACAGACACTTAAGGATCAGATTCCAGAATATCAAATCTGAAAGCGATATAAGTGCAAATGTCATGAAAGCGTCAAAACTACAAATTTTTGTTTCTTAAAAAAATGCCCATATAATGGACCTTTGCCACTCACAAAAGTGTAATAGAAGATGTCTTTTCCAGTTTTAAAAAGCACAACAACCTCTTCTACTGGAAATTCACTAAGCAATTGCTGCTGCAGTTATATGTGAGTAAACTAGAAATCAATTTGGCAGCTTTTGTGTTTTTATTAGGGGGAGTACATTGCCAAACCCAGGTGTTGATATGCAAGTCATAGGATTGCCAAGCAAGTATAAATGCAGGGATCAGAAATTATTCTATTTTAATATACAGCAGGCATAGTGAATCTGATACTGACAATTTTGTAGACAATTTTGTCATCAACAACCCTGGAGTAAATGCAGCCTGAGAAACAAGAATTACTTTGGTCTGCTCCTTTCTGAGCTGTTTGATGAGTGCCAGGTTGTCACTGTCCTTCACTCTCTCTTCACGCAGTTTACCCACTGCTTCAGATGTTTGAGCTATACACCCCTTGATGGCTTTGTCTCGGCTCAGGTGGGCCTCCATCATCTGTGTGATACGGAGCCAATAGAGAAGATTACATTGAATTCAACTGTATTGTTATTACATATGTACAAGTACAGGGCAACAAGATGCAGTTTAGCATCTAACCAGAAGTGCAGATATAATAAATAAATGAACAGTATGACAGGGTGTATTCTGACAATAATATAGAGGCGATTTACAGATTGGGTTAATACAGATGGATATGTGTATTAAATGTGGTAAACTATAGGCGGAAACGATCAACGTGATTTACAAGAGGAAATATACGCCACATATATGTTATAAGGTCATTACAGTGAAGGAGACAGGAATTGATGAGGAATTGTCTCAAAACTTCCACACACTTATTCAGTCAAGGGGATCACACTCACTGATTCATAGAGCTGTTTGCATGTTTGAGTGGCATCCACTTTGCCTGAGAAGGAGACAGTGGGCACAGTGGTGTTCAGGCTGTGAACAATGCGGTCATCTATCGTTCGCATCACCTTCAGCACCTCCTGAGAAACACACTAGATGATTACTCACAAATAAAAAGACTATTTCAACTCAAGGAATTGAGACACTGGAAGAGCACAGAACCCAGTTCAACTTTTTTGCCATTGCATTCTTAACAGAATAAGTTAAATGTCCATTTTGATGGAGCTGCACCATAGTGATCTCCACTGAACGCCACAGGAGGTCTTTCCTACCTGAGGCTATCAGACTTTTTTTTAATTCCTCTTCCCTCAGCTGCAGGGAATCTTCAAATCTTTGTACTTAAGACCTTCTTAAGACATTCTTATTCTCCCTCCTTCCTACTATTATGTAATATTTTTTGCTATATTTTTTGTAATATTTTTGCTTGAAACTCTGGCACAACAATTTCCTTCGGGATAAATAAAGTTGTTCTCATCTCTCTCTCTCTCATCTCATCTGCAGCTAAGTGTGGAGTCCGAGACAGCATTCAAGTGAAGATATTCTGCTGAGTGCTTGTCTTTGATGAAAAAAAAATATATATATATGAAATCGCACCACTCATATGACCGTTCAAATCTAATAACAATACCTTTTTATTTTTAAAGTTTTTTTTCTGAGTTCTTGGGATAATTAATATAGATTAATAAGCAACTGCTTAAAGTTTATTTATTTTCTTGGTTATTTCCTGCTATTGATTTATAGGCAAGAAACTGTGAATAAACCTTGTTTGTTGTAATTGACGTTCTTTTTTTTTTTTAATATCCAATTAAAACAAATAAAATATACGAAAGATTTCAAATAGAACACACACGGAACAATGTGTTGGGACCGTGAAAATCTGTACCACGACTTGCCAAAAGTATACAACTCATGGTGGGAAAAAAAAAATATATACATAAAAAAATCAAATAAACATGTACACTGACTTTGATACATTTTGCTGCATTGAAAGTGTCATCTCACGTTGTCTTTGGATGGATGTGAACAATTGTTTAAGTTGCTACAGAGGAAAAACTGAAGACTCGTGACACGCCGTTAAGGACTTAGTCCTTCTGATCAATCTCTTCCCCACTTGTTTCAGCCGAAACCCGCTGCACGTAACAGGAGGATCGGTCATTTACGGCATTGCATATGAAGCACAACGATACCTCGACAGCCTCAGCTGCCAGGAAATTAAAGGTCAGAAATTAATTTACCAAAACCCTGGCCAAATTACCTGAAACATTGAGAAGTCCTCACAGTTTAAAGTTCCATCGGGCGCCGCCATGCTGGATCGCACGGACCTCAGCAGCCACCGGAGGACGCAGCTGTTCAAGAGAGTGCCTTTGTTAAAATCTAACTTCTGTTGTATTTTAGAATGACAATTATCAATTTAAACAAATGTGTTTTTAGATATTAAACACAGCTAACAAAATATGTTCTCCCTAGGTCATTTTAAAAATTATGTAATTAGTGATCATTGAATCAAGTCACCCACTGTGCTGTCATCGGCACTATTCAATTTACATCTTCCTTTTTTCAAACTAAAATCCCGTCATAACGCGACCCAAACCCTCCCTTTATCGATAACCACGATTTTTTTTTTTTACACAAACACAGGCGCGATCGCTGTACCTATCTTTTTAATCTGGCACGCTGAGGAGACCCCTGTACTGAGGAGGCGGGGTTCTTAGAGGAGTTCCTGCCAGCGTTATGCTAGTTGACTTTCAACAGCTGGCGGAAACTGAAGTGAAACCTCGCTCTTCTATGATTTCACCGATTGAATACCTTAATTACTGAAAGACAATAAAGCATGAATTTCCTCAGATCGCGCCTCTCGATAGGCAACTTCCTAGGTGCGTATTAACTACTTTAATTTCTACGTTTCTTTCGGTTTCTATGATTTGGTTGCCTTGTTGCGTCACTCGCCAGTATTACCGTAAACGCATGGTCAAAACAACAGCAGTCCTATGTAGAGGGGAAACATTACAAAAAGAGCAGCTTCTAAAAGTTTCCCATTCACTGGCATTTCTTTGTGCTAATTGGGACGACATGTCCCCTTTTTCAAATCTATTTCATCTTAATCGACTACTAAGGCTTAGCTTGAGGGGTGTGTCGAAATTTCATTTGGTTTGTGTGCCTGGACCAAATCAGCTCATAAAACACCTTCTGTAAATAACTTTATTTTGGACCGGGAAACTGTTTCATGACAGTCTTGTTGTATTCTATCATTTTTTTATGGCACGGATATCATCTCATCGTTTTCGGTTATTGTTTTATAAGCGTGTCATTTTCAGCGTCAGACATTTTCTTCCACCACCTCGATGTGAATCAGTATATTGTGTTTAAATCATACGCACGGAGGGATTTCGTCTAAAATCCAGCTGTTCAAAATCAGGAACTGTAAGTTTTTTAAGCCTCAAAAGAAGTCTAGCTGATTTGATAAATCATCACCTCTAACCTTTCATGGAAGTAATGGACATGTGCCACCACAGAATCTCACTTTATACACCAATTAGGACTTCATTGTACCTTTTTTTACACCATCACAGGTCAGAGGGGCAGACACGTCAGTGAGACATGGAGCCACAGAGGGATGAGTAATAAGCCACAAGAAGTTAAAGCAGAGCCTCTTCCGGAACAGGGTAACTGTGACGATAGTGAAACAAGGAAATAATGCAAATTGTCATCGATTACACCATTTTCTATACCTGCTGCAAACCTTTTCAGTAAATTAAACGTTAAGTAGGTGTGTCAGTTGTCAACCAAGACCCAAAGGAAAAAAAGTAATACCGGACATCAGGTTGCAGTGCGAGGGGGGTCTCAAAGATTTCTCTTCTCTATCCTAATCACTGCCCTATTTTTTCCATTCAGCATCTCCCCGCGGTGGTTTCAGAATACCAGGTTACAGACCCTCAAACATGGACAAGAAGGTTTTGGTCTGGTCAGGACGGTTCAAAAATACAGACCAGATTCCAGAGCTTGTGTCGTAAGTACCCCCTTCCTGTTTATATGCTTTGTGGCACATTGCGGATTCACCAGCCCCCTGTTTGATTTAGTTAAGTAACCTTCCAGAAACAGCTGATTTACAGGGTAATTACTGTGCTTCCTAACATCAGGGTGGGGATCACATCTGATCTTGACTTTGATAAAGGCCCACACGGACACTGAAACAAACTGCAGACCTCCTTAGCCAGGAACAACAATCACCAGATACCAACAATCAGTTATCTCTAATTTGATGCAGTGATGCGGAATACTTGACTAATGAAAGATGTAACTGTATAATTGCAATATGAAATAATAGTTTTAATTTAGCTCATACGTATGTCTTGTTTTTACAGTGCCTGCAGTTATCTAAGTTCTGTGTATGTTGGTGTTTTGTACATGCTTCAGGTTTGAAATGATTGATGCTGCCAGAAACAGAATCAGAGTGAAAGCCTGTTATGTAATGATGGCTGCCACAATAGGGGCCTGTCTGTTGATGGTCATCCTGGGCAAACGGGTAGGTGACAATAGATCAGTCTATTCCATTACCTCCATTGTCTTCTTTGGTGGGGCTTGGGAAGTCATTGATTTGTTTACCTAGAGCAGTTTGTGTCCCCCACAGATTGTTGTTCCAACTGAAAAGAAATGTTATTTACTGTTGCATTTAAGGTTGAACCAAAACATGATTTTGCATTTTTGTTGCAGGCTGTTAGCAGGAACGAGTCCCTAACAAGTCAAAACATGGAGAAGAAAGCTAAATGGAGAGAGGAACTACAAAAAGAAAGGGAAGCCGCTCTTTCCCTGTCTGGCAAGGCAACCTAGGACTGTTGCTTCAAATGCAATCATGAAATTCCCCAAAACATCTGACTCATTATGTCCTTTTTTTTCCCCTTAACGTCAGAGATTTCTTCTCAGCCTAGAATGTAGAACAAACAAAGATTTTGGAACAGTTCACATCATCATGTCGGTAACCAGCAGTTTCATATTAACAATTGAACAACAGGTTCTGTAAATACTGAAACCCAAAGCAGTGTTTTATCCTTTTTATAAATTAAGGTTATAAAGTAGCTATGTTTTTCAAGGAGTTACACTATTGTCACAGCAGTATCTGTTGGTTGCAAAAACTATCACCAAAACCCACATCATAGTCGAACCAAATGTAGGTCTCAATTTCAGACATCAAAACTATGGCTTCCAGTAAAGTTTTGATTTCCAATAGGAAATAATTACTGTACTTTGAGTTCGAGTCGTCCACCATAACTGTCTTGTAGATCCTCCCCGGAGAATTTGTAGCGAAAGTAGACTTCACTCAAGGATTTTTACTGTTTGTTTGTTAAAAAATCACAATGGTCAATTGTCCTTGTTTTCTTGTAATTAGACATCTTTGAGCAACCAGACATCTTTGTTTGTATATAGCGTTTCTATAAATAATGGGTAATTGTTTCAATTAACTGATGGTAGTTCTCTGACCTAAATAAAACCGTTTGTGTCTGCTATAACGCTCAACCTCTCCTGTAATCCTATTGTGATGAACTATGTACAGTTAATACAGTTAAAAAAACAAATTAAAAAATAAACAGGACAATTAGTGGAATCTAAAAAAGGCATTTTTTTTTATCTGGACATGCGTCTCCATATTTGGCCCATTGGAGACTAAAGTCTCAAAAAACTGAATTGGTCCTCATATTTTCTATATAGGGGTGTTTGTATGTAAGAAATTGAAATGCACTTGAGGTTTGCTGTCAACTTCAGTCTGTATTGTTTATTGTCCGAGCTGGCCACTATGAACATGGTGTGATGCCATCATAGCCGAAGTGGACAAAAAATTAGTCACAGCAGGTACACAAAGCCCCCCTCCCCCCATTATGTTTGTCCGATTTTAGAGGGCCAACTAAGATTATTTTGGGGAATAAAAGGGATGGAACGAACACATTACTTCATTTACTAAAATAAAGTTGCATTCAAAACAAAGTTAGTCTAGACTCCATATACATACATTTTAAAATGTATTATACTTTTAGTGGATGTTTAGTCATGGTTTCTCTTCAAAGCATGGGTAAGTGGGAATTCATTTGTAAAAATGATAGACATTAGTTGTACCAAAATAATTGAATTCAATCAGCACCATTGGTAGACAAAAGTTTGACTTGTCTTTTAGCAACATGCTGAATTGAAAATTACTTGCTTCTTGGTCTGAAAAATAAAGGCCTCTCTATACTCCACGAGAAGCAAGAACTTTGAATGTAGAGGCCTCTGATGTACTGGATTTTTGTACGGTCAGTGACACTGACTTGAAAATTTTAATAAGCATGTGTTTACAAAAAAAATTATCAAAGAATTTGATTTACCTACAAAATGAGGAGTTGTTGAATTGCACAGAAATCCTCCAGTTACCTCTTTAGCGTGTTGGTGAATACCCAGTGTTAACTACAAGGAAACTGATGTCGTGGTTCATGAAACGGCTTTTATGCAAATGGCATAACGGGATAGTTGCACAAACTCAATACAACAAACAGTAATGAACATGTAGAGCTGGCCATCTCAAGAGATTCTGACAAAAGTAAGCAATGTAAAGATAACTTGGTAAACATTCAGTTTAGCTAACTAAGGTGATCACCTGTATTTTCAAGTTTAATCTGGATTATGGTTAAAATTATGTGGAAGGATTGGTGTTGAGTGAGGATTATGGCACCATCAGTAACACGAAAGATGCTAAACCCAAACAACGAAAGAAAACAAAAGAACCCTTCGGACCCAAAGCTGATTGTGTCAAATGTTTGGCATGCTCAAATTAGAAAATACTACCTGAAAATAGGTTGGAGAGCAGAGTTTGAGTGCTCACAGCGACATCGCCAATTGTTCGAGCTGTCAAAGTTCTTGTAGCTTTGCTGAGGCAGTGTGGTCTGATTCTAATTAATGTGCTAACAGCTTGAAGTCCATAAAATGCTTGAGTCCGTTGTTGGAGGGGTAATCTCAAGTACATTGTAATCCTTGTCATACCAAAAGGGTCAGAGGATACAGACCACACCTCTTTACACCTCACTTCCTGAGAAGGGCAGAGCCATGTTATAGACCAGTTAAATAGTTAATGTAAGAACTACTGTATATTCTCAATAAGCAGGCATCAGTCCTGAACTAAAGTGCTGCAAAGAAATGAAATTATGGTAAGATAATAAAAAAATTCCCCACTGGTCTGCTGCTGGACAGTTTCCAGGGTTAAATAGTCTGTTTTGTCATGTCCAAGTCTGTCCAATTGTCTCAGTGCGAGGGAAGACTGCAATTTCCCATTTTCCTACGGGATTATTCACATCACACCAGAGGCAGGAGGCAGTCAAACGCTTCAGGATGGAGCCTGAGCAGGTGGAAAGTCCCATTACTGGATAAAGGAATGCATGATATGAGATCCAGGAGGGAACAAAAGCAGCTGGGTTTGTCATCTGACAAGCTCCACCCCGAGCGACAGTCAGGTTCCTAATTTGTCCATCTGTAGTCACATCCAATGACAAGCAGGCGAGGGACCTCACCTCCATTTTTGAGTCGTTTTAAGTGCCATTCGTAGAGGTCAGTTTAGTCCTTGGGTTGGGACTGGCCGCATGGCCCTGCTGTGGGCAGTTCAGTCCAATGACCATTTCAAAATGGTTTGTGTCTCACCGTCATCCAGCGTTTAGGTTAGATCATTCTTTGTGTGTGGGGCAAGGTAGGTTGAAAAATAAAATCTGTCTTGTGAATCAGGACCACTTCAATCACACAAGCTGTGCTGCTGTCCTAGAGAGCTGGGGGCCCACAATTGCAGGATTATGAAAACGCAGGCTTCTTGTTCGGGATGAGCTGAGGGGGAATCCAAAACGTATGCTGTGGAGCAAATTACAGGTACAACCTGCTGGATACCTTTTGGGGAGCAGAGAGTTGCTGAGGATTGAGCCTGTGACAGATTCAGGAACTAGGAGAATCGAAACGCAGAGGTGAGCTCAGCGCAAGACAGAATGATGAGTGAAACCTTCACAAACTGGCTGACAAGACTGTAAAACCTGACCCACGCTGGATGTATGCACACGTGCTCCTGTAATTTTACATTATAATCATGATAATGATTGAATTGATCTCTCTGACAATGAGAAAGGAACGTCTGGGCACTGGGTTTGTCGCCCTTGATCACGGCAGCTGGCAGAGTGAGAAGAATGAGCAGAGCTGAGGATGAAGGTGGAGCACAGGATTTAGCATTATAGTTGAAAGCCTTCCATTGGGGCCTCGCACTGCTGGAAGAGGAACTGTTGCTGCTGCAGGTCGACAGCTGGAGCCAAAGATGGATCCTCGTCCTCAGTGTTGAAGAAGCGCTCGATTAAGTCATAAGCCTTCTGGTAGATATCCTGGTTCTCATGGCCTTGCAGGAACTCAAGCTTGTCCAGACCTGAGAAGAAAATGGTAGACATTAGGGATTTATAATACTCCAACTTTTAGTCCATAGAGGAATTTATAATTTTATCAAAGCTTATCTTGAATCCGGAGTCCTCTACGGCTTCAATATGGCAAACAGGTAATAAGTTACACAATAATATTTTGATAATTAAAAAAGTGGTTAAAAAATGTCAAGAATGTGTTACAATTCAAACTCAGAGACAAAAATGACAGCATTTTTGTTTGTCCTACAGTCACTTTTGATGTTAAATTCCCTAATCTATTACGTTTTTATTTATCCACTTTATTCATTTAATGGCCTACTTGAAAATGTATTTAGCAACTGAGCAAAACCCCAATGACAATGTAACACTTATTCAGGAATTCAATGGCTCATCCTAGAATTTAAATGTGATGCAGCAACACACAATTAATTATTGCAACTGCTTTTCCTTTTCATTTATTTTTTGGTTATTTTTGCAGTGGACGGAGAATTCAAACAATACACCAATCGCAGATTTTTTCCCCTTGTCAGAAAAATGTTTTTACACATGAAAACGTTCACATTACCATAGAAATATACTATGGGAACATAATGTGCATGCCAGGGTGTGGCATGGTTTAAGATGGCAGCATTCCCTATGTGGGAAACTCAGGAGAACATTTAACAGGCAGAATCAGCCTCCAAACAACTGCCATATAGGTATAGTCTATTGTTTGCAGCCATAGTTATACTTAGAGCCATGACTAATCAGCAAGCAATGGCCTGTTTTGATCTATCTAATGAATACGAATGTATGGATCATTCAGAACATGGGAATGCATTTTCCCATGTATTTTGTTTATGGACTAAATTGAGTGGTTTAAGATTGAGAATGTGTGCAGTTACCATATGCCTCCTCTATGAGTGCACAATAGGGGTTGATGCCACCCCCCCTTTTGGCCTCCAGTTCACCAAGTCGCAGGATGTTTTCCAGGCCATTTAGAGCAACCTGTACTATTTTTGAGTCCATGAGGGTGAGCAGGTCACACAATGGTTTTATGCAGCCAAGTTCCACGAGGTGCCTGTGGGGGGGCAACAAACAATTAAGTATGCAAATATTTTTGCAAACAATTTTCTGGGGCTAAATAAGCTGCGTAAGTATCAGGTTATTGTTTTATGTTGTTGAACTTTTCTGAATGGTAAACAACATTCTCAATATACAGCCCAAATTATATGGTTTGGTTAAATTGTTTGGTTAAAAGCTCTAAATTGATTTATTACTTCAGATAAAATAAAGACATTTGTTTCTGTCTTTGCAAAATATATTCTATATAGTGATTCAAATGCTTTGGCTGCAATAGTTATTAAATGTGTGATGAGTATAACCTGAACTAAACATCTGCGTTTACACGATATCAAATAGTATTAACCTGATCTGCTCAGCAGATCCCCCTGAGGTGGCATTGGTAATAGCCCAGGCAGCCTCTTTCCTTGTGCGAAACTCTGCTACTTGCAGAATAGTAATAAGCGGAGGCAGGAGACCTGCATTCATCACCATCTACCAAGAGGGATAAATACTGATTAAAGAAGGAACAGTGCAAGTCAACCTGACACATTTTTAGGTCAACTAATGATACATGGTAAAACACACACACCTGAATTTGTGCTCGATTCCCTGCAGTGATGTTGGAGATCGTCCAGCAAGCCTCCTTTTTAATAGACTCTTTGGGGCTGCTCAGGAGGTGAAGAAGGGACTGCAGGGCCGAACAGTTTAGAATCACCTACACCACAACACCAATTACACCATATTTAGACACATTTAATAACATTTGGCACAGGTAAAATTACATGATAGATACTTGCACGTTTCCATTACCTGGGTCTGTAAATCATCACCTGTGACTATGTTACCAACAGCCCGCAGTGCAGGGGACACCACCTTGTAATCAGAGTGCCTAAAACAAAACACCCCAGTGGTTTACATTCACTCATACTTTTTCCTAGAAGCTTTAAACAACTAATTTGTTTGACAAACTACGATAAGAATTAAGTTTCCACACTTGAAGGTGTTTCAATAAAAAAAAAAATGTTTAAAAAATTGTTGTGCTAGATACTTAATGGTATTACTTCAAAACTATATGTGGCCCATGAAGTGTAATATTCCATCTCCTGACTCGGCTCTAAATGAGTCTTGAACAGATAGGCTTTAAAAGGAGTCTAAAATGTGAGATTACAATCGCTGCTGAAGATGAGATTTCACACAGAGCTGTTACAACAATTATGCTAACACAATGTCAAGACAATATTCATCACCAACCAACATCTGGGCATTCACCCAGTGTAATGATACAGCATGAAGGAAGAATTTGAAATATTGGTATCACGGTTGTTATTGGTGGACTGCACCTTCACTCTGCTTTGTAAAAGCTGGGCCTATAAAGTTTCATAAACCAATATGCCTTTGTGTTGACTTACATCAGTAACTCCACAAGTCTGCGACAGACTCCTGAGTCAATAACAGCCTGGATTTTGTCATTGGGTCCATCAGATAGATAAGACAGTGCCCAGCATGCATCTGCCATGATGTCTGTGTCATTGACAAACAGCAGCCAAGAAAGCACACTGAGACATGGGGACACCTGCACAATGAGACAATGAGATGCCGGATGTCAGAGGAAAGGGTGGTTTTGAGAGGGACAAATTTGTCTCTCAGATTAAACAATTCTATACAGGAAGTTACATTGGGAGGTGAGATTTGATATATTGAAGCAGTTTGAATTGTATCATGTGGTCTGTTTTGTTTAATTTTGACAAATTACCTTTGCAAAGTCAGGAGGAGGGTTCTTTCCTCTGCAGAGGTTTGAGAGAGCCCATACTGCGTTCCTCATCATTGTGAGACGATTCTGTTTTGCCAATAACCTGCAAGATTGGTTTCATAATGAAAGTTCTACTCTACAAGCTGAAAAGGAGCATGTACAGTATGGGCACTCACAGAAGTAATGTTGATTCTTACTGTCTTCAACAACCAATAGTGTGTTTCTACTTACTGTACCAGGGATGGGAGAATATTGCAGTCTATGACAAAGTCTCTGCATTCTGTGCTATCTCCTGCAATGTTGCCCAGTGCCCACACTGCCTAAAAGGCAAAGCAGGTAGAATGTTTATTAGAGACTCTGCAAATGTACAATGAATTGAAAATAATTAAAAACAAACAACCAAAATAATTTCCACCTCCTCAAAAAGCAAATGGTAAATCATATTAATATTTTAATCCATCTCCAGAAAACTAGATCCAAATGTGTTCTGCTATTTACAAGCAGATGAAGCAGTTTAGAAATAAGAAATGACACAGGGAAAGGCTGCATCCTCCTTACTTGCTCTTGCACATCTTCAAAATCTGAGCTCAGCATCTCTATGAAAATAGGAACGGCTCCAGCCTGGATGACCACTCGTGTCTGGTGGGATGTACCTGATGCAATGTTGGTCAACACCCATGCAGCCTCAAACTGCAACAAAATAAAAATGACTCATCTGTCCGCTCATTTGGTCATGTGCACTATACATTAATTCTGAAATGTTAAATATATGCTATATTATATACCATCTATCACAGACAAACGCACCGAGAAAAAAAATCTCAAAGACAAATTTCATGAACACTCAGCACACTTAATGGCAACAGGAAAGGTACCTGCAATGTACAATTTTCTCTCCTCTTCAGGAACTCAACAAAGCGCTCCACTACTCCCGAAGTGGCAATGACTTCATCAATGGGTGGGTTGGGTTCTGTGTCAGACACAGAACACAACCATACTTAATAACCTACACTGCATTTAAGGGAACTGTTCAAAAATGTGTCAAATGAATAAAACACAATAACAAGATGTTATCTAAATTTCTAGTAAAAAGATTATCCAACTTTCAATGGCAGCAAAAATTAGCTGTCGCAAGAATTTGTTTGACTGGATGAAAACTGCCTGTGTGTAAACCCCTTATCCCCATCAAAAATTGGCTTACCTTTCGAGAGTAGTTTCCTAAAGCGCTGGGTGCCTATTAGTTGCTGCTCAGGAGAACTAGAGAAGATCATTTGAGTCATGTCTTCAGAGATCACTCCACCCTACAAGGCACAGACAGAGGTACCACAATTGAAAATCAATATGACACAAAGTCGCATGTGGCCAGGTGAGGTACTAAAGATAATAAATGTTATCAATCTAATAAAAATTTTAAATTTTATTAACATTGCGCGCAAGTTATTCAAAAGATAACTGGAGATCAAATAGAAAAGACAGATAGACTAAGATTGACTCTGCATAACAATATGATACATGGACAAAGTATCTCTGCAGGCAACAGAATCTTAATACCAATTTTTTCTCACCATGAGTGGGTCCATGTTGTTCACCTGGGACTCCAGGTAGCCACTATCAGCCATTCCATCATCTTCCAAGATGCTATCATCCTCAACTGTAACAACATTCCTCCTCTTGAACAGCTGCAATGCAAACATGATAATAAACAATGATATGTTGACTAATGAATTCAAATATCGGCTAAGTTGTATCTCATGGATATGTCATGAATTTTCCATCAAGAAGAATCATTATACAACACTGAAGGTTCTTCTTATTCAGCAGTTACAGGGAAGATATACTAATATTTCTATTCCAGTAAAGAGTAACCTGATCAGATGTGAATCATATTCAAACGACAATGGTCAAGATCCTGATCCAATAACTATTGCTTCTTCAAGTGTCTTAACTTGTCGGAATTATTCAAGAGATACTTAGATTCATCAGAAAAAACATTGTGAAACGCTTAATATGCCATGTAAAAATAACACGTATATTCTTTAATGATAGGAACGATTAACATATCAATACTAAGATTGTCTGGCTGTCACGCTGAACATTTGTTTTTGTGTTGGCAATTGTGATACAGATATTAACGATCTTGATTTGTGGAAAAGGGAATTGGAAACTCTATCCAAAGTTCCCCAAATTAAAATTTGAAATTTCTGAGAGAAAATGACAGCTTCATCCGACTGTATTGTAGTTCTAATCTGCAAACACTGTTATATGGCATGCAATATGAAATTTTTAAATTTAAGGTATCTATTTAGAAATCAGATACAGAGATTCTGAATGATGTGCCATCAGTTATAGACTGATGTTTGTTAATATACAGTCAGGTGGCAACGGCCAATGAATTTAAAGTTCACATTACAGTTTTTTTGTCTTTTGTCTCTCACGCCCCCCCATGAATATTAATGTAAAAGAAACAACCAATATAAGCTGAATGCTTAAAAACTCTAGTATTTAAAATCTACTGTTGACGCTTAAGACATATATTGCTATTTCCCATAAACAATATGTCTTTAAAAATATAGACCTATGTGATATTTGAAGTATCACTTGAGCTTCACCTTGTTTACAGGCAAGGAAGCTGTGAATCAGAGCTTAAGCATTATCAAAGGTATACCCTGACACTTGGCATTTATAAACAGATAGAGATCACCCCAAATTAGTATTATTCTGGGATTACATCTAAAGGTGATCTACAGAGTCATGAAAAATTCCATCAGTTTACCCCAAGTTTTCCTTTCAAAAGAACCATGATAATACCATCTCTACCTTTGAGTATATCATCAGTCTCACCTGTTCATCCTTCTTCTGTTTGCGCAGCTGTAGACCCTCCTCTTCCCTCCGTCTTCTCATTTCATCTGTGTTGAGGGACTTGTTCTTGTAGCTCTTGAGTCGTGCATTGTCCTTACCCTGACTCATTGTGCAGCCTTGAAAGATGCAAAGGTATGCATATACATTAACCTGCACAGTGTTGACAAGACTATATATTATAGATTGGAGAAAACGTACCTATAGAAGGTTGCAAGCTAAACTACATGGATCACAAACTACAGGTCTCAAAATGACCACTGTAATACATTTATATTTATAAACGAAAAATTACATCGCCGTTATTCAAACATTGAGTAAGACTTGTAGAAATCCTTATTCGGGGGGCATTCATATCAAGACGGTTGCTTTAAACTTGATAGTATGCTGCGTTTAAGCTGTCAGCCTTGGCTAATAGGTGCATATAACAGTTTGCCAGAAGGACCCAAAAAACAATTCACAGCTTATGTAACATTAAACAAATGTTCAGGACAAACCCGCATATTAATTAACTGAGCCTTCATCTAAAGCTAACATTGATGAATAGGGCAAATTTCTCTCACAAAACACAGTTCAACTAATGAGGGCATCTCAGGATAGCAGCTAACTTAGCGGGTTAGCTTTAATTGTATCGACTCTACGAGGTAGTGTATCCTTCATATGGCCATCTTTAATCATATTACTAATTCCAAATCGAATGAAAGCACTGGAAAGCAAATTGTAGTGTTTATAAAGTCGGTTTACAAGTGTCATTTCAGTCCATCTACTATCGACAGCTATTATCTCGCTAAAGGCTGCTAGCTTAAGAAGCTAACGTTAGCGCTGAAACGCAACGTTAACACTAGCTCACGGGAAAACATCGAAGCGAAAAACTACTTTTTAGACCCTGGTGATGAAATAGCATTCTGAGAGTAAAAAGAATACAAAGCTGTTCCTTACTGTAATAATAAATATGATCTAACCTGTTTAATCGGGCTCTCTAATCCCTTATTCGTTAGGCCACCGTTCCTACAGCCGTCGCCGGTATTACAATGCGCATGCGTGATGTTAAATGTCACCTCTTGTTATTTACACTCCACCTCACCCGCCACACTTTTTTTTCTGGGTAATCGAAAGCAACCGGTGATCGCTGCAACAAAACCCATTCAAGACGGTATGTTGTACACTGATAAAACTTTGTGCTGCAATAATAAAACATTTTTTCAACTAAATCAGTGTTGCAAAACAGTGTTGGAAACACTTGAAAGTTTATGCTACTGTTCCGTAGCACTGGTTGTAAAGGATAAGTGAAATTTTCATGGTGCAGTTTGACACGAAGAGGAAATATCACTCTTCATTTCCTTTCGGCTTTTCTCTTCAGGGGTCGCCACAGCGAATCAACCTCCTTCATCTAACCCTATTCTCTGTATTCTCCTCTCTCTCACCAACTACCCTCATATCCTATCTCACAGCGTTCATAAATCTTCTCTTTGGTCTTCCTCTAGACCTCCTGTCTGGCAGCTCTAATTTCAGCATCCGTCTACATATATATTCACTATCCCCCCTCTGTACATGACTGAACCGAAGCAAATGATATTTACTGTTACATAATACAAACGAACAGACCAAATAAAAGTGTGTTCAAAGATTTAAATAAATTAACAGACTAGTGATGTGTCGTTCGCGAACGTAACGGTTCTATGAGCCGACTCTCTGAAGCGAACGACGGGAGCCGGTTCCCCACCAATCAGGAGCCGGCTTTTTTTCTCTCTCTCTCTCTCTCTCTCTCTCTCTCTCTCTCTCTCTCTCTCTCTCTCTCTCTCTCTCTCTCTCTCTCTCTCTCTCTCTCTCTCTCGCTCGCTTTTTTTCTGTTGAGGGTGCACGTGATTGGTCAATATGCGTGGCATCGTCTCCGTGTCTGCGCTGCTTAGTGGTCTGAGCAGAGGGGGGAGGGGCGTCAGTCCCTCAAAGCTGAAGCGCTTGGTGTTTCTAGATGCCAATCTTCAGTAGAGACTGCTCATCTTTTTCTTTTTGTGTTACACATTGTAATTTATATTTTTGCGTGTTTTTTCAGGGGTTCTGTGTTGTTTCAGTCTAAATTGGTTAAAAGTTGAATTGTAATAAGTTAAAAGTTCTTGTATCTTATAGTTTATTTATAGCACTGACGAATTAATATTTTTAATTTGTATTTCGTTGTTTCACATTTTTTTCAGGGATTCTGTGTTGTTGTTTGACTTTAAATTTGTTGAGTGTATAAAAAGCTAAAAAAAAAATTTGGATTTATTAATTTATTTTTTGTAGATCTGTAAATATTTTGATTTATATTTCGTGTTTTTTTCAGGGATCCTGTGTTGCTTAACTTTTAAGTTGCCTGGTATAAAAAGTTAAAAGTTTAATTAGTTAAAAGTTCACTGTAGAGTGAAAAATAGTATAGAAATTGTATAATATAGTAGTATAATACATTTTTTTAAATTAATTATTAATTAATTTTGTGTATAATGTTACATTATTATTGGTAATATATTGATTAAAGCAACAAAATAATCTGAAGAGCCGTTTGGGAACCGTAATAGCCGGCTCTTTTTAGTGAGCCGAGCCGAAAGAGCCGGTTCTCTAAAAAGAGCCGGAATTCCATCACTGTTAGTGACACATGTGAAGTGAAACAGACGGTCTGGCACCAGGTCACGCTCAGGCCAATAGCCAATGAGCCAATAGACTAATACTTGGTTCAGCTTTGATCTTCTATGCAAACATTGCAGTTTGTGTGTGTGTGTGTGTGTGTGTGTGTGTGTGTGTGTGTGTGTGTGTGTGTGTGTGTGTGTGTGTGTGTGTGTGTGTTTGTGTAAAAGATACATTTGAGGTGAGACATGAGGGCCTGTTGAGGTTGTTGCTGACAATCAGAAAAAAATGCTTTGATTCTGCATCTCCATGCATAAACAGGTGTGCAGCCAGTAGACAAACACTTATTTCGTTACAGAATCAAAGTCAATGTCTCTCCATTTGAAAGTTGTGTTTGATTTGTTGTGTTGTGACTGAGCTTAATAATAAAAAAAGACTTGACAGAATGCTGATCTATTACAGGATTTTTTACACAACACAGTGTATTGAACAAGATGGGTTTAATGTGTATGCAAAACCACCCATGGATATAGATGTGGAAAAAAAATAGAATAGTTTTATTAATTTCTTAGTAAAGATGAAAAATGTGGGCCCCCTTGATTCATGGTTCATCCACGATGGGTTAAATGCAGCGGTCAAATTTCACTAATGTTGTGCAGTATGTATAACTGAATCTGAAAATAAAGGTACTTCACCATTATTTATTTAGCCTTTGGTCTCCCACTAGCATGGTTCTTATGATGTCCATATCTAAACAATTAGTGCTGATCTGAGTTTACACAAGGTAATGAAACAGAATAAAGACTAAATGTGAATAAATTAGTTTACAGGTTCTATTTTTCATATGCAGGATAACGCAGTCCACCATACCATTAAATATTTTTGAGAACCACTCAAATCCCTATTCACAACACAGAATAACAATAAATACAAGAATCAAAAAACAGTAAAGATATTCAAATTCAGATAGATTAAAATAGTTTGTCTAGTTACACATGCAAGGTCATGAGCTAAAACTGACAATGTAAACATTTACAGTCTTAAAGTGTGTGTGCATGGATTTTTGTGCGGTAATATGAGGCTAGTGCAGTTTCTTAAACAGTTTAAGACGAGTTAAGGAGCCTGACAGTCTGATGATAAAAGCTGTCTTTCAGTCATTTGGTGCATGCAGTCAGGTCTTGGTACCATCTGCCAGATGGAAGCGAGCAGAAAAGTTTTTAGCTGGATATACTGCAGGGCGTTGTGATAACTGATGCCAGTGCTAAAGGGCAAAAGTCACCAAGGTAGGCGACTGCTGCTGTTTTTGGAGCTGGGACAATGATGGGGGCCTTGAAAATGGTAGGGACCACTTTACTTTTTGTAAACATCCTCCAGTAAGTTGGTCAGCACATGCTGTCAGAGCTTGTCCTAGGATGCCATCAGGCTCTGGTACTTTGTGGGACGTTACTCTCTTGAAGGTCTGTCTCACTACGACCATTACTAGGGTGAGTATGGGGTCCTCTATTCACAGTGGCTGTGCAATGTTGTCTGCATCAAAACAGGCAAAGAACATATTCAGCTGTGATGCAGCATAATCCAGATGTCACATGCCATGGCTGGGGTATGAGGATTCCACCTTTTCCCTGTAGATCCCCTTTGCATGCCTGATGGACTGTCGGAGGTTGTATTTGGCTGCTCTGCAAGTGTAAAGGTCCCAAGAGTTGAAAGCAGGACTTTACACTTTCAAGTTTAGTACGAATCTATAGTCTGATCTATTGTGTTTGATTTGGGTAAGTGCAGATGGGGGGTTTAGGTACAATGGTGTCAATGCACTTACTGATGAAACCTGCTATAGTATACTATTCCCATGGCTTCCCACACATATTCATTTCTGTCATCTAAGGTCTGCTGCGTCTCTACACTCTGGCTTGTTCTCCTCTCCTTGTTTTCCGTTTGCAGCTGCCAAGTGAACTAAAGACCAAGCGTGAGAATGTCAGGGTGAGTCGACAAAAGCCAGCTCTGACTGACAAAACTGTGAAGAGTGTCTTCTGATTCACATTTGATGTCTGAAAGTGCAAGTCGAGTGTAAGATGTAATTTTCTTTTCCTTTCAGCAATTCCCTTTAGGGGTCATCACAGCGAATCAAACTCCTCCATCTAACCCAGGGGTGTTGAAATCATTTTGGTCCAGGGGCCACAGACGGCCTAATTTGATGTCAAGGGGGCTCAACCAATAAATCATAGCATAATAATCTAGAAGTAACACAAAGTTCAAATTTTTCCTTTGTTGTAGTATAAAGAATGACAGGTAAATTATAAAAAATCTTTATAAGTAATGCACTGTTCCTTTAAAAAACATCACAAACAACCTGAGATTCATGAAGAAAGGTTAATGCAATTTCAACGCTATGACTCAGTTGCCTCAGTTTAACATTTATTTTTGTGCATTATGCATTACAACTGATCTAAGTGATTGTATGATGGCACAAAATATTTAGTCACAGGTATGCGTAACTTCAAGACATAGTCCTGGAAAAAAATCAAACTCATATGAAAAAAAAATGACAGCATCTGGAACGCTATTCCGAAAACCTAAATGAACTCTGCACGCCTTTAAATCTTAAGTAACAGCTATTTTGTACAGACAATTAAGAGGTAAACTTTTCACTCGCCTTGTTTATATATAGAATGTAAAAATATACACAAAACATGATATACACAACATGGATGGCATGCATTAGAAAATGCGTTCCACTCAAACAAACTCTTCTGTAGTGAATCTTTTAACTAACAAAGAATTATACAGTACTTACTGCAGCATATTTTCATTGAGCTAATGCTGTTTTTTTTCATAGTGCAAACAATGTTTATGCAGCATTTTACAGGAATAATTCTTTGTATTTGCTCCTGAAACTTGGCATCTTTTATTCTCTACAAGTGCATTATGTCCTGAGTAGCAGACAATATCAGATTGTCAGTTAACGGCTTAAGTGATCTTTGTGCGCAGCTTTGCTTTATTAATGTTCATTACTGAAAAAATTGCTCACAAAGGTAGGTTGTCCCAAATGCAACATTTTTGCAGGGAGTGCTGTTAATTTAGGGTAGCCTTGAAGGAGATACTGAAAAAATGTTTCCAAGCCAAGATCGGTAAATTTGATCTTAAATTCTTAATCACTCTGCAAATCAATAATTTCAAGTAGCATGTTGGCGGGCACATTACAGTCAAGCGTTGACTGTGAATGGTGATTGAAAAACCACAAATTCTGTCTCGAGTTTGTAATGACCTGAAATTGTCTCCCAAATTCCCACAACAATCCCACAATCTTGTCTTTGTATGGTCTCATTTCAGCGTTTGCTCAGAGAGGAGAAATGGGCAGTGTCACCACTTGCAAGCTGTTTCTCCCATAATCTGAGCTTTTATTTGATTTACCTGCATTGGGAGAAAATACAGCACATATGGGATTGAAACAGATATGTATGTGTTTATATCCACAACCAGGCGGCACGGTGGTGCAGTAGTTAGTACTTCGGCATCAAAGTATCAAAAAAATTGGTTCAATTCCGACAAGAAATTCTGTGTCTGCATAGGTATTCTCAAGGTCCTCTGGTTTCCTCCCACAGTCCCAAAGTGTTAATTGGGAAAATTATGTCTGTCTTTGTATGTGGCCCTGCAATTGACTGGTGACCAATCCAGCAGTTATCTCGCTGGGCATCTCACCCTGAAGGCACGATATGCGGTAGAGGATGAATGGATGGAAATCCACAATGTAAAAATCCACAAGGACAGCCATCCGTTAAGAATCCATCCCAAATCCCGTCCCCGGCTTTTGAGTGCCTCCCCTCAGGTGGTAGACTTCGCTGCTGGGGAGGGCAACCTTTATCCCCAAAGCCGTCCAACTCCTCAACTCCCAGCAGCTTCAGACCCACCATCCCTCCCTCCCTCTGTGTGTTATGTTGATTATGTAAATGCAGAACACCTCGCACACATGTACAATTTTCTTTTGTTCTTGATGCAGATGTACAGTTATTTATAGATGTATAGCCATTTACACTGATGTACAGTTTATTTACCAATGAGTTTACTTAACTTATTCTTCACTTTATTTTTTATTTAATTTTTACTTTATTTTTTTACCTCTTAATTGTATTTTTTATTTTATATATTAGTACATGTTGGTTCTGCATTCAGATGCCACGCTAACCCATATGCCCTCCAAGTGTCCCTTGTAAAATTGTCTGAAATTCCATCTCTAAACAACATGTTCATCACTTCTGAGATGAAGGGCAGACATCTAGGCGACTGAAAAAGTTTTTTCTTCTTTTCATCTGTTTCATCCGTCTGCCAAGAACACACACCTCGGATTGTCCTGCAGACACTGTTGCATAGAAAAACGTCTCTTTGGACATCTTTAAAAATGGGACGTCTAAGGGGCTGATGACACAAACCTACCCAACTGTAATATTTTGTAGGAATATGTCTACAATATCTGTATTATTTGGATACGTTTTCTCCACTATGATTGGTCATATGTCATGTGATGCTTTACGCACACTACGTTAACTGTTCACCTGTATCAACCGCCTGAAGACGCTTCTGTCATTAAAGCACATACACGCTTGACTGTTATACTGACCGTTCTTGTACACACCGTACATTTCTCAAACCGAGAAACAACATGGTGTCAGAGTAAAAGGAAACTCCAAAGAAATGGATATGTCTGGAGTGCTCTCGCCCCACATGGACTGGGATGCTACAAACTTGCCAGAGGCATGGCGTAAGTTTAAGCTCCACGTCGAACTCATGTTGTCTGGACCGTTGAAGAAAACGGGAAAATGAAAAGTGCAGCTATCTACTTCTTTGGGTCGGAGAAAAAGGCAGAGATATTTACAACACATGGGCACTGACGGATGGTGAACGTAAGACATTACGAGCTTGCTACGACCATTATGAAGAGTGTGTTATGTCAAAGACAAACATTATTTCTGCACGCTACAAATTCCACGAAAAAGTGCAGGGACAGAGCGAGCCGTTAGAACAGTAAGTAACGGATCTCAAACTGCTAGCAAAAGACTGTAGCTACGCTAACAGCGACGAAATAATAAGAGACCTTGTTGTTTTCGGCACCCACTCGCCCAGAGTAAGAGAACAATTGCTCAGTGTCGGATCTGATTTGACATTAGACAAAGCAATAGACATTATGCGTTCTCACGAAGTAGCACAGAGCCAAATGAAGGAGTTCGCAAGCGGCAACAGTGGGCAAGCCGCGCATACCGGCAACCGAAAAAAGCAGTGCCATGGAAACAGCACAACTCACGAAGTCATGGCGGCGCAGCTAGCTTCAAGTTGGATGGAGATAAAAAGTTCCCCAACTCATGTGAATACTGTGGCAATCGAGCACACAAGCCAGAGATACATGTCCAGCAAAAGGCAAACAGTGCAAGTTGTGTAACAAATGGAACCATTTTGCAAAAGTATGTCGTTCAAAGCAGAAAAAAAGCAGTGCACACAGTAATTGAAACAAAGCCTGACAAATACTCAGATGATGACGACTTGTTCATTGATGTGGTGACTCAGGAAAATGACAACTAACAAGTTTTTGCAGACATCCTTGTTGGTCTAAATAAGAGCAGAGTCAAATTCAAGTTAGACACTGGTGCCTCAGCTAACGTAATTCCTACACGCACTTTCAGAAAGCTAGGAATACATCACACACTGCAAATGTCGTCCCGCCCTCTCTATGGTTATGGACGTGAACAGGTATCTATGAAAGGCAAAGTTAATGTCGAATGCCAATACAAAGACAATAAACGGCTACTGAAAATCCATGTTGTTGACACAGCAGCGCCACCGGTGTTGGGACTAAAAGCATGTCTTGATTTCAAGCTGATTAAACTGATACAATCTGTTTCAGATTCGCCAAGCATGTCAGTACTGGATGAGTTTTCTGACGTTTTCACAGGAATAGGTCTTTTTCCTGGTGAGTGCACCATCCATATTGACCCTAATGCAATGCCAGTAATTCACCCACCAAGGCGTGTTCCCATTGCTGTGCGTGAACACCTCAAAGATAAACTCATGAAAATGGAAAAACGTGAAATCATAACAAAAGTCACAGAACCGACTGAATGGATTAACTCAAAACTGAGACAAATACAAACAGAAACTGAATAAGACCCTCAACTTACACCTCTGAAAAGGAAAATTCAGGATCGATGGTGTGAGGAGAAGAAACAGTGCCCTATCGTGACAAACTATCTCAAATTAACAACATTCTTTTTAAAGGGGAAAAAATAATAATGCCAGAGTCACTTCGCCCTGAAATGTTGTCCAAAATTCACATGAGCCACATGGGTACAGAAAAGTGCAAGCAAAGAGCTCGTGACATACTGTTTGGGCCCAGTATAAATATACAAATAGAAGACGTGGTTGCGAAATGCCCAGTGTGTTTGGAGCACAGACCATCAAACATCAAGGAGCCCATGATCAGCCACACAATCCCTAAAAGGCCATGGCAAACAGTGGCTGTTGATCTTTTCACCTAGAACAATGACAACTACATTGTTACAGTTGATTACTACAGCAGGTACTTTGAGTTAGACAAATTGCGCAACATCACTTCATCAACAATCATTCACAAACTCAAAGCATCCTTTGCAAGGCATGGTATTCCTGAAATATTCCCATTACTTCATTGTATGGCTCATCAACTTTATCCCTCTATAGTTGCCGCAATTCTGCACATTCCCTTTATTCTTAAAAATAGGCACCATCACACTTTGTCTCCATTCTTTAGGCGTCTTCTCACTCTCTCAGAAGTTACCCTATGCTCCTGTTTTTTCTGGAAGAAGGTGTTCACTACAGCCATTTCCATCCTTTTGGCAAAATCTACCACCATCTGTTCCTCTGCATTCCATCACTTCTTCATCCCCTCTATTGCCTTCACCTACATGTCCATTGAAGGCTGCACCAATTACCACTCTCTCATTTCTGGGAATGTTCTGCATCACTTTATCTAACTCATTCCAGAACTTCTCCTTCTCTTCAAATTCATATCCCACCTGCAGGGCATAGCCAGTAACAACATTGAGCATCACACCTTCGATTTCCAGTTTCAGACTCAGAAGTCTATCTGACATTCTTTCCACCTCTAGGACGCTCCGAACAAACTCCTCCTTCAAGATAACTCCTACTCCATTTCTCTTCTTGTCGGTACCACAATAGTACAACTTAAAGCATGCTCTCAAGCGTCTAGCCTTACTACCTTTCCACCTGGTCTCCTGGACACACAGTACATCCACTTTCCTTCTCTGCATCATGTCAACCAACTCTCTACCTTTTCCTATCATAGTCCCGATAGTCAAAGTCCCTACTATCAGTCCCAGGCTCCTTCCTTTCCTCCTCTCTTTCAGCTTCCGAACACGCACTCCTCTTCTTCTTGTTCTTGTTTTTCGACCCACAGTAGCCCAATTTCCGCTTGTACCCTGTAGGCCATCAGTACCAATGGCGGTCGTTGTTAATCCGGTCCACGACCGATCTGGTATGATATGGTTATGATTGACTTGCATGTTCAGTTTTGTCAAAAGTTTTACGCCGGATGCCCTTCCTGAAGCAACCCTCTGCATTTATCCGGGCTTGGGACCGGCACAGGGAGACACTGCTCTGTGCCCCCCCCAAGGCCAGCTTGGGGAGACACGGGCCAATGTCGCCCTGAGTCTGCATTCGATCCCTAACATATGCCTATGCATAATATTTCATGTCAGTGTTAATGATCAATGTTTATGTTTATCTTAAAGTGTTCAGTATACAGGTCCAATTTATTGTATTCTACTATATTCAGATCCCATACATTTGATCATTTGGCTCTACCACAAAAGATATATTGTTTCTTTTTTTTTAAAAGAAGGGGGATGTAATATTCTGTGGGAATATGTCTACAATATCTGCATTATTTGGATACGTTTTCTCCACTATGATTGGTCATATGTCATGTGATGCTTTACGCACACTACGTTGACTGTTATTAACCTGTATCAACCCCCTGGTGAATGCTTTTGCCATTAAAGAACATACACGCTCAACTGGCATACTGACCCTTCTTGTACACAAACCGAGAAACATAACACCAACGATGGCCTTTGCGCAAAGACACTGTTTCGCCGAGGGGGATTTTTTTGACATGTGGCGCGACTACCTGGGTCTGGCCGAACTCCTGCGGGAGCTGTGCCGCCGCCCCGACCCGGTCCGCGGCCACTCCCCTGGGGACAAGCGGCTGGTGCGCCCGCCCTTCTCCACCTCCTTCCGGCAGAGGGACCGTGCGGGGACCGGATCGCCCGTCAGCAAGTCCCCGAACTACTGTGGTCTCTGCAAGCGAAACGGGGAGTCCGCGGAAGTATTCCGATCACACAGACTGAAGACGAAGGATGGGAAGGTGTTGTGCCCCATCCTGAGGAGATACACCTGCTCCTTCTGCCAGGCCACCGGGGACCGCGCGCATACACGCCGGCACTGCCCGCTGGATAAAAACCGGCGCGCCTAAGTGATCTAAAGGTTCAGCTGTCGCCGTTTTCCCTACTTAGGAATTGGCAGAGGGATGCTTTAGTGATTTACTTAATGGTTATTTGTAAACAACTGTCAGGGACTCGGCGACTTATCGCCAAACATACCACGAAAAGTTTTGAAACACTGACGTGAATGACAAAGGGGAAAAAAAACCCTATTGCACTTTTTTGTTTATAAAAACTGCTCTTCACGAGTAAATATTTGTATGTTGATTTACAAGATAAATTAATGTCTTCGTATTGCGTAATTTTATTTCCTCGTGTAACAATGTGTGTGTGTTCGTGTGTGTCACTTACGACTGCGTCTCATTCCTGCTTTTGACTCAGTCGGAGGGTTATAAGATAAGATAAGATAAGATAAGATAAGATAAGATACAAGCATCAACATAACCCGCAATATGCGTGACTACAATATAAAGAATATAAATGGATATTGATAAAAGTAAACAAAGAGTGCACAATATATACAATGCAATACAAAAATAAATCAGACGTTGTGCATCAGTAAGTTGGCAAGCTAGCCCTCGTTAACCTTCTCCAGGCAGATGTTGCAGATTTGCGACAGCCAAATATCAGATTTTTCCTGCAACTACAACTTAATTTGAGCCTGAGAGGGTTAAAAGGGTCCATAAACAAATGTCACAGGAGCCATCGGTAAGATGCTAGAAGGGTCTCAAGATTGGCAGCAAAAAGAGATCAGTTTTTAAAAGTAAATACCAAGAGTTCTCCTTAAATTGTAGGTTCATCAAAACAGGTGCAGTCACAATGAAGCTATGAAATACTCAAAAAAATCATTGCTATATAGAAACTGCATTACAATTACAGGTCTCTAAAAAAATCTGAAAATTGAACATCAACACTAACAAGTATGTTTTACAGATGGAATGGTTATATGATAAATAAAAATGAAGTATATTATTCCACCTTGTGATTTTGGTACAATACGCTGTAAATATAGTTAGGGTCATTCAAGTTCACCCGAATCCAACAACATCAACTCTTTCCCTTTATAATTTCTGAAGCCAACTTTAGTGTGTGTGTACAAAGGTGATGCCTTCAAAACTAAAATTATGCAAATCTTCACCCAAAAAATGTCTAATCTACAAATGAGCACAACTCAGAAGACCTAAAATTTCAACTTTAAACTCTGCTCTGTGTGCCGGGCCCACACTCAACTAGTGAACGAGTTTGCAGAGACCATAGAGCCATATAGACACACACACACACACACACACACACACACACACACACACACACACACACACACACACACACACACACAGATATTATGTGTGTTAATGGAGATTGTGTGTAAGTATTCATCTAATTGTTTATTTTCTTAGATTATGGACCCCAGTTAAAGCTGAGAAACATATTATATCATATCAGCGGATTTCTGTTTGCCAGTGTAGGTGGGTTGTAAAAGTTGATAACACACAGTGTATATAAATACACGCTCAGACATGTAATAAACAGCAGCTTACACAACCTGCTGTTTTCACTGATGAGGAAGCACCATCTCAGCAACAGCTCTGCACGTTGTCCTTTCACCATGCCATAATCTCAACTGTGCGTGCCAAAATGTATTTACAAGTATTTCTAATGTGGAATCAGGATCTGGTCGGATCCCCCTCTTGTGTGACACATGAAATTCGTTTGTCTCTTGTATCATGAATCTGGACCTTAATGTTGGATGACTCTTTAATGCTGTGCTTTAATGAATTCGTTATGAATACAGCGTGAAATAAAAGAGCATCAGATGTTTTATTAAGAAATGTATTTGGTGTGTCCTGATTAGCATTCAAATGAAGAGCAAGGTCACTCGTTCTAGGTTAGTTACCACTAAATGCTGTATGCACAATGGCATTACATCATGAGCCTCATGTATTTAAAGAAAAACAAATGTTTGTACATTCTATACAATGTATGGTGGACTTTGCCACAGCTAGGAGTATTTAAGATAAAAAGTGCATGTGAGGCGTGGACTGGTTGTAAAACTCGCTCACAAAAAAATACATGATTATCACAGACCACTCCTTGTTTCTGTTTTTGCTCACTGTCTTCTGTGCATTCATGGCACAGGTTATGTCGGGAGAGTAGAAAGGTAAGACTTTTTTGAGGTCTAATAACATGGACACTGTTATTGTGTTTTTGTGAGCTTCCAATGTGTTTTAATTCTCTTTACACTGTCCCAGATGCATTGTTACACAAGTGGTTGGGAAAAGAGTTACTTGGTAATTCATGACAATGATTTTATGTGGTTTACTTTTTTGAATAAAAACCTATTGTGTTGAAAAGTGATAACGTACACTGTGGAAGGAAATTGAAATATTGCTTGAATAATAAATAAACAATATATCTCTTTGAAGAGAATTTTGTGTATAAGTGTCCCCCACCAAAATATATTTTGTTTTATGTCAAAAGGAGCCTGATGCATTTTCTATTCTTGATTTCAATGATCATGTCACTTTTTCTCAGCTGGCTAAAATGGGAGCCCATGCTGGCGGACGACTTGCTGCCATTGTATTGTCTGTTGTCTTCTTTGCAGTAAGTCTGGTGTTTAATGGCTTGTCTGTAGTTGGACTTGGTGAGTAAAAATCACATTAGTTACATTACATTACATTAGATAGCATTGTCAATGGGCAATGCAGTATTAAGAAAACAAAAATATGAATTGCTTTTGACACTCTTCTCATTACTGGAATGTTTTATGTCATAGGTCCTTATGATACGACAACTGGTAACGTATCCGCTGAATTTGACACCCAAATCACACCTTCAGGATGGACCTTTAACATCTGGAGTGTGATCTACATCTGGCTGACAGGAATGATCATCTACATCCTCACCACTCTTTGCAGAAAGTACAGACCAGTTTATTGTATAGTGCACTGTTTTTTAAAAACATTTTAAACTAATTTCAGACATAATAAATTACATTTTTTTATATTCTTGCAGAAATGACAATGGATATATTTACTGCAGCCCTGCAGTCTTACCCTATGAATTCTTCTTTTTCTGGTGCCTTAATCTTTGTTTTAATATTGCCTGGCTGCTTGTTTGGGACAAAGGGTAAATTCTGACTCAGTTTTTAGTAACCATTCTGTCATTGAGAAACCTTAAACTGTATGATATTTTTTTCTGCATTCTTTCTCCCTTTGATAAAGACTGATGATTGCTGCACTAGTTTTTCTAATCTTGGTCGTCATCACAAACTACTCTATGGTATACTTCATCTGCCATGGGCTCCACTTTTATGGACTGTGGCTCAATAAATACCAAAAGATGGAGTTGTGGCTCCTTCGTGTTATGGTAAGTACAAAATGCTGTATTTCTACGTGTAAGGTTTAACCATTGCGCGGTCTGAGCATCTTGCATACAGCAGTGGTCTCAAGGGTCAATTTTGACCCGCCTCCACTTAAGCTCTGAAATAATGCAGCTTGGTAGTATTTTCAACCCAAAATCTTCTCAGCATGAAGAAACAACTTGTTACCCATCACACACCACGGTAGATGTCCGAGTTTTCCCTTTTAACAGTGTAGAAAGACTGAATTTAGTCTGTTAATACCATTTGTTTTTATTTCAACATGCCTGTTTTTTTGCTCCTCCTGTTTTGAAAAAAATCTGGTCATTGACCTGTTGAGGTGTGAAAGCAACAGTTTTGATTTCAGAAATGAGTGCCCTCACTTCTGAAGTCAAAAGGCCCCATCAAAGGGGCTTTTAAATGCACAAACGTTCAAAGTAATTGCTGTAACTGCTTTAAAATGAATATGAATGTTTTGTGCAAAGACCCTCTTTACAGTAATACTATTGTGCTTTGGCAGGTTCAAAATGGCATAATGATTTACACAACATGGACGACCATTGCTTGTCTAATCAACCTGGCAATTGTTCTGAGTTATGAAGCAAAAATGTCACAGACGGATGCGGCCACTGTTGCATACTCTGCCTTAGCTGTTGCGCTTTTTGTCTGGTAATGTGAAATTTGCTTAGCAATCTATTTTTTGAAAATTGTGTGCAAAAGCCAAGATACATTTTAAATTCAAATCTAAAGTAATGTATGGTAAACTTTTTCAGGTTTATTTTGGAGAACTCTGTCCTTGACAAATATGTAAGGTATGTCCTCATCACATACCCTGTTGTGATCTGGGCATTGGCTGGAAACCTGGACAAAAACTATGATGTAGAATCACCCAGCCGAAGTGGCATCTTTATTGGTAAGACACATGAAAACTCAATCATTGTTATGATGGCCTTTCAGCAGACCAATGTATCTTGAAACATGCCAGATTAGGAGAAATTGGAAGTAAATATAGCACTAATAAAGCATTTTTCTCCTAGCTGCACTGTTGGGTGTAGCATCAATGGTGTTTTTAGCAAGAGTTGTTTTGGTGGTGTGGAAACACTTCAGACAGCCACTCTACACGGGCTTGGAAATACATTCATTGGAACAGATGGAGATCACAGAGAATCAAAAAAATGTACGCTTCTAAGCATTGTCATTTGAAGCAACACTGCAGATTATACTTGTTACTTCATATTAATGTTTTTTTTCTGGTATTTAATGCAGTCGTCATCCATTCCTATGATGGTCAGTGTTATTGCACAATAAAACTAAATTATGTACACTCTGAAAGCCACAAAAGTGTTCAACCTTGGCAGACTGAACTGTGGACTGTTTATGATGCTTTTGTAACATTCTGGTTAGAGCCTGATTATTAACCAGGAAAACTGAAAAACCTTGTAGGACACTTTAATGGCCCAACTTTTTACCTTAAGTGATATGTTTGAGTTGTTGTCAAACAATATGACAATAGTAGTATATAGTATATAGTATGAAGGTAGTTGGTGTAAGAGAGGAGGATACAGAGAATTGGGTTAGATGGTGAAAGTTTATTCGCTTTGGCGACCCCTGAAGGGAAAAGCCGAAAGAAGAAGATATATTATACTATACTATATTATACTATACTATGTACATTTCAGCATTATGCACTTGCTCTGCACATTGCAAATATGCAGAGCTACTCTAAAAGCTACTCTAAAAGACAAAACATGGAAGATTGCTGTAATACCATAATAAACCTACATAAAACAACAGATGGCAGTATATTTACATAAAAATGTAACACATGAAATTTGTGGCTGTTCTTTACATCACTTGGTGGTCATAATTGTCTTTTTTACTTTGATATGTAGCTATATTTTTTCTTGCCATTTCTTATATTGATATTCACAGTGATATAAGTATATAATAGAAGTCACCCAAGATAATGTAATTATAACTCTTCTTTTATGTCTGACTGCATTATCATCATATTACCAACATTTTATAGATGATTTTTACTTAGTTAGTAGGGTCAACAAATTTACAATGAAACCACTCGGTCTATGTTGAATTACTCTTTTCAAATAAAATCCTACTGACACAACTGAGTCTATAGTGTTCCTTCCCTTCTCAAAGTCTTTAACACACACACACACACACACACACACACACACACACACACACACACACACACACACACACACACACACACACACACACATGTGTATATATATATATGTAAGTATGCGTGATCTTCTTTAGCATGAAATACTTTTATCACGAAAACGACGTCCGTGGGGGGCAGCAGTGTGAGGTTAAAAAAAGGTTACTGGAAAATGAAACGTAGAAGAAGAACGGTTTCCCATATTTTTAGTATTTAACCCCGTTTAATGTCTTTCAGGCAACAAAAGCTATTAGTAAACGTATTTATTGCAATTAAGAGACTATTAAAATCGATAGAAAATATATTTACATAATGTATCAGTGATTAATTTAACTTTCAAAACAAATACTATGTCTAAAAGTCTTAAAAATCGGCAATTTTGCTTCCTAAGAGGCAAAATATAGGGCAAAATATCCCCAGTATTGCGCGGGTTATGTACCATTGTTTTGCTAACTTCAACGGTATCAGCTGGAGGAAAAGGCAGTTTACTATATTTCTTATGGTTAATATACATACTGCTCAAACATAAACAGCTACAGCAAAAAGGAGATAGAGCCAGCACATCCATTAGAATGGAGAACCTTTATCCAGCATTGGTAAGTCAATGTTTTGGAGCATGTACGTGTCCTCCTCACCCTTCGTTCATACATACAATCGGTATGAATGAACCGTCCTCTAACTCTTGAAACATTTCAGCTATCGTATTCGGGCTACAATAAATACGACAAATATTAGTCTCAATTTGTACAATCTATCTTAAGAAGTAAATTTCAAGGAATTAGATTGCAACACGGAGTGCGACTATCTAACATCAAAATTCCGAGGACCGTTGCATTTCATACTGGGCGTACAAAATATTTTGTCGAATTTAACATCTTTTACAAAAGTTAGGGAATTATTTGTGTTTTCATTTTGATAACTATTAACGCAACGTTAAAATAGTGTCTTGAGACGCAAACAGCTTGTCATTTTGCTTTTGTTTGTTTACAGAGGAGACCGAAGAGGAAGCTCTGCTACCCCTCAAACACGGAAACGTAAGTGGCGTTCAAAGAATCATAGTAAATAAAGAGGACAAAGTTATAAGTTTGAAGCTGATTGTGCTCTTATTTACTTCCGATTCTTTTCGATGACTAAACTTTCATACATACAGTTCTCAACCTTAAACATAAGTTGCATATCAATGTTTTTAGGTGCTTGTTTACAGTGACCTATTTATTGTCACAAGCAAGCATTTATTGCTATAGATTTCAATCATGTTTTATCTCTAATTTATTGAGGAGGAGCAGTGTCATGTTTCTACTGCAATTTATTTCATCCATAGGTTATTTGTACACTTAGTGAATTTTCTGTGGTGTAATTCTAGTAATGTTTACAATTAATGTACTGCAGAGCCTTTTGGGATGTTCGCATTGTTTGGCTGAGAATGATGTATATTAAAATGTCTGTGGTGGTTGTCAGTCACCCAGGTCATTGTTAATCCTTATCAAAATCGTTATTAGAATATTTGACACACGCACACACAAACACGCACACACAAACAAACAAACTTATATCTTCTGTCCGTTTGACGTTTGTTTTTACAGTATATCCAAGCATCAGGCAGAAGACCTATCATTGGGTGATGTTGATAAGATGTTTGATGACTTGGGTGAGTGCATCTGATTAATTTCTAAGTTTTAGTAGTTTGATCAGGATATTTTTATGATTAGATTTTTATAATGTATGTACTTTTTCAGTTTTTTCAGATTCATTACCAAATGACGATATAGGCAACTCACCCCCAGTGCTTGCACAGCAGAAAAAACAGGGATATTATGAGGGTTCACCAGTCCCACTGAAAGGATCTCCCGCTGAAAACATTCAAGTATCCCAAAGGGTAATCCACCATTCATAGGCAAAAATATTCTCAAAAGTGATCTAAAGGATTTTTTTCACATTGCAGTTGGTGCTTACATACAACCCCATATATTTCCTTTATATCTTTTTGTGTAATTTGGACCTGGTTTGAAATAAATCTATTTCCCTCTGCCCCTTAAGGTTGCTAAAAACATTACTCTACAATGTTCAACAATGTCCCCCATTGCTAAATTGGATGTTGGTAAGAGCATTTCTCCGACAGCATATTGAGTTGATGATTTGTTTGCAATTTTAAAGTACCTGCATGTACATGTTGCCTCAGACCTCATAGCTCCTTTATACCAAGACATACCAGTGAAGACATCCAGTCCTATAAAGAAGATGTTGGATGTAGGTGATGTACAGAGAGGGGACATTGAAAGTGAAGCAGGGGTGTTTCAAAGTCTCTTTGATTGTGAAGACAGAGAAGTGGAAGAAGCAAAGCCAGAGTGTCCACCCATCCAAAAACTCAACTGCAATGGTCACATTTCAAAGAAGTATGTATATTTTTTACATTTAATTTCTAAATACTTTGTCTATCGTTGTTAGTTTTTCACAGCTGTATTATTTACCCAAACTATCGGATTCAGTACTTATGTGCAAGAGAATGGATACCGCGCCCATGTTGATAATGTATAATGAAAATCTACATTATTGCATTATCTTGTTTAATTACATCACACCTTACTGTCATTTATGTGCCTTTCCCATGATATGGGTTCAGTTTTACACATTACAAACATTTATTTTGTCTATTTATTTATTTTACTGTCTCTTCTCTCAATTAGGAAAGATAGTACTCCATACTTTAAGAACACACCCAAGACAGTTCAGACGGGGTGTTTGGAGGAACCAAAACAGACACCAAGGTAAGAAAAACACATTTTTATTTTTTTCTTTTATTGTTATCACTTTCGAACCACCACTACAGATGCTAGCCATTTTTATGCTGCCAATTACACAAGATGGAAATACAGTCTTTGTCCCAGTGACAGAACAATAAATCAATAAAGAAACTTTAACAGTATAAGTATTCCCTCAATGTCCTGCCCCACTTGTCTCCCTCTGGTCTCTGGCTTTTTTGCTTGAGGGGTGGGTGTTGGGTGATCATGTCTTTCTCTTCTGGTTAAGTGTCTTAATACCATTTGGCTTCTTTCTGTCATATTGTTCTCTGCCTGACATGCAGCACACCAAATTGAGCAGGGCCATTTAGAATCTCAACCCCCCTCTCATCATACCATCATATATATCTGTGTAATTGTTCTACTTTCTTCTTATTTCTTTGGTATCTTATTGAGGTTGTTATGAAAGGCCATCTCATGTATTTTAAAGCAACATGGGAGCCAACAATTTTCAAGCCTGTGGAAGAATAAGTAATAAGATGAGAGTTTGGAACATAATTCAGAAATCTATGAGTAGGATCAAGATATTCCTAGCACATGAAATTAAACCACATCTGCGTAGTTCATTAAATGTTAAACCACATTTTTTGTTGTCCAATACAAGACAATCCACATTTTAGCAGGCGTAATTTTTTTGAAGGAATGTCTGAAATCAAATATATCATTCTTTTTTTTTGTCATGTCAAGGTGCTTGCTCTTAAAAAACAATCCTCAACACCAGCCTCTTGAAAATGTTGTCAGAAAGCAACTCAAGGACCCCTCCAATGATGGGTGTAAGGATCTGACAGGTTCTATCAAGAAGATTAGGGACTTTGTCCCGGTCACGCCTGCTATGTAAGTTGAAGACAAAAACGAATGTTTTCATTAATGTTTCCTTATGTTGTACCTCTAATATGACAGCAATAAAACAAGAAATAACTGATTATTCTCACATTTTTTCTTTACTCAGAAAAAGAGCATCTGTAAAAATTAGCTCTCCGCAGCCTGATCCAGAGGATAATTTTCAGATTCTTGAGGACGATGCAAGTTTTCGTATATTTATCCCCAGAAAGAATTCAAGAGCGACGAGTAAATCTTCCAGCAGTGAGAAAGAAAGCTCAACAGATAAGGGTATAGAAGAGCCCCTGTTGGAGACACACAAAAAAACACAAGGGGCGCATCCGGCAAGTGTCAAGGAAAAAAGTCAGACAGTTGAGCAGAAAATGAAGATGAAAAAGAAAAAGATGCAGAATGAAGTGGTCCAGACTGAAAACTACTTGGATGAAAACACATTCATATCTGGGGACCTTCCTCCTGTTCAACAAGACAAACAGGCCCAGCCAAAAAAAACAAAGCCCAAGAAGGTAAATCTGAAATCGAGTGACTTGACTGATGATGAAACGCAAAAAAATACAAAAACCCAGAGGGTATCTAAGAAGAAGGGGTCTGTACCTGCAAAGCACAGTGAGGAACATGCCAAGCCAAGCAAAGCTAAGTCAACAAAATTCACAAGTAAACCAAAACAGAAAGATGACACAGTGAAAGTTGTGGCTGAACAAAGACAGGAGTATGTCCAGAGCGACCCTGTGGAAGACAGTGTTTTTTTTCCAGGTAATGTGTTATTATGGTTGATATGATCTCTTATATGACACTGTATTAGCCAACTTTCTACATGTCTTTGCCAACATGTATAATTGTGAAGAGAAAAGAAAGGTTTTAGATCTAGCAAATAAAAAATAGTTACAGGTTTCACTGTCTAAGCAAATCACATGGAATCACTGAAAGAAGAATATGCCAAACCAGTCAAGGCACACATTAGAACACCTCAAATGACAATACAAACACTTGTGTATTAGAGAGAATCCACAAGAAAACATACTTACAGGGTTTACAAACTCACATACTTACAAACATACAGAGTTTATGTGAATTCCTATTTCATTCATGATGAAGGTTGAAATTAAATGTTATGAGACTAAAGTCCCCTTTTTCGCATTTCCTCAGATGAACATCATGTGAACACCAAAAAGCCATTAGCTAAGAGTTTGGCAAAGGCAAAACAGAAAAGACAGTCAGAACCCCAGGAGTGGATTTATGATGGTGTGGTGCCTGGGAAAAGGAAGAGACTTCCACCTCAGCAATGGTGGCTGTGTAACCCAGTGATTACAGACAATACAGCAGGAAGACAGAAGCTGCCTGTACTTGAGACGTCAGAGCAAAACCACCCAAAGGTCATTGAGGCAGGTTTAAAGGTAAGGAATAGGAGCAACTGTCATCCAAATATAGCCAAGGAAAAGAAAACTAACATGACCAAAAAAGAAACGACCAGAAGAGCTAACTCAAAGAAGAGGCCTAAAAGAGTTGAAAAACAGGAGGATAATGTAGGACAACCAACAGAGGATCAGGAAGAGTGGCGTGATCTTGAGGATCCAGAACTAGATCCTGTACTGTCCAGCCATTCATTGTCACCACAGAGAGACCACAGCCACACCTCAGGTAAGGGAAGGAGTTTCTCATTACGGAATCTGTGGCATGAAAGTATAAAATGAGAAAACATTAAAGATGTTTTTCATTTCATACTTTAAAACAAACAAAAGAGCCATGAGTTTTTCAAAACTACACATCAGCATGTGTTGATACTACACAATGCTGATTTGAAATGATTTTATATTTCACAATTGTGTTTTTATGGCTATGAGAAAACCTTTTTATAGCATGATTATTTCTTCCAAAGGATGCACAGTGCAACAGTTGGGTCCAGAGCAACAAAAATCGAGGAAATTCAGGGAATCACAGAAAAATGACACCGTGTCTGGGGAGCCGAAGTTTGTCTCTGTGCCCCCTCAACAGCCAAGGCCCAGGAGAAAACAACCTCATGTGGAATTAAAAACCCAATCTAAACGCCGCACATCTAGAAACCCACACAGGACTTCCAACAGAGACAACCCTGATCCCTCATTACAAGCAGTGGGGGGAGCTCCAGTGCCTTCTATCAGAAGCAAACCGCCGAATAGCGTAAAAACTATCTGTTCTAAGCTTTCAGCTTTCAAGAACATTTTTGCTTCAGTCCCTGGAAGTCCTGCTGAGTTTGACATTAGGGACCTCCCTTTGCATCCCACTGAGGACTCTGCACATGACCCTGATGCAGACAGTAAAAATATGTAAGCAACCAAGATAAAATTTGAATGGATGCTTAATCCAAATTCAAGTGCAACTGCAAGTTCTTAGAACATGTAAAGAAATGAATACTTATCATTTTCTCTTATTTTTGCACAACTTATCTTTGTTGTCTTATTCATTTTGTATTCAGGCAGGTAACTGTCATCCAAAGTGGGCCATCATCCATGATTGATATGGAACTGGATGAAGACATAGGTAGGTTTGCCTCTTTTATAGCTTTTTATCTTCATCTGCCTTGCACGTTAATAATAAAATTCACATGAGGTCGCATCTAGACCATGTCCGTCTTGCTTTTTCAACAGTATGAATTATCAAAAATTTACTATTATTTTCATGTTTCGAGAAATACCCCCCTATACAAAAGCAAAACAAACTTGTGGAGTACCTAAAAAATAGATAAAAAATTCATGCGAAGCATAACTCACAGTCACAGTGCGATAGCATATCCCTAGTTTAATTAGCTGCGAAGTATACTTGGGAAGCAGCCTGAAATCAGCATGTATTGTAAGAGCTCATCCTTGTGGTTTCAAAACCTACAATACATTTATCCAATTTTTATGTTGCTTTCAATTAACTTAAACTAAATCTTAGTGGCAAATAGTTTTTTTTCCCCTCAAGAAATTGTGTGTATTTAATATTCTTCCTAGTCAGAGATATAGACGAACATGTTTTCAACCATTTTCCTCACCCAGGTGATCGGCGCTTAATTGGTGCCGGGGTAGTGAAATTTTTCAGGGCATTCTTCAATATTAAATCTCCGATGTTGTGCAAAATACCTGCAAAAACTGGGCAGCCAAACTGAAATATTAACACTGCTCTCCCCTCACGTTTCATGGGAATTATAAATACTGCAGCATGTTTGTAATTGGACACTAGGATCTTATATTGCTTAATGATCATTATGTTTATCATTCCCAGCATCTCTTTGATATTGCTTGCTCAATAAAACCATACAATCACAGTACTGGATAGATGTTGCCATGTATAAGGTAGTCATTTCTTGTAGATGAACCCTGTTTTCAGTTTAGGTGTGAGTGTATTCAAATGAAAGGGTAGTATTTGTCATTGGATGACTAATCTGTGACATTTAGAAGGAGAAACAGTTATCTGAGACGTATGTAATCACACAAATAAACATACACCGCAGCCAGGGATCAGACAGGAATGATAACTTAAAAAAACAACTGCACATTGATAAAATGTGTTCATCGATAGTCACTTTAGTCACTTTTCATGTAATTGTATGATCACAACTAAATAGATATGGTATATCCATTTGCAATGTAAAACACTACATAAAAACACTTGATAATTGATACACTAACACAGATATGTGATTGTTGATTGTGTTCATGCAATGATGTCTGAAGTGTGAAATCTCCCTCAGTTCCAGATCCACCGCTGTCCTCAGTTATGGGCAGTGAACTCTGTGTATCAGATCTGTGTGGTCCTCCTCTCAAACCCCTGAGGCTACAGCCGAAGGATAAGGCCAGTATGACTGAGTGGCTCAAGCAGCTCTGGACCACCGGTGTAACCAGTAAGATTATATAATATTTGGGGAAATATATACTGCGTCAATAGCACACACTGTATTTGTACTTTGATTATTTAAGTTGAGGTGCAGCCAAACCAGACTTCAACAATATATCTATTTGTGACTGGCCAGGCAGGCATTGTATTGAAGTTAGAGGAAGCCAGACTGATTTCTTTACAATTTAAAAAATTCACCCTCAGCACATTATACCTCATCTTGTTTGAAGGCTTCTGAAAGAATATTTTACTTTTGCTATTTTCTGTTTTTCTATTAGTTTACATAAGTTGCCTTAGCTCTTAAAAGTCAGGCAAAGTTTCCATACTTTTGTTAAAGGAATACTTTTCTTAATAACAATCTCTAACTCCCCCATGTCTATATAATAGCAGAATAGACTGCATGAAGGAACGGTGGACTTATTTCGTCATGTCCTACTCATACTTCTCATTTCTATAGCCCTTTGATGAAAAGCGTCTCTATATATATTTATTATAATTATTGATTTGTTCTTTGAAGCAGGTGGGACAAAATCAGCTTCATTTATGAACTAATGAATTTCCTCTGAGCTGATAGGCTACTTTTTCTTTCCATGACTATTGTAAAAGACAAAAGAGGCAATCAATTGTATTTCCTTATAGAGGCAACAGAGATCACCGCGGACACTTTTGAATGGTTCTTCTACAAAGGCAGAGCGATTGGAATTACGGAGGACCTTTCCTGTGGATCAATCTCTAATGGGAAGTTACTGCTGGGCTCCCACATGAAGAAACCTCTCTGGGTGGATCACAATGCGACAACGGTTTGAGTCTTGTTTGCCCGTGTTTTTGTGAACATTTATATACCAATACACATATCTCATAGACCAAAGTTGTTTTTTTACAGTGTTCATTGTAAAGTACATCATGATAGGCTAATTATAATTTATGTGCCTCCAGGTTTTTAACATAGTAACAAGCTCGGTGAGGGCGAAGATCGACGGGCAAGAATATATTTACTGTCCAGGCCAATCCTTCATCGTGACATGTGGTAAGAATATGCAGTCAGTTAGGGTATTATAGTAGAAAGTGGTGTGTTCTGGTCATTCAGTTTGAAAAATTTGTCAGAAATCATATCAGTAAATGAATTATGTCTTTTTGCCAAGAATAAGCTATAATATGTTTATTATTGTGTGGTTCTGCTTGCTCATGGGATATTAGTACTTATGAACTAATTCAGATATCATCATCACTTGTCAATTTAACGACAAGCAGCATCAGGATTAATTAATGAGGTGTTCAGTTATCAGATCTTGCAGTCGTTTTACACCCGCAACAGTCATAGAGCTTGGATGAGACATAAAGGAGGCCCTTTTGCTGTTCAACTTAAAATGTTAAAATGATAGACAGTAGCCACAAAAAGCCCTGTGCTGTTGCTTTTTATAAAAATGACATTTAATCATATTTTAAAGTTTTTTTTTTTGTCTTTGAGAAAACTTTAACCCTCATATTATGTTGAGGGTCAATTTGACCCATCGGGTGAAATGGGTCAAATTGACCCTCAACATAATATGAGGGTTAATTTGTTTTCTAGTTAAGATGTCGAATACCCAGCCATTTCCTCATATATGGTTAGCATGTTGTTTCATATGAGTGTTTGTGTTTGTACAGGTCAAGCCTTCAGCGTTCAAAACCTGACCGTCACGCCTTCCATGATGTGCTTCACCAGGATACAAGCGGAAAGCCCGGACTAAATTTTCCTCCTCTATGATGGCAGAAGGATCCATTTTTTTTAACTCATGACCTTTCTGAAAACAAGGCTTTAGAATAAGAAGACTTAATTTTTTTTCAAGAAAGCTAACTTGTTTTTGTAATAGTTTGTCCAAAACGAAAACAAAAAAATCATTAGTGACAAATCTATTTTATATTCAGTCTTTGTTTTTTTGTACTATGTACTGTTGTATTTTTTTCTCTCTAAAGTCATTCACAGCAAACAGGTGGAAAACTGATTATATCTTTGTGCATTCACCACAGTTCTACACAAATGCCCGCATTCTAGATGGAATCCTGCCAGGCCCCCATCATATATTTCACTTGAAAAAAATTGCTAAATTTTTGTGGATGTTTTCCAGAATTTGCTTAGATCAATGCAATAAAATGCTTTTGTACCTGTATGTAAATTACTGTAATTACCTGTTCAAGGTAACACACTTTCTTCCATTTGTTTAAATGTAATGGGGTCATTAAGACAGGATTGTAAACTTTTAAAAGAATATTTTGATTGCCAATTGTTCTATTGAAATATATCTGTATTTATTCAACATTAGCTAACAGAAACCTAAATAATTCAATGCAATATCTCCGATAGTATGAAATTAACATTAATCAATCATCCAGAATTAGTTTTAAATGATGCACTTACAATTAGAGATTTTTGTTACGATGGGAAATTGATGCCAGAAAGGTTTTATTACAGTTAACTTATCATTTTATGTGTATATTTTGTACCAAGGTGCCTCTTAAGGCTTTCCATTAGCAGTCAAGTTGTAGCAGAAATTATTTGAGTTGACTGAATGGCTGGAGATCTGGGCATTCATGGGCTACTGAGAAGTCAACATAGACAATAAATCATCTCCCTAGGCTGACAGCGCCATACTGAAAGTGTTTACAAAAGAATGATGTGCTTGAGTTAGCCCTTGAAATAAATGTATGCCTTTCACAATCATGATCTGTTATCTTTTAAATCACAGTTAACATTGTTCACATGATTGCCGGTGTAGGCATATCAGTCTGAACGTCTCACTGATATTTTCTTAAGTATTGTGGTACTAATGTGTCAACTGTGGTGAATTTTATAAAGCAAACCCAAGTTCAGTCACCAAAAACTGCAACCCTCCGATGATGGCACACATTCTCCAGTGGGCATGAAGTCATACCTTGTGTTCCTTCATGAAACATTTAGTGACCTACTTCATGAGAACTGAATTATGTGTCTGCATGCAAGGTGTTAGCTTTTCTCTCAATAGTTGATGACACGTTTTCTTGAACAAGAACCATGGGGTTTCTGGCTGATAGTTGAGTAAACCTTGACACCTAGCTGTGATTTTGTTAGTTAATATTGTACAAGGCAGTCCTCATTAATGGTTCTGTTTTATGTGAGAGACAAATTGGATGCTGTTGTTTCAGCCAGTCACAATTTATGACTTGGATGTGATACAAAGAATGGTTGTGGATTGTGAAAGAGCAGCCTGACTCACCCTGGGGGACGGTCTCATTTAGAGAAGCAGATGCTGCATCAACCAGAGTACATGCTGGAATGGCCTCCCAGGTCTTTAATTACAAACCAGGTCTATGACTGAGTAGGCTGCCTTTATCACAGCGTTTGCGCAATGCCTTGGCTTAAACGCTTGTGCCACCATCTCTGGGGTTTGTATGTATATACTCTGAATAAATGTGTATGTGCATATATACTTAATTTCCCTTACTTATTTGTTGATTTAATACAACTTCTGCAGTGCTGAGTAGCATTAGAATCAGAATTGCTTTATTCACCAGGTAATTTTATAAATACATCGAATTTGCTTTTGTTAATGGTGCTAAACAGACAACATGTAACAGGCATTAAATGATTTATAGAGTGAATGATTCATAGATTTCCAAAGTCTCCAGGTATATCATATTTTGGCGGCGTAATAAGTAAGCAATAACCTCTCATAAAGTATAATTGTCAACAAATTAATTCTTGTTCATTTTTAACACATCAACACAACATTTGGGAAGTATTGTTCTAGATACAGTCATCCCTTTTTTCCTTTACAAGTAATTCATCATTAACAACTGGCCAGAAAATCTCAAGTCCATCTATTAAGATAAAAAGGTCATACGTTTTATGTTACAGAGCAAACAGCTAAATTTGGAGTAAATATGGACTATATCCACAGATCTCCTGTAAGTCAGCCAAAAATATTGAATTTTTTAACAAGTGTGAACAGTCACGCCCTTAAACATACCTTTATAAATCAAAACACTGAACTTCCTGTTATTGATTCAGTAATTGTACTTAACTGCCAGTCAGTCACAATGACTGTGTTAATAGGTAATATTATCTTGGTGTGAATAAATGTACAAATTCCATCTTGGATGATATGAATTAAAATGATAAATTACCCAAAAAATATCTGTGGAGGTTCTCAGTCATCCAGGTCATGGTGAATTCTTGTTGAAATCTTGTCTCGACAACTGGACTTGAATTTTTTCACTTGCAGACATTTCACCTTTCATCCAGGGGACTTCTTAAGTTCTAATGACCTATGGGGAGTTTCTCAATGTAACTGCCAGGTTTTTGGCCGGGTCAAGGTTATCATGGCTTGTTTAAATGGAAGAGTTGATCTGCACAAAGTAGGTGTAAGGGAGCGTTGTTATACTAATGGGGGGTGTCGTTTGTTGGGACAAAAGAGCAACTTAGAGAGATTGCCTGGATTGGAATTTAAAACGGTAAAGCAAAACAAAGGACTGAAGTCTGTTTGATCACATGAACTGCGGCTCAGGTGGATGTTACCAGGGGGCTGATTTTGGTGGTGGATGTTTGGAGGGTGCAGATGGGTCTAGTCTGTGTGTACAAATCCATCTTGATATTAATCCCAGTATGGTGTTTATGAATGGTGTTTGTGAGCGGTTGCGTGTGAGGCCCCCTTCCACTGTTCAGAGTTGCCAGACAAGAAGATTTCAAGAAGAATTCACCAAAAAAATATGTTTTCAGTTGGAAAAACATATAGACCAGGGGTCTTCTAGTGTTTTCCTGGCCAAAGATCCACAAGCTGATATAAAACATTTGTGGTATTATATCAAACTGGGCTTAGTGCAATATACAAATATGCCTTCTTATTGTGCATTAAATACTAAGCTAGTCAAATAACACACGGGTGGCATGTATTCATGTTTTAATTTTGAAGGCACAGTTAGTAAAGTGACTCTTGCACTGGCATTTATAAACAATTCATCCATTCATCACAAAATGTTGGATTCATGTCAATCTGTATCTTAAGATACAATTTTGGGCAAATTCATAAAGGTATAAGGCATTTCCTAATCAAATGGTCATGACACCCCCTCCCACATTACATCTGTAGACCCCCCAGGCGTTTTGTCTGCAAATGCAGCTCAAATGCTTCATATGCAATCCTCCACAACTTCCATATCACAAGAGCCATGCTTTTATTTCTTGGTCATCTTGAAGTTAACTAGAATATTTTAATCAAATTAAATGCCAACTTACCCTGCAAAGTTTTAGTGCATTAACAAACAAACAGTGAAGAGGCAGCAGAGGAAACATTGAGTATTACCCAAAAAAGACAGCCCATGGTCATCGTTAATAAATAGATCAGAGATTTCATTCTACAGAACAAAATGAACACTTTAATTGTTTATTTTAGTTGCCCAACTGGATGTCATGTGAAATTGCAGAGACATTCCTGGGTGAGCTGGTTGTGTTAATGTGTGTATTAATTACATCGTATTTTCCTGTGCAGTACTTTGCGTGCAGTGTATTCATTTGTCCACACAAAGGCTATACAAGTTTTGCCGTCAGTCTTTCTGAAGTCTTAGAAACAGATCTCAAGTACGATTTCCTTTCTTTGTTGATGTCGGCAAAATGACAAGCATACATGTCGTCATGCTTTAAATGACCTTGTTGTTTCGCCCTCCTCTGTAATCAATTTGACATTCCAGAAATTCTTTCTTACAAATCGTTTTGTCTGATGAACTGGTATGGAGACTTTCCTTTAAACCAAAGTTGAGTCTTATAAACCAAAACAAGAAATACTGAATTGGATCTTTAATATGCAGAAAACTCCCCTGAACAAAACAAAATAAATGCATTTAGTTTTAGAAGCACCTATTAGAATAACCCTTTGTTGGTTTTCACTCAGACATGCGATCTGATCAAGAGTTATTAGACTGTTTAATGGATCATCTCCTCACTTAAGTAAAACTTAACAAAATTCGCTGTGACAAATAATGCAGTGTATGATTAACTGTCCGTTTATCAAAAATTAAAAAAAAAAAAAAAATCCTCCACATAGATTCGGCTTGTGGAATATTTCCTAAATAGAGTGTATAAATTAATTATATTTCCCAGTAAAATTAGCCACCTCCAATGTCGAAAATCTATTTCAGTTACACTCTCATTGTTGCAACAGTGGAAACAATTAGTAATATTTACAAATAAGTTAAAGGGATATACACATAAATGTTTCATGTCAAAGCATTCACAAAGATTCATTTTCCTAACAAGACAGTATGTTTGTGTGTTAAGACCAGGAACCAAAACATTTATACAACGCACTGTGTGTGTGTGACGGGTATGGATCATGCTTCAGCGATTGAACCAATAACAGCCTGTGCTTTGCAGATTCACACTGAGGACTCTGAGGAAATTGCAGCTGTTGAGACCAAAAATCCAGGATGTCGGACAACACAGCATGTAAACAAAGTTTAACATGTTTCTGGTGAGTTTGTTATGCGGTGAATGAACTCAATACACATAGGCAAGTCATTGGGGAGGATTTATGAAAGCATTTCTGGGCAGGATGAGACTTGAAGTGTTTATGTTCCACTTCGTCATCATGACTTCCCTGTCTGGTGATTAAATTCAAGATTTTCTAAATATCACATAATTGATGTATGGAATATTGCAGAAATAAAGAAGACAACCAAACATCAAGCAAACTAGTGCAACAAACAAGGGAGGCCGCACGGATCATTCATTGGCTTTTCAGAAATTACATTTTCTGTTTTTTTCTCTGTAAAAATGTTGATAAACCCACGCACGCCTGCTTTCATCACATCGAGTCTATTTGCAGCTTTTAACATGTACACTTAGGGGGACATAAATAGTAACTCTCCAGAACAGATTTTAATATTTCACGTAGCTGTTCATTTCTTCTTAGCTTAGCCTGTCAGATTTAACCTTAGCTTGTACAAAGGTTTATCCAGGTCATGAGCTTTTCAGAAACCCGCTGTCTCACTCGGACTGTGGCCTCAGTGGGGAAGACAAAACTGGGGTATTGAGAAAATGCTCTAAACAACTGTCCAGTGAGACAGTTCACTTTGCTAGGACCTTTTTATCGTCTCCAGTGCTGCTGTTTGGTTCTGTGGTAGTGTCCTTGTAGTGGGATGCAATTAAAACTAGTTTTAGCAAAAGGCTGCTTGGGATTACAACCCTCCCCCCCTGAAACCTACAACTTTGAAGAGAAGAAAGGGAGAAGAAGCCATTTGGCTGCTCAGTCGACAAACACACACACTACACAGCATCTGCAGCATGGAATGAGCAGGGAATACAAACAGGATGCGAACATTTGAAACAAATTGAGCGCAGAACCAACAGGCTGAAATCAGGTTGATGGCAGCAACATGTGTAGTTGTGATTCTCAAGATCCTTTATCTGAAGAAGCGTAAGAGATAGAGCAATGGAAATTGGACCTATCCCCACTGTCGGCTTTCCAACGGCACCACTATTAAGGTTGTCCGACTCTTGCTTAGGGTTAGGTCCGGCGTTAGGGTTAGAGTTAAGACCTTCACCAAGCCTGTGCAAGATACAGACAAAAAGGGGTGCATTGGGCACCCCTTTTTTGCATTTTTCCACAAAGCTGGAGAAGTGTTTCCTTTTGCGCTGTCCGTGAAGGAATACATTGTTAAAGTATGAACTACCCCCCAAGACTAAGTAAGGGGTTTGTCAGATGCAAAGAGAGATTGTTCAGACCAACAGGAAATTACTTCAAATACTCATCAAAAGATGATTTTTATTTAGTGCGAGTAGAAGACCATCAATAGCTACTCAAAGTCAAGAGAGCAGAGAGCAATAGAGCCATTAGAAATATATTAACAATATATCCACATCTATTTCACTTGGACAGCCGGAGTTACAGATTTCACTGGTTTCTAACTTATTTAGCAGCTCTCAGACCAAATAATGAAAAATTGAAAAACCTAACCTGTCTTTAGTGGGATTCCAAGCTCAAGGCAACCTTAAAAAACTAAAGTTGTGGACAGTCAGTAGACCTGTCTTTGTGCATGAACGGCAAGGATAACCGCCACATAGAATAAAACAGAGCAGAGCAAAAAAGCATGCAGACTCCATCTTGGTTGATTAAATGCAACTAACTAGCTGTTCTTCATCCTCTCAGTGCACCCTTCTCTCCAAAAAACCTCTAACTGCAGTTCTCAGAGGCAAGGACTCCACATGTTCCGGATGAAGGTACATCACAAAGCGACTCACGGGCCTGAAACACATTGTTGAATGCACACAATGATAAAAATCATCAAAAACACGGCAGGGTTACATTTTACCAAAATGGTTTTATTTTACAAGAATTCTTGATCTCCCAAAATCTCAGCATTCAGTCGAAGCATGGCCTTGCCTTGAGGCCGCACATTTTCAGACTGAGATCATCTTGCGCTGCGAGGGTGCAAAGAATCATTGTATTCATTGTATGTGCTATAATGAAAGGTGCCTTTATAGAGGCTCGTTCTTAACAGTTCTTTGAGGCTGATAATACAAGTCTTGTATGTTTTGGCAAATATTCTGGCCCATTTCAGTAGAACACGATCAACATCATGGACAAATTAGGCTGGGTTCTGAGTTGAGCTGGTTTAGTGAGTTACTGAAAGTCAAAATCATCCGTTTCATGCATTTACAAATGAAGCAAAGAAAACCCCATTAAATTTGAAATCCGTTGAAATTCCCCTATAAATAATTCAAAAGCCAATACTTCATTACTACTGGACAAGGCAAGGAAACACGCTGTGACTCAATTTGAAACACGACAGTAAAAGCAAAATTTGACATGTGCACATTTTAATATCACCATAATCACTCAGCAGTGGACTCATACTGCACTTAGCTTTTCTTCATGATTACAGCTCATTTTCTCCAAAATAAAAGGAGCCTATCCCAGCGGTCATTGGGTTGACATTGAGTTGCTCGCCAGCCAATCACAGTGCCTTGTATAGAGACATATAACCATTTAAACATCCGGGCAATTTAGGATCTCCTGCATGATTTAGGACTGTGGGGGGGAAACTGAAATTAATTTGAATCAGAGACCCTATTGCTGTGAGGAGGAAGCGTTAACTGCTGCACCATATGACTTTTGACATGGTTTGATATTAAACAAATCAGTTTTGTTTTTTACGATTTCATATGTTGGTGGGACTCATTTGTAAAGAATACTCTCTGTATTGTAATTCAATGGAGCACATTGTTTGCAAGAAAAACACATGAATTCCCTGATAAATCTGATATAACATTAATGGGGATGATTTCTGCAGAGAAGTGATTTCTGCAAACATGTGATCCGTAATTTTTATTAGAGGAATTAGATATAACTTGTTCTTATGGCTCCATGTTTTATGTTTATTATCTTTTCCCAGCACATGTATGTATAAAAATTTCACGTAATGGCACTGTGAAAGGGAAAAAATAAATAACTGCCTCGTTTCGATAAATGAGTCATGATCCAACGTGAGTTGCGATTACAAGATTTGTTCAGAAAGAAAAACAGCAGTGAAAGATTAACCTTCAGCTCCATGAAATGAGATTAGGAGTACAAGTGCCCCACTTTTACTTTTGTTCACCAAACATTAATTCATTTATTATTTCTGATACAAAGAGCTGCCCGATGAAGGTGAACAGAGGTTTATTTGAGCGTACCAAGTGAATTACATTTATTCAACGTACTGACCTATTTTAGTGATACGATGAAAATAATGTCATTATAACAGCATAAGATGGCATATTGGTGCAGTAGTTAGCATTTCCTTCCTACAACAAGAAGGTCCCTGGTTCAATTCTGACAGGGGACCTTTCTGTGTGGAGTGTCCAAGTACTTCCTGTGTCTGCAATAGGGCTCTCCGGTTTCCTCCTACAGTTCATCAGTTTCTCAGACGTGTGTATGATTGTATGTGCTACATACTATGTGCAGCCCTGTGATTGACTGGCGACTGGTGGGGTGAACCCGCTGGGAGACAGCTGGGAAACCCTGCAGTCTAGAGAATGAGTGACTGAATGACAGCATGTGTTTCATAATGAAGTAATAACAACTAGGTTCTTTTGGATATTACTTTTGCAATGACTGTGAAATGGAATGCTGCTTGCGGTTCTGTCATTACATGCTCAGTGTGATTTACATGTTTTGTGCTTCTAATGATTGAAAATTGACAATTGATCTATGTAATTGTTTATTACAGGAAGCTTTCAGAAATAGATAGAATTTGATGAAATGCAAATTGAATAATGAAATATTAGGAAAGTAATTTTTCATGGGAAGATGGGCTTTGGTTGGTGTTGAGTCATAAATTAAAAGGTACTGATGTCAGTTGAAAGGATGTGTTGAGCGCCAGACGCATGTTCAGCTTTGAAATGTTTCATTAACTGTGAATTAAAATGAAAATGTCTCAGCATTAAACTGTGACACGATCACCGGTATTCAATATTCCTGTTCTGGTAAACTTCTTGTTTCATTTGACGATGAGCTACTTCACCTGCCTCAAATTGAACCCCATCCACACTCAATCACTTATTTATCAAATTTTCTGATTCCTTGTTGCACACAGAGGGAGGTCAAGCGGGTGGAAGGAGGATCTTGAGAAGAGCAGAGGTGACTTTTTCTTGAGACTGAATCAAAATAGATTATATAAGATCCAGTGGAGTACTCTGCCAAAGGTCACTCTTGATGAGACCTGAAGGAGTGAAAATTTTCATTTCACCAACTTCGGCCCTTCAAACAAGATGCGTTATTGAGAAACACTATTAAGTACATAGTAAGCCTGATATTTCTTTTGGAGATAAAGTCAGAGAGGCTAGGCTGAGATAGTTTAGTCGTGTACAGAGGATGGATCGTGAATATCTTGGTAGAAGGATACTGGGATTGGAGCTGCCAGATAGGAGGCAAAAGAGGAAGACCAAAGAGAAGATCTATGGATGTAGTGAAAGAGGAGATGTATTTAGTCGATGTGAGAGAAGAGGAAACAGAGAACATGGTTAGATGAAGGAGGTTGATTCACTGTGGCGACCACAGAAGGGAAAAGCTTAAAGGAAAAGAAGAGTGATATTTCCTCTCTGTGTCAAACTGCACCATGAAAATTTCACATATCCTTTCAACCATCTTTTCCGGTGCTACAGTTCCTTCCCTAACTTTTAGTGTTTTCAACACTGAAGAATAGATGATGACGGCTCCAGGTTCGACCAAAATATCTCGGCAACTTGAATGCTGCCATGTGCAGCTTCAGGTACGGGATGGACAAATAATAAGAGCAGATTTGCCAGAGGCCAAATATACAGGCATGTCAAAAATATTAAGGGAAAATCAATTGGGAATGAATGAACAGGCTGAAAATGGGCGCGAGCCTGTCCTGCAGCAGTATTTCTTCATAACAGGCCTAATACAAATCCTCACCAAAAGAATTTTGAATATCTTTCAGGAAAGTAGTATGCCTTCACGGTCTAAATGTTATGACACAGAGCATGAACTTTTCACATTGATTTGATTTCTGATACGCCCGCTCTGCAGCAGCAGCTTTCTGTGTGTCTTTTACACACTGACCTTCTAACCTCATAGTCAAACTTTGTTGAGTCTTGGTGGTAAATTACCGTTGGAGAAAACCTCGTTTCTCTGCTTGTACGTTTTGGGGTGCCAAAGGAAAAAAATCAAAAATGGGAGAGATAGATTGGGGAGCAGAAGAGCAAAAAAAAAAAAAAAAAATCAGTTAATTAAAAGATACATCTTTTTTTATTTTCCTTTCATCTGTGTGTCATTAACACCTTGGGAGATTGTGGTCCAATTAAACTTGGACCAACTGAGACGATGTCTGCTGTTGGGGGAGAGATGCTAACGCTGTGGCCTCTTCATCTTCAAATCAACCCCAGGAAAATTGGATTCAGATGACAGCATGACGGCACATCAGGGCTTCCCATACTCATTAACACTCCTTCTGAAGGAGTGCAGGGGAACTAATACTTGACTGCAGTTTGTTTCATTTTTTTCCAAATCTGTTAAGAACTTTGCATTCAAAGTACATAAACAATGTTAGAAGATTTTTGATATGAGCTCTCAAAAGTAAACCAGTGTTTATCTAGATTAATTAATTTTCATGATTATCTGGAGTCAAATTATTACTGCTATTAAAGCATGCACGGCTTGAAATGACACAAAATCTGATGTTTCCACTCACTGGCGTGGATTGTTGCTCCCACTGCTGTTTGTTGACGAAGACCAACTCGAACAACATGGCTGACAATTGCACCAGCAGAAAGCCACATCAGCAGCTAAAAGATATAAGGCCTCATTCATATGAATATTTGTCCAATTAAAAAATATGTGGTTGGTCAAATGGTGGGGTTGCTGTGTTTACTTAATTTATTTAATTGTTATTCTGAAATCTGGATACCATGTTTGTTGACACATGCTAAGTGTGTACTGTATATATATATATACAACTGCATCACATTCTGTCAAGAGTTTTTTTTTCACTCCAAAGATAAACAATGTGTCAGTATCTATTGTTATTATGCTGAATTAATCAACGATGACCACCGTGATTAATTGAATCAAAAATTTAACAGCTGCACTTTTTTTTACATTTTTAATTCAAAATAATTTCAGAAAGACAATACTTAATAATTGGTAAACTATAAAGGGGATTATTTAAGGGGCTGATGTGATGTGGGGAGAACACACACACAAATACAATGAAAGAAAAACCCTCAGTTACAGAAACAGTGGTTGTTACCCTTGTAGACACAGCATTTAAGTCATTATTGTTAGCATTGTTAGCCTTGTTGAATTTGGGTTTTGTGTAACTTTGCTTATGTATTTAACAAATACAGGCATCTTTGACCAGAACAATGGAGGAGGAGAGATTATTTGTTGAGGTCAAGAAATACCCTGAGGTTTTCTTAGCACATTTTTATGAGGACAATGGATAATAGGTTATTGCCTAACTCTGTAGACTGGTTCTTCCGGTTAGAAATTAGGTTTGAAGTACAGCTTGAAGATGAAAACAGCAAGTTTCATGGTGGGACATATTTTTCTTAGAAAAAAATATAAAATCAAATAAACACCCACCTCTCCAATGTAGGTAATAGAAAACTGAATTACACAATAGTTTTAGATTTAAGGTTAGTTTTTCACTGGTGTTCCAATTCTTTTTATCAACCATCTTCAAGAAGAAAAGCATAAATCAACTTTTTTTTTTTTTCCATTTTTGCCCATGGCTTAAATGTTCATAGTTCAAATGTACATCTAGAATTCCTCCACACAGATTTAAGAAACTCAGTCTAGTGACAATGACCAATCGCACACACACGCACACACACACACACACACACACACACACACACACACTTGAAGAGATGATCACTCCACAGTGACAAAATGAATAATCAGTGTGGAGGCTTCCAATGTGAGCAGAGGATGCTCTTCCGTTATTTGCCCTGCATGGATGCAAGCCAGAAAAATAAAGCCAGTAAATATATCAACGGCGGGGTGGAGGAGATGTTGGTGGCTGGGTGGGGTATGGAATGAAGGGTGGAGAATCATGATGACTTCAAGCTATAAATCTGAAGATACAATCTTTGATGCTGTAGACCTTATGTTGTCAAAATAGAAGTCCAGGATAAAGTGCCACAGACTGTTTTCTGTGAGGAATACCAAGAGTCTTGGTACTCCTCACAGCTTAGGAAGGTCACTGGCTGTGGCTACAGGGATTCAGACTCAGTTCAGCTCATACAAAAAAACAAATTTAACTTTCATGTGATGACAATGTGAAGCTCCTGTTTCAATGTGGACTTGTTTCAGCTTCTTGTCAATTCAGCTTCATTCTCCAGCAAATCATTCTAATGCCACAATGCAGCGTAACAGAAAGATACTTTTAACTGAAACTCCTCAAGCACCTCTTCATCAGCTCATCAGCTCTTCAACGCTCTCTCAGATGCAGTTAGTCATCACACTGCCACTCTTCAACAATGGACCAAAACCATCTTATCCCTTCCGGTTTGTTTTCTTTTTTCCCCGAAAGTCATCATAGCTGATTCCCCTCTGCAATGTAGCTCCTTTCATATCCTGGAAACATTGGATCAGTCACAATGGTTCATGATAAATAGAATAGAAAAGAAAAAAAACAAAATAAACACCCAATCCGCAAGGACATGAATATTATTTAGGCTTTTATTTAGAATTAGTGGTCCCTGACTACTGGCAGGTCTGATGCCACCAGCAAGGTCCATTAACAAGCCGAAGGCCATTTGGTCGATTGTAGAGTGCGTCCTTGCATATAAATTGTTTATTTTAATTAAATTAGGGATTAAGCCTTGAAAGTTAGCTGTAAGATGCTTTAATCGGCAGGTAATTGAATTGTCCAGTGAAGCCAGAAGTGAAGTTGGCTGATCTTGTATTTTTGAATAGGACCAGAGAGCTGGGAAGCAGCATCTTAGTAAAGCACGGATAACACTCGAGAGTATTAGAAAGAATCCAAACAAGAGCAACAGAAGGCATAAAAACCCTCTGGAATAAAAAATGAGAAAGTGAAATATAAAATATTTTGTCAAGGGTGTGAGGTTGACCTTAGTTTGCTGCTCAACCATTCTCCTAGGACAGAGAGTACAGCACCTTTTTTGGGATTGCTAAGATTAGGGTCGATATCGATTTGGTGTGAATGCAAGAAGGTCCCTGGTTCAAATTCAACGGGGGCCTTTCTGTGTTTTCCCCCGAGTTTTCTCCCACAGGCCAAAAAACAAGCGGTTGGTTAGAGACTCTAAATTACCAAGATGTGTGAATGAGAGTGAATGATTGTTTATCTCTACATGGGGCCCAGGGATTAACTGCCGACAAGCACAGGGTGTACCCTGCCTCTTGTACAATGGCAGAGGCAATAGGCTACAGTAGGATAAGTGGTGGAGCAGATAATGAATGAATAAATGTTTATAGAACAAAATCAAATCCAATAGGTCCAGCAACTGTCTGTCGGTGGGGGGGAGGAGGGGTGAGGCTGCGAAATGGGCCGCAATCAATCACCATCCCTCTCAGCCTTCCAGCCCCTACCTGTGGAATAAGACAGAAGGCAGGAGCAACACGTCACAGTTTATTTTTGGACCATTCAAAGTTGGGCCATTGGTGTCCTCCGGGGGGGGTGTGTGTGTGCTGTGTCTGGACGCTTTCCTGGCAGATGAGGAGAACAGCCCTTTCTAAGGGCAATAAAGTTACCAATTAGTATAAAAGCTTTGTGGATATTCCTCTTTCACCTTGTGAATGTGACATTTGGGGTCCTATAAAATACTGCTGAAGAGCAGCCGGTGGCAGCTGAAAAGCACTTCTGGTCTGAAGGCGTAAATGAATTCACAAATCCATTGTGACTCATTCCTCTCAGAAAACTGTCGTTGTTGGCATGCTGATTCAAGAGCGACGGTAAAACACCCAATGCTCACGTCTTGACATCTGACTTTGATGAAAGGCACCTTTCCAATTAGACAATAACATGTTTTCATTTTTCTGCCATCTTGGATTATAATTTCCTTAACCTCAATCCACCAACAATGACAAACCTAATATGGGTTAACCAAAATTATTTGATTGGTTCACTGCCATACAGGATTCATAAAAGTACAGGTGGTTTTGTGTCTACTTGAACTATTAAAATAAATGATAAAAGTGTGATGTGGAAACTTCAGTCCTCAAGTTTGAGTCCCGTGTGCTTGCATGTTCACTTAGAAAGAAATAATATTATGAAAAAAGCCAAGCTCACTTTTTTGCGGTGGGGGGGAACAATCTAAATCTGACAGGAGATAATCTCTTAGTGTCCTGAATCTGTCCTGAGATCTGAGGAAGAACCATACCTTTGGAGTTGCAGCTCCCCTTCACCAATCTGTTTTTAAGTGAAGTCACTGATTCCACGATAGACTGTTGCAATCTACTCTCTTTGATACCATTTTGGCTTCAACCCCCCATATAGTATGTCCTCAAAATGCTTTTAACAGCCTATGTTAAACAATCTCAAATTGTTGCTCTCAGCTTACACACAACACAGAGGAGCTGGAGGAGGAAGATATTTTTATACCTCTGTGTTAAATTTCTCACAAATTAATACAAATGTACAAATTTTATATAAATATTCTTTATTATTTGCCCACTAACCTCATTTGAAGTTGTGGTGAAAAAATGTTGTTATTTCTCCCTCAAAGTTATAATCAAGGTCTGAAAATCCAAAACCCAGTTAGATTTAACTGATCAACCGTAACTTGATTCAAACTGTGATTAGACTTCAGTGTTCCTATTTTAAGTCTATTTTTAACAGAAACAAACTTATTTTTTCAAGTCCTTTGGACGTTGTTGAAGTGACTAGTTTATCTGAGAAGTGAAGCAGGATGGTTTTCCAATAAAACTTACCAGCAGAGAGAATAGGACTGATGTGTGACTCCAGAAAAATGCATCAGGTGTCCCACTTTGGACATGCATTGGTCAAGTTACATTTGGGTTATGATCAGAAAGCCCAGAAATTCCAGTTTTGCATCTGTACTTGTTGTGCATGGAGTTCATGTGTACTCTCTGTGCCTAATGGCTTCTCCCAAGGTTTCCCTGGCTTCCCACCCGCAGGCCAAAAATGTGTTTGTCTAGTCCAAAGTGTTGCCAGCAACCACTGCAAGAAAGTAACATGTAAGGTATCTCTAACCTGTAATTTCATCCAACATTATGCTGTTTATTGGATGTGCTGCTGTAAGCTGTTCTGTTATGTTTATGCCATTACTCCTTTCCACCACAATCGGGTAGTGTTCTTGAGCAGAGGAATTATTGCTGATGAGACTTTGAAATTACACGTTTCTGACATCCTTGTTTGAGGTCGGCTTGAGCTGCTCAGCAGTCCGAGTGATGATCCCTTTCTTTATCCTTGTTTATGAACGACTGAGCCTCTTTAGATGGTTTTTCATATCCTACCATGAAACATTGCGCTGCTACAAGTCTATCCTATCACCTGTAGATGTTGTTGCACCAAACATAAACATATTTACAAAAAAACAATGAAGCTCACAAGATCGATCACTAAATAAATTGTATTTGTAAAGTGAATGTCAACCAGAGGAGGCACATTCTTGATGTCATTTATTCATTTATATCTTGCATTTTGCACTGACTTTTTGTAATCCGACGTATTTACTACGACTTGCAGCTATCTACATTTTGCTAGTTGTAGAGGCCCATCAGCTTGGGTTTCTATTTATAACTTGGCATTTGTTATTAAATGCGTTCTACACCTATGAGTATGAGAAATGTCCTTGTTCAATTGCCGAAGCAGGCAGTAAATTCAGTAAGTGCATGTCTACTGGTGTGATCGTAATTGAAGTGGCAGATGGCAGAAGCAATCTATGTGCTTTCAACTTAAATGGCTGAATCACTGAGATGTTGTGAAAGTCCGTGTTATCAGGGCACTTAGTTTTTTTCTCCTTAGATGTTTCATAGTATCGCTAACTGAGTTAAATTTAAGCTTGGCTTTTAGATGAACTTACGTTGATCAGAAACAGTTTCATCTACAGCTGGAGATTAAGGCTGGTTGTTAACTGGTTAACTGAGAGGGATGATCTCGTAGCACAAAATGAAATTCATGGCATCAAAGGACATCACTTGACTAATTTGAAAACGAAAACATACTCTGGTGTTGATACCCTGGTTTTGAATATAACTGAAGGACATTCTTAAAACTTTGTTTCATCCAGATGCTGCTCATACGAGATTAAAATGCATCCTGATAGAATTGCTTAGTCAAAAAGACCCCTCTGAATTTCAATTGCATTTTTCTCTGTTGTCTACAGAGGGTGATGACTGACGCTGAATAGAGGAAGCACCGCTGACAGAAGAAGAAGGTTAAATTTCGGAGCACTCCTCTGTACCATAGTTTTGATGGGGGATTGATTAAAAGAAGATATGAAAATGAATGACAATACATAATAAAATATAAATAATTTCCTCAATATTCCTCCTGAATATGGCCAATGTGCCAATATGGATGAGAGCATCCCTGTCCCAGCTGTTTCTTTTCCAGCAGTTTCATCACAAATGGGATGAAGGGTATAAGGCTTGTAGAAAAAAAAGGAGAATTGCTTAATCTATCTATCTATCTATCTATCTATCTATCTATCTATCTATCTATCTATCTATCTATCTATCTATCTATCTATCTATCTATCTATCTATCTATCTATCTATCTATCTATCTATCTATCTATCTATCTATCTATGTTGGACCTATAATCGGCACAACTGTATTATTACAGTTAATTAAATGAATTAAGTAAATAATATCAAATGAATTAAATATGCTAAAAATTAAAATAAATATTAACTAATTTATTAAGGACGACGAGCTTGTTCCAGTCCAGTTTTTCCCACTGAGTTATAAGATATTGTGGAAGGTTCAGCCGTCCACAGGAGTGATAAACTTGAATGCAAATAGTAAGCAGTGAATATATCCCCCGTTTCATCAAATGCAGTACTAGGATAATAATCTTTTTCAGAGAAAGTTTTTTTTCCACCTGGGTTTGTCTGTTTTTTGGAGCCGAGAATGTGAGGAACGCATTTGAAAGCAGCCACCGCCATTTGCAGCCACTGATAATATCAACCAAAGCTGTGACACCAAAAAGAAGAATGAACGCCAACTCGGGGATTACAGGAACTAAATCTCTGTCAAAGTAAAAATAGGTGAATTTTAAGCGAACTATCTCTGGTTCCTTTTTTCCCTCAACAAAAGTACCAACTTTTCTTCTCACTTGATTGGATAAGTTCTAATATGTATTATTTACATTACTTTTTGATCAACACAAATGTTGTGGACGTGTTATACATCCAGGAGATTGCGATATAAAATGTATTTGAAAATCAAAGTACCGCCAAGGAACAGCGTGAAATTTAACTGTGACCAACAGCGCCGCAAGTTCACTTTCGCTGAGTGTATGGATATGTTTCAGTAAATCTATTCATTGAGCCATTGGTTCACAGTCACGGTCTAAAGTCATGGGCCAAGCATACCTGCCTTAAAAATTCTAAGAAGTTTTCTTTCTTTATTTTCCCGGGTAGCCACCAAAGATCGGCTACAGTCATTAGAGACATAATTACACCTGGTGCCACGTTGTTGCATCTTGGGTGAAAGTGGATGCGCAGCCGACTCCAGCGTCATCACATGTAACATCCGACACATCATCTCATTATTCATATTGCACCAGTGGATGGAGGTGAATGCACAATTTCACACTGCAGGATTCGCACAAGTAGGTAGAATGAAGAAACAGCCTAATGTGTCCCGTGTTTTGCAATTTGAAGCTGCAATCACAGCAGTGTTTCCACTCATCATCTCGCCTAGCAGTCCTGCTTTCTGGACATTGCTAGTCCATGAAACCGTACTTCATTCTGAAGACTTGGCTGTGAAGGCTGCGCACGAGTGATGATTGGATTCCTACAATAAGGAGGAAGAAAATGGCCATTGTAAACAGTAGTGTGAAATATCACATGTTAAAGTATCAATGCTGAGGGGTAATGCTTCATCTCCAAAATAATGCAGTATTGCAATAGTACTGTAATGGAGAACGCTGAGTGTATGTCTGGGTACATCAGCACTTGTGTTGACAACGTCGTGCCCAGTCAGGAAGTTCCACAACCAGAAGCCTTGGCTGAACATTCAGATTTGGCACATGTTGCATGCCTGCTTTCATGCACTTAGGTCAGGCAATGAGACAGAGCACAGAGCTGTTAAGAATGGACTGAAGAAGGTTATCTGAACAGCCCAGAGGCAGTACAGAGAGAAGCTGGATGTCTTCTACCCCACTGTTGACCCTGAGTGGATGTGGAAAGGCCTGCAGCACATCAGTGACTACAAGTCCACCTCCAGCATCAACACAGACAACCTGTCGGACAACCTCAACAACTTCTACACACGCTTCGAGAAACCCAACCACACACGGAGGTGAGTCACACACACGATGGAACCACACACGATGGTTTTGCTGTTTCAAGAGCACAACCATCATCTCCCTCCCCAATGGGATGCCACCCACCAGCCTGAATGACTGGCCAATAGCAATCACTCTGATCATCGTAAAGTGCTTCAAGAGAATGGTGCTGGCCCGCATTCAGAACGACATACCAGAAACCCTAGAAACCCCCTGCAATTTGCATACCGGCTCAACAGGTAAGCTCCGCATTCAACGCGGTTGGCATGTCACCTAAGATCCTCAGCAGCTTCTACAGCTGCATTGGTGAAAGCATACTGACCAGTTGCATGACTGTGTGGTACGGCAGCACCACTGTTCTGGACCCAGACATCTGCAGCGAGTGGTAAAGACTGCAGAGAGGATCACCAGAACCCTACTGCTTCCTTTGCAGAGCATCTACCAGAGTCCATAGGAGAGCTGCCTCCATCGCCAAAGACCACGCCCACTCCCAATGCTCACTTGCACCTGCACTTTGTGAGTTGCACACCAAACTGCACTCAAATGTCTTATTGCACTTCCACTGTTCTACTGCAATGTTCTTATTTATATCTATAATCATATCTATAATAATGTTTACACTCTTTCTATCAGCACATTTGGATAAATGCACTGCGGCGAGCAAAGTGGAAATGTCACTGTGCAGGGAAACACGTTTTTACCCTGTACATGTGGCAATATAGGCTTTGAATTGCTTTGAATCTTTTTGAATAACTTTGAATCTTTTGAATCTCTTGGCCGGGGTGGGGGGCTTCTGCGTGGCGCAGGAGGTAGAGCAATTGTTTTTGGAACCAAATATTCCTGGTTCAATTCCCAGCTCCTTCTAGTGTGTCAAAGTGTTGTTGAGCAAGACGCTAAACCCCTAAATGCTCCCCTGGCGCTGGTTGACAGCATGCCGACTGCTCATGGTTCATCCATGATGGGTAATTGCAGAGAATGTCTTTCCCCATGAGGGATTAGTAAAGGATAAATTACTATTATTATGGCAAAAATTATGAAAATTTATCATTTAAGTTTAAAAAAAAAAACAGAAAAAGAGAAATATATCATAACAATATGGGCCTGCTGCATCAAGGGACTATGAGTTGGCTGCGGAAGCATTACCCCTGAATGGTTTAAGATAAGTCAGCCCTGACTATTAGTTTTTATCAAAAATTGAAGTTTTAAGCTTAAACATAGATTTAATGTCCTCCTTCCGGGCTTAGACTTGAACACGGTTCAACAGGAGAGGAGGACAGATTAGAACTCTGGTTCTATCCGGGTAGGATTTTAAATTTTATTTCAAATTTTACATGGAGACATGGCAGAAAGGCAAATACCAGTGAAGCATGTTCTCCTGCCGTAACACAGCAGGTGCAATCCGGATCAAGAGGGGAGTCTTAGCGAGTCGGTGGAAAAGCTTCAAAATAAGGGATTTCATCAATCCTGTCCTGAAGCCGGGGACAAGTTCTTCTTATTTCCATTTTTTTGTTTGTTTTTCAAATTAATGTGCGTCACTTTAGCAACATTAAAAATAATTAGAGACAATGTGACCAAAGCAGCCTCAGGTCTCCCTGGGTCAGCCTTTGTGGGGGGCAAAGTCCAGATAAATGCAGATGGTTGTGTCAAGGAAGGTTATGTGGCGTAAAGCTTTTGCCAAAACCAAACATGCGAATCAAACCTAATAATGTCATATATATACAGAGTATATACAGTGAAAGTGGTTAGCAAAGAAGGAGTGGGACACTAAGGGGACTGAAGGGAACAGACAGGGTACAGGGAGATACAGCATAAGGTAAAGATTGAGGTAGCAAAGGCAAAACAAAGGGCATACAATGACCTGTATACACGGTTGGACAGTAAGGAGGGAGAGAATGATCAGGTTTGCAAAACAGAGAGATAGAGATGGAAAGGATGTACAGCAGGTCCAGGTGATTAAGGATAGAGAGGGAAATGTATTGACAGATGCTAGAAGAGTGTTGGGAAGGTGGAAAGAGTACTTTGAAGAGCTGATGAATGGGGAAAACGAAAGAGCGGCAAGGGTAGAAGAGGTGACTATTGTAGACCACAAAGAAGTAGAAATGTGTAAAAGTGAAAGAGTTCTACAGACGCAGTATTTGTTTTGAGAATGCTAATAGAGACGTACAGAGAAGGTCATAGGGAGCTGCATTGCGTTTTTGTGGACCTCGAAACAGCATATGACAGGGTGTCAAGAGAGGAGCTCTGGTATTGTATGGGGAAGTCTGGAGTAGCAGACATCAGGGATCAGCTCTGAGCCCCTTCTTGTTTGAAGTGGTGATGGACGGGTTGACAGATGAGGTTAGACAGGAATCTCCATGGACCATGATGTTTGATGATGACATTGCGATCTGTAATGACAGCAAAGAACAGATTGAGGAAAATCCAGAGAGATGTAGGTATACTCCGGAGAGGAGATGAATGAAGCCTAGTCACAGCAAGACAGGGTATTTGTGTATGAATGAGAGGAACCCGGGAGGAAATGTGAGGGTACAGGGAGTGGATATCAAGAAGTTGGAGGATTTCACGTCCTTGGGGTCAACAGTCCAGTGCAGCAGAGAGTGTGGAAAAGAGGTGAAGAGACAGGTTCAAGCAGGTTGGAATGGGTGGAGAAAAGTGTCAAGGGTATTATGTGGTAGAAGACTATCGGCCAGAATGAAAGGAAAGGTGTAGAGACCAATGGTGAGACCAGCGATACTGTATGGCCTAGAAACAGTACCAATGACGAAAAGACAGGAGGCAAACCTAGAGGTTGCAGAGATGAAGATGCTAAAGTTTTCTTTTGGAGTGATGAGGATAGATAGGATCAGGAATGAGTCTGTCAGAGGAACAGCACATGTGAGATGTTTTGGTGAGAAGGTCAGAGAAGCCAGACTGAGATGGTTCAGTCATGTACAGAGGAGGGATAGTAAATATATTGGTAGACAGATGCTGGAATTGGAGCTACCAGGTAGGAGGTCTTCGGGAAGACCAAAGAGAAGATTTATGGACGTATTGAGAGAGGATATAAAGGTAGTTGGTGTGAGAGGAGGAAACGGAGAATGGGGTTAGATGGCGAAGTCTGATTCAATGTGGCAACCCCAAAAGGGAAAAGCTAAAAGGAGAAGGAGAAGAAGAAGAAGAAGAAGAAACAATGTGACTGATATCTTCATTTTGGATAGTGTCAAGACCAGGAAGTTGTGATTGTCCACACCTGTCACCCCTCTCTATTTTAACGTTGATTGCGTCCACCTGTTTCCATGTCGTCGTGCACATTTGTATGGGTTTCCCGTTGTCCTGTGCTGGTTCATCTGGTTCCCATTGCCCATGTCATATCAGGTTTATTGAATTTTGCATTTGTGATTCGTTTTCCCTCATTGGAAGTTTCTGCTTTTCACTTTAACAGAGATTGTTGTTACTTGTGTTTGGGTTCTCAGTTGGCCTGGTCATTCTGTTAATCATCTGGGGCTCCGTGCCCCGCTATATCAAACTGTAAGTATTATCTGTATGACAGTTTACTGTTTCTCAATAATATTGCTAAGGAGGAACATATCCATCGTGACAAGTATTCATTCAAACAAGAATAATATGAGATAACCGTGCAAAATGGAACTTTCATGACTTTTTTTTCCCCTTCAACAGTCTGACAAAATACTCCAACCAGCTGAGCACAGTGCCTTGTTTGCTGGACAAATGTCCAAGTTTCTGCAGCTTCATTTGCATTTGGGTGTTAGGTGGCGCCTCCCAGCTAGAGGGTGCCTAGTTCGATATTTGTATGTTCTGCTTGTGTGTATGTGGGTTTCTTCCCATTGTCCAAAAACATGGAATAGGTTTGTTGGAGACCCTAAATTGTCCAGATGTGTGAGTAAATGGTTGAATGTCTGTGATAGGCTCCCACTGACCCTGACCGCATGATAAGCGGTATAGAGATTGCACGATTGCATGAATGGGATAAAATCATGGCCATCTTAAAATTGTTTTTGTGAAGTTTTTCAGAAAATAGTTGCTTTTAGGCAAAAAATAATAATTTTTGTCAGATTTCCAGGACAATTATTTTAGGAAAGTGACAGAATTCAAGTAGTAAATACTACTTGTTATCCAGCAGGAAAGTCCATTTGCAGTTGCTTGTGATGTTTCAGATATCCATGCAAAGGTTGGTTTAATGGGGGAGCCTCCAAAATAGCCTGTGAGTAATGGGAATGGCTGACATAACAGAGGTTGTGGAAGTGGATTCTGACGGAATTCAAACGACATCTAGTCAGCCACATTTCTGACTTTTGGGGCTAAACTGGATTTTCTGTTTTCATTTGCCCTAAGTCTGAAAAATTATGGCCAGAAGTGTTTTCTCTGTTCTGTGCATGAAACAATTGCTGCAGGACTCTGCTGTAGGAATTCAACCTCCAAAATCTATTTTACTGTTTGAGGTGAAATGGCTTGGGTTCTTGGACTTAGACTGTTCTGATTTGACACCTCTTGTGGAGGATAGTGATATCCCTTTAGGTTTCGACCAGTGGCTCTTAACCTTGTCAGAGGAACTGAACCCCACCAGTTGTGCATTCCCTGCACCCGTCCTTATTGGAAAAATAAAATGATTTTTTCATGGGTATATGTTTAACTGGTGCACAAAATGATCCGTGCTACAACCTCACTGTGTTCAAAGAAAAAAACAGCAAAACATTATTTTCACACAAAAACAATAATGAATAGGAAGCAATAAGGAAATGTTTCCCGAGTTTTGCCGGTGCTAGACTGGAAATGTTCAATCTTGGAATTGCAAATCATGCAGTTCGGACACTTACTCCCATTACACATATGAATCCATATTGTGCATATTCGTCTGACCACTTTCTTTTTTTGCACGGCATAATTGGTATGACGGGATTAAAATATCAAGCAAGAAATCACACAACGTACCATCATGACAGTCACAAGTTGACTACTGAGCCAGTGATGGTGAAGTAGGGCATGTCATCACGAATTATGAGTCGGGTGTGTGTCTTGACCTCCGCCGTACCCCTGGGGTTCGATCGAACCCAGGGCAAGAACCATTGGTTTAGACTATCCCTTTCAACAGCAGGATAATTGAAATCTTAAAGCAAGCAGGTAGTCACAAATGCAAAACTGTTCGCAGCTTTAAAACTCATGATGGAACTCGGAAAGAGGCCTTTTGAAGTTTCCATCTATTGCTGCTGTGTCTGTTTAGCCATTGCCAATTGACCTGTGCAATCCCAGCTGTCAACACTGTAGAGCTTAACGTTGCAGACTGCTGGTTGCAGTGGCCTTGTTGCCCTGTAACTGAGTAGCACCCACGCGTTCTCTAGAACACTCAGTTATGATGTGAATGTAAATTCAGGTTTAGGATTCTGCAAGTAAATGGACATATAGTGCTCTAATAACACTGACACTAGATTATTCACCAGAGGAACCCATTTTGTCTTTACAAGACCGGGTGTCCTTGAAGAGCTCATTCAAATAACCTATCTGGCTACAAGTGTGTTTTTGATGGGTTTTGCACATTTTAAAAGAATGTTGATTTAGGGTCTATTTTTTTGGTTTGGTATGGTTGTAACATGGGTTTGGACTTTAAGCGAACATTGATCATTGTAGTCAGTTTAAGTTTATCCTAGCGATGACTCTCAGAAGGGATGCAAACATCTCGAATGGGCATGTCTTCTTTGCTACTTTGAACTGATGCTGTTCAGAACATCTGAAACACCTTTGCCCTCCAATCTCAATTATGGAACACAGGGGATATTTTACCTTGTAGAACCTGATTGTAGGATTTTGCTAGCAGTGCGCTAGATCGCTTCTCTCAGCCAATTTGTAGAAACAAAATGCCCCACTGTTTTATGGTGAATCATGAAATATATCTAAGAAGACATTATTATATAATGTCTCACATGTCCAATAAATCATAAGTGTGGTTTTGTGCAGCAGTTAAGTTGCAGCACAAAGTATATTGGTTTTTCAAGGTGTGATGCTGTCTAGGGAATAATATATAATCACATCCCACCGTGACTTGATTTACAATTTGTGGATTGGCAGGGTTTTGCAAAATGAATATGTGATTTCCCTCCTGCTCCTTTGGGACTGTTTTCTCTGCCTGTCTTTTTCTTTTCCTACCCTTTTGCTAGCATGGTAAGGGGTTGTCATGGCCAATAAAAAAAATGAGTTGGCACTATGCTTGTCGTACAACCATGCACGCCGCGGCATGAAGGCTTCAACTGACTCAAAACCATTTCTTATAATTGAAGGTTTGTGAAACCGTTAATGTGGTATTTAACAGTCAGACAGAAGTACTTATGTTTTCACAGTCAGTAGGGACCTCTGCTGTGTATGTGAATGCAACTGTGGTACGCACCATGAATAGTGAGTAGGAAAGTGATACCTTTCTTGTCCAGTCATTTTTCCTCATCTTTTACACAAAACATCCTGGATGCACCCACGCTCCAAATATTGGCACTTGTTGGATTACATTAATGTAAGAAGTTCTGATATAGATATATAGCTTACCTGTGCAATGACAGGTACAGAGGACTGGTGTAACAATAATACAGGTGAAATCACCAGCATGCTTGAACAAAAGCATGCAGCACTCAGTGCCGTACTCAACAACCCTACATCAGCTGCTCTCCGGCAGCGGTTCAGTCTCTCCCTTGAAGGCTTCTGATGGTACAACTCACCTCAAAGACCAGAAGGTCATCATTAGCAGAGGAGCATGAGCACTTTGCAGCCCTCCTGAACTGGCCCTCCTCAACAGACCCCACAGTGTTGGAGGAGTTACTTGACCACCCCGCTATTAAAGCCCTCGATCTCCCACCAACCTTTGAGGTTAGATGTGCAGTAAAATCGCTGTAGAGGTCTTCAAATATGGAGGCTACCTCTGCACTCTATCTCTTTGTTGCAGACGTCTGGTAGCAAGAAACAGTCCCTCAACAGTGGAGGCAAACATCATCATCTACAAAGGCAAAGGAGAGAAGTCCATCTGTTTCAACAGCCGTGGCATCTCGGAGCAGCTGTTGCCTGAATCACAGTGTGAATTCAGAGGGAACAGAAGCATTGTGGACATGGTCTTCACAGCAAAGCAACTTCAGGAAAAGTGCAAAGAACAAAACCAGGACCTTTTTATGGCGTTCATTGACCTATCAACCAACAACATTTTGACACCATCAACAGGGAGATTCTATGGAGTATCCTCCCGATAATTCGGCTGTTGCGCTCATTCAACAGTTCCACGCTGAGATGATGGCACATGACACTAATGGAGGCCTGGAATCCGACCCTTTCAGGGTCTGTACTGGTGTGCATCCGGGATGTGTCCTTGCTCCAGTATCTTTTAAATATCTTCCTGCTATCTGTGACGCTGCTATGTGGAAAAAATTCAAGGAAAGTGGGATTACGGTGGACTTCAGGCTCGACAGAAACCTTTTTAACATCAGAAGGCTTTAGGCTGTCACAAAAGTAACTTCCGAGTACATCACAGAGCTACAGTAAGCAGACGACCGTGCAGTTGTGGCCCCCTTACCAGAAGCACTTCAAACTGTACTCACAGCTGGTGCAAGTGCCTATGGTCTTTTAAAGTCCTCGGTAGCTTCCTCTCCAGCCACTGCAGCATGGAAAGAATGATTCAAATCCAGATCATCAAGCATCATCATCTTTTGGGCAACTCAGACATTGGGTCTTTCAGAACAAACATCTCAACATCCACACCGAAGTATCTGTTTACCAGACAGTAGTCATAACACTCCTCTACACTTGGGGAAACATGGACACTGTATGCACGACACAAAGATGCTCAAGGCCGTCCATATCAGATGCCTGCAATGCACCTTGTGTATATCCTGGAGGGGCTGCATCCCCCACACGGGGATACTCCGCAAGACCAAATGCGTCAGTATCGAGGCCACTGTTGGCCAGCACCAGCTCCATGTCAAAGATCACCTGCCACGGAAAGTTCTCTCTGGCCATTTTCATCTTGGCTGCCACTGGTGGCCAGAAAAGGCAATACAAAGACCAACTGAAATTTCTGATGAAGTGCAGCCTGAAGTCAACCCAGTTGGGGGAGGCCGCCACCCAACGCTCCACCTGACAGAAGCTCTGCCAACAAGGTGTGCACAGACTTAAGGAGGACCAAACTGAGAGGCCGGTGAAGAAACACTCAAGGAGACATTAAGCCAGCACTATATCTATAATCTCAGCCTGTGGATCACCTGCTCTGACTGCGGCAGACAGTGAATCAAGGATTGGACTCTACAGCCACAGCAAGACTCACAAGTAACACAGGCAGGATTGTCATTGGACACAATGGACCCCAGAGAGAAACCTTGCTCGCTGGAAATGTACTGCTTTTACACCTACACCTAGGGTAGCAAAATTGTGAAACCTATTGTTCCATCTTGTTGATCCAGCTGTGGAGGTCATCATAATACCATTGTGATTTATGAATAAGGGGAACAGACAGAAGGGACAGCTCATCCATGGATTCGATCTTGGTCTTATCCCATTACAGCTATATTTTGGAATATTATAGAAATTCAGAAAGTGTAGCACGTTGTGATGTAGTTCTTTGCTAATGAACATGTGCTATCAGCGGGTCAATGTAACAATACTGTGATGACTCTGTAAATGCAATGAGGATATTTTCTACAGGCTCACCAGCTAATTCGTCCCCTGATGAGAGGGGAGTTGCAGCTCTTGCACAAATGCCTGAACAGTGCTCCAAAGACACTAAGAAATATTGATTTTTCAGTGGCTACCATGGTGATGATGTTTTGCTACATCAAACAAGTGATACTTTGTTTAGTAACAGGATATTAGTTTAAATGTCTGGCTGATTGCAGATCAATTTCCTGCTGTGATTTAGTGATGCCAGTTGCAACTTGGCAAAATGAAGGCCAGGGCATCAGTCAAGGCGGTGTCAAGATTGCAAAATATAAACTTTGTGCACTAAAGAGTAAGCTGAGGGAGAGTTAGGAGGCTATGAATTTCTTGACAAAGAGTTCGATGATCATCTTGGAATGATGAATAGCAATCATCTGACTTGATGAGAATTTTACCTTTCAAACGGATTTATGTTAAGGCTTAAGTTTTGTGTGTTCAAGTAGGTTGAGTGAAGCCTGCACAGAAATAGGTTTTAGATCCAGCAATTCAAGACAGAATATGATAAGACCGTATGACAGAAGAGCGGCAAAGCTGGCAAACAGTCCATTCAAACCTTACACAGAAAGTCAAGTTGACTGACAACATTATGGCTGTCACCAAAATGTATACTCAAGTACATTTCAGACATGCCTCCCCAATAAATAAACATGACAGCAGCTTATGTCTGGCATGAGATTGAATTGAATGCTGCCATTAGATATAAAGGCAAGGGCAAAGAGGTTTAGCACCGAGAGAGTAATTGTACATCTTGTTATCTTGGTTCACAGATTGAGGTCATCATAGTATGTCTCACAAGTACAATCTCTATGACTAAAGGAAATAAATAAGTGCCCTCTGAGGGTGCAAATGTCCATTTCATCTTTCCTGAATTAATGAAAAGGACTGGATCTGGACCAAAAATATAATGGGTTTCCCCACCTGGCCTGGCCCAAAAAGTTTTAAGAAAAATAAGATTTGTAGATGCTATTTTATACTGCATAAGCAGACTTTGGGCCAGTACAAAGTGGTCCACTGCTAGTTTTGAGAACCACACAGTTGACATTTTCTTGCCAAATATTCATATTGTTTAACTGTCCTTGTACCATCTGTATACTCATTTATTTCCAGCTCTGTTGTTGGTGCATTCCTGTTTTGGTTAAGCAGAAAGGGCTTGTGCCAATGGTGCACCTTGAAATTTTCATTGTATTTAAAGTAAGCCTCATTGCAAAGTGTTCTAAAAGTGGGATTTGTACAAACACTACAATCTACTGCTATGAAAAAAAATGTTGAGCAGGACAAAAGCACAGAACTCATTTCATAAAGTCTTAAGTTGGCATTGTTTACCTAAAAAAATATTCATCTGGAGAGATTATTAGATAAATCCTTGCATCTATAAAAAGTCTGCATTCATGCAAGTGTGTAGAAGTGTGCTGTGCATGGATCTCAATACCTCTGTCACCACAATGGTGGCATAGTATCAATTTTTCTCTTTTTTTAAGCAGAAACGTGAGATCAATATCCCCATTGTTTTGTTTTTTTAATACTATTTTAAATACACTCCTGTGTGTGTGTTTTGGAGAAGCGCCGATTTAAGACGATGCACATGTCTCTCATTTGCCTAATTGAATGGAGCTGGTTATTAAAGCTAACGCTTGCTTTATGCCTTTTAGCAGTGTTGTTTCGTTTTAATTACACAGATGTCTTCGTTCATCATGTTGTGCAATTTCCCACGGTCTGTTCCAGATTCCTTTTTTTTGCAGGCAATTGCAAGTCCACGTGCTTGTAAGAATGACCTACAATGGCAATTAAAAGAGCAAATCAAGCTTGAATTGAAAGAAATAATGCTTGTAATGTTCATACAAAAAAATCAGATTCTGTTTCCTGCTGAAAAGGCCTTCAATTGTAGCATGTATCGATGGTGACAAAATGCAGTTATACTATCTTTTAGGACATATGAGTGCCTACAAGCAAGAGAGCTTATCAAAACCGCCAGACCACATCCACCACTGGAAAGTGAAATTTGGCTTGACTTAAATGCATGCCTTCATTACTAGAATTCAGAGTTCTTCTGAAGAATACCCAACCCATCAGCTGCTACACTGCCAGCTCCCCCTTTTTCGAAAAGTGTATGTAAATCCATTCCTCTTGCACTCAACAACAATTTAAAAAGTCCACAACACTGAAATGTCTTATTTGTGTTGTAGTATCGAAATACTGGTATTGATTTGCCACTGCGGCCCTTATTGTTCAAGACCTTCCACTAAACTGCCCCTGTGTTTCCCACACACTATAATTTGAGATGCACTAATGACAATCATGGATTTGATTTAAATCCACAATTACATGGTCATTACCTCCCATTGTTCCGTGCTCTCAAAACGACCTTAATAATATACAACATCTAAGTGCTTACCAAACATCCAGGTGTACAAACTAGCTTCCAATTTACTCTCGCTCCATTCTCGGACTATGCTCACCTGGCTGACATCCAGCCCACACGTGGGCTACGAATACGATCTGACAATGGCACTCAAATATACTTTGCTAATGTTGTGGCCTTCACCCGGAGTTGATGCGGTGGGTAAGGGATGTTTTCTGGCACCTTGATAACAGCTGTGAGTCGACCCGTATAAATATACTGTATTGTGGTTTGTTATAATAGTTCGGGTTTTAATGGTTTTGTTCCGGGCTGTTGTCTAAATGTGCAAATAATTGAAATGTTCATCCACTAAACATACTGTGAGTGGATATGTTGCAAAGCCACCACTCCGCTCACCTTTGCACTCTGGCGAGCATCATCCGACCGTAATTTGAGGATGAATAAAAACATTATGAACACACACAATTGGCTTGTTGTGCATTTTTGTTCTTCTTCAACCATAAAGCATGCTTTTTTTTTTTTTTTTCTTCTTTAACTTCATTCATTCCAGTTTTGTGTTCCGGTGATGTGATGGCAATATTTTTGTATTTGTCTTTGAAAAGCTTTATGAAGGCACATGTTGGAGAACAATTTTTGATTTCAGCATGTTGATGCCATCTCAGGTTACTCAATAACAAGCAACAACATTTGTATCAAAAATGGGTGTATACTCTTAATTTATAAGTTTATTAGGTTTACAATCTAGAGCCAAAAATGAGGGATACTATGTGAATTGTCACTTAACTGGAAGGTAACTTGCTGACTGGTAAATGTTACTAAAATAATTTGATTAAATCAGGTGTAATCGGTGTATTGACTTGATCCTGATAAGATAATAAATGGTATATTTCTGTACTATATGGAGTGTTGGCCGAATACCTAATATCACTAGCCTTTTTATACATAGATGGCTGATTCTTACATAGACAAAAAGATTTGGATTGTAACCTGACTTAAAACAAGAAGAAGACAGGGTGAAAGTAAGATCTGAAGTCTCTCCTTCCATGTTAGTTAGAAGCAGAGGGTCTCCAATGTATAGGTGTCTTCAGAGTATCAATGTTACATGATGCACGAAGCTCTTTGTAGCAGCTCGAAAAATCAAGGGTGTACCACGCAGGCTGGAAAAACTGACCTTGATATAGTTTGACCGTCTGAGAGGGATAGGTTACTAACAAGGCCTCGAATCTTTGTGAAAATTGCTTTTATCTTGCAAAGGAAAAAATGTTTTCTTGACTGGGTGTACATACAGTTTTATCCATCCATCCATCGCTTATCAGGCAGCTGCCAGAGCGGAGAGGTCCAGACTTCCCACTCCCCAGCCACATGGTCCAGCTCTTCTGGGGGGATCCCAAGGACTTCCCAGGCCAACTTAGAGACGTTCTGTCCCCGTGGCCTCCTCCCAGATACCCGAACCACCTCATCTGACTCCTCTCTATGTGGAGGAGCAGTGACTCCACTCTGATACCCTCCTGGATGGCCAAACTTCTCACCCTATCTCTAAAGGAAGAGTCCGGCCACCCTGTGGAGAAAACTCATTTCGGACGCTTGTAGCCACCAATTTGTACCTTCGGTCATTACCCACAGCTCATGACCATAGTTGAGGGTAGGAATGTAGATCAACCGGTAAATTGAGAGCTTCGCCTTCTGGCTCAGCTCTACCACGACAGTCCGGTGCAGAGTCGGCATCCAAGCAGACGCTGTGCTGATGCGCCTGTCGATCTCCTGCTCCATCCTACCCTTTTTTGTGAACAAGACCCTTAGATACTTTACCTCCCCCACTTGGGGCAGGACATCTTCCCTGATCCGGAGTGGGGACTCCACCTGTTTCCGGTTGAGCACCCTGGTCTCGGATTTGGCGGTGCTGATCCTCATCCCGGACGCTTCACATTAGGCTGCAAATGCTGGAGATCATGGCCTGATGAAGCCAACAGAGCCATGTGGATCCTTTCAACACCCTGGCTGCGCCTAAAAATTCTGTCCATAAAGTTATGAACAGCATTGGTGACAACAGTCACAACAGTTTTATAAACGGCATAATTGTCTGTGGGTCTCTACCCAGTGCTGTGATCGACAGGGTTTCAGTTAAAGTGGGAACGACTCCAGTGGACCCGCCACCCTTTTTGTAGGATAAGTGGTAAAGATCTGAATGAACAGGAAAATAGAATTAATAGTAACACATAATTACATCAGGGGACAGAATATCTGTGCTGTTAAATGTTTTGCCAATGGCCTCTGAGAAACATTGTTTATGCCTTTGGCCCTGAAACCAATGCCAGTGGTTAATCTGTGCTTGCAGCCTTGATGCTGCATGCAGGAGCCAAAAAAAAAACAAATCATGGATGCTTGAAGAGGAATGTCTGAATGAATCGTCCATCACCCAGTTTTTAAAAGGAAATGTGTCCGTCGCTTAATTTTCACTGCTTTTAGTTCAGTCTTCTCCTGTAGTGGATAAGAAGAACATGGGCTTGGAAGTCCGGTCACACCTGAAGACAAGTTTTACTTTTTAATCTGTTCATCGATGGGGTACCCTCTTAGAACATAATTTGTCTCTGCGTACCCTCGGTTTGCACTGGAGTCAGGCATGTTTTTAAGAATTTGAGTTAATGACCCATTGGGAAAATTGCTGACTGGAGGGACGCAGGACAAACTCAAGTCTTGCCAAGCTAATGAATAGTTCCCAGTTTTCCTTACAGTGTGTCCCCTGAAATAATATTATTTATGGCTGATAAATAGTTTATAACAAACCCAGGGTGGAAATGTAAATTCTATTCTTAAATAATTCTGGGAAGTATAAACTTGCAAAGCATATATTTGTAATATTTAAGGTCAGACTTAGTTGCAATCATGACTTGTTTACACAACAAACAAAGCCTGTCATTTCATTCTTGCAACTTGCAAGAGCCATCAGGGAGTGAATCAGTGCCAAATTTCAAACTTATCAATGGCGCTTATCAAATTACCATTTATTTCTTCTGAAATAATTTTCACAAGAATCCTAGACTCCTATTGACTGTTTGTCCTTTTCTTAATTTCAAAGTCCCCCTCTGCTGGCCTCTGACCTGATCCCAGTGAGCTTGCTCAGTAGGATCATGGTAGATTACACACAGCAAATGGTGGGAGACGATCTACTCAGCAGCAGCTGCTTGTTGCAGCCTACAGGTGGTGCCGATTTGCTTCATCAGGTTAACGTTCAGGTGAATGGCGTTTCCTTTTTCCACACTCTATTCAATTTTTAACCCCTTTACTTGTTTTTTATTTCCCGCTTAAGTTTTACCTGTGCTCCATCACTGCCTGACCGTTCCCACTGTGTTAATCTATCACTACCTGCCTCACATTTCTTTCACCGATGAATTCTCGTGTGACCGCAGCTCGACTTCTGACAATCACCTTGCATCCGACTGAGAGATTTGCCAGTGCAACCCTTTGTCTGGTCAAACACCCTTGAAGATTTCCTGTTTACCTAAGACTGCACGCTGTGTGTTCACTCTCCAGGCTGTACCTGAGACACAGAGCCGGGATAAACCTGCTGGAGACTGACAGTGCCTACACCCCGTGCGATGCACCAACTGTGGTTTGAAAGTGTGAGACGGTGCACGTTGCTCTCTGCATTCATTAGGGCAACAGCTCTCTTGTGAAAAACTGAACGAGTTCATTAGAACCTGGTCAAACATTTTTACAACACATCGATTCATGTTACAGACCGTGAACAACCAGCGTGGTTTAAGAAAATAACTATTTACCTGAATATGATTTTACAGAAAAATCCTTTTGTTTTGATAATTATTTTCTGTGTCTAGATGGAACAGAAATATGAAGAGCCCAAAGTTATTTACCGATGAATGTCATGCAGCAATTCTTCATCTTGTTCAGGCTCATCCACTAGTTAATAATGTAACAAACTCTGTTAGAGGAGTCTGAAGTGCATAGAGTAAATGTGGAAAGACATCTTAACTTTGTTAAACCATTTACCATTTAGGTGAAATTGAAAAGGGAAACATTCAACCCAAGCATTTCAAACTCCAAAAGATGATACATTGATACACCTTTCAATTTTTCAGTTTTATTTATTTGACTTATCATCTGATTGAATTTCACATGCAACACATATCACTACGGACGATACGAAGACCTTAAGGGAATTCTTGAAATTACACCTTATGTATTAACAGTCAAATGATGAAAACAAAGAGGATTAATATTTTGAGAGAAGGCACAGTGGTTGTTGTTATTGGGTCTGACAATCACCCACTCATTGCTGTCACAGAGGAATAGTGACCTTGTTAATAATAAATCTATCCTTTATTAATCGCTCGTGGGCAAATTAATTTCGAAGTTTGCATGTTCTCCCCGTGTCTGTGTAGATTTCCCCTAGCACTAAGACCATGTATAATAGGTCAGGATGCATGAGAGTGTGTTTGTGAGCGCAACTGTGAGACAATTAGCCAATGGCTACAATCTGGAGAGGTGTGTTTACATGCATGTCTCATGTGTGTTAATTAACATGCACTGTCCCAACCAAATAAATAAATTAAAAAAAAAAAATTATCTGCATTTAACCCATCATGGATGAACCATGAGCAGCAGGCGTGCCGTCCACCAACGCCAGGCGAGCAGTTAGGGGTCCAGTGTCTTGCTCAACAACACTTCGACGCACTATGAGGAGCCGGGAATTGAACCAGAAATGTTCGGTTAATATAGACAATTGCTCTTCCTTCTGTGCCCGCGCATCTCCCCCCCCTCCGGCGGGGGCGCGCCCGTCCGGACTTGTGAATGAGGAGGCGCAGGAGCGGCGCGCACACTGCTTCGCTGTCGGAGCAGCGAAGGGAGGCTGAGAGCGCGCGTACCGGACGCGCACCTCCACCGAGCTGCCGCGGAATTTGGGCCGATGAGGACGAAGACAGTCCACCGCAGGATGAAGATATCCAGGCTGCTCCTGCTGATCCTGCTGTTGCTCCACGGACACTTGCCCAAAGTAAGACCTCTACTCCTATTAGTACCATTTTCTCAGGGGTCCATCCATCCCTCTCCATCCAGCCAGGCGTTTAATGATGGTTATGTCTTAACCCTGAACTTTATCATTTCAAGACAACATTCTTTTCCCAAACCATTTGAATCCATCAATGGTGCTCTCGGGAGAATCCAGACACTCCTCCATCCCTCCGTCTTTACCTGAGGCAGCTCTTGGAAGTTTCTTGGGTGAAACAAAAAATCAAATTGAGCTTTTTTTATGCACACAGAATAATCAGGATTTTATGTTTTATGTCGCACGACTTGTTCGGGGAGCTGCATGTTCTGGTGGATGAACTCAAGTTTACTCCTGCAATGCCCACACAAATCAGAAGGGAAGAAAACACCGCTGATGTAAAACCAGACCCTGGATCGGTTCTTAAAAATCATACAATTTGGATGAACAGCACTTCTGAAGCAGCACTCTTGATCTCACACACCACATGAATTTTAATTTGAGATAAAACATTTTCTACATAAAATATAGTGCTGTCCCAAGAAAAATTGCACCCTCCTGTGTGAAAATTAAGAGTGTCTGTATTTTCAAGATACTTCACACTCTTCTCTGTGGGCGACAGGCTGTTCATTTGGCTGTGTTTTATTTCCTACTTTGCTTTAGTACAGTTTGTTTTGTCTTTCCACGCATTTTAAATTATGCAAAGTTGAGCTTAAGAGCTGCCATTTCCATGATCAAACATCACTGTGTGTCTGCGTGCTCCCTAGAAAGGGATGCTTGTCAGTTTTTGCTGACCCACCTACTAGAACCGCTGTGTGTTATCTCTTCTACTTTGAGGGTTATTTGTCCCTCCTCCCCACCCTGACGACAAAAACCTTTGGGAAAATTAGGGTCATTTTCTGTTTCAGCAAAACGTCCTTGACCAATTTTGGTTACAAAGTCCTTCGGGCAGAGGTCAGAATATCTTTTTATCTTATGACCCTCACAATTTCAACAAGTGTTCATTAAGTTAAATCAAGTGGTTAGTGCCTTTGCCTCGCGGTAAGAAGGTCCTCGGTTCGATTCCGACAGGGGCGGGAAGCTTTCTGTGTGGCGTCTCCCCGTGGGTTTTCTCCCACAGTCCAAAAACATGCAGGTTGTAGGTTCTTTGTAGACCCTAAACTTGGCAAGCTGTGTGAATAAGAATGAATGGTTGCACGTCTCTGACAGCAGGACTAGACTGCAGCACACCAGGGAATTGTTAAAGAAAAATGCCTAACATTAACTATAATAGTCTAAAATTTGACAGTTCCACTGATGGGGAGAGACGGGTCCTCTCACGATCCATGCTATCACTGCAACATTTCTCGTGGCCCAGGTGTCCCGTTATTGTCAGCAAGAACGGCGTGTAGCAGGCAGCCCTTTCCGACCCTCCTGGATGTGCCGGTGAGATGCCGGCTACTGACGAGGAATTTCGGGTTCTGACGCCAGCAGACTTCCAACGCGGTGTACTTAAAAATTGATGTGGCACCACTTTGAGATTGGTGCAGCTAAATGAGAAGCCAATTACTTTTCCAAATTCATTGAACTTTGCCTTGTCATTATCGCTCCTTGTTTCAAATGTGCAGTCTTTGAAACTCTCCAGGGTTAGAGCTTGAGTGTCTGGATTTGAAAAGTGTTGGGCAAAACAGGGCTCCAACATTTTTAATGGACATGAGGCACAAGGAGTTTTATTAGTTATGATTTGACTCCAGACTTTTTTTTCCTGAACTAAGTGGGGGTCGCGTGGCCTTGAGAAAAGTCTGCTCCGGGCCCCTCAGCCCTCAGGCTACCAAGACTGATAAGAAGCACTGTTTTGGGCTAGGGGTTTGCCAGAGGCTGGCCTAGAGCTCCCGGCCCCATCCCAAGGTTGGCTTATCCCAGGGATGAGGCACCGTTTTTGGACCAGGGATTGGCTGGAGGTTGGAAGCATTCCGACAAGGTGATGCCTCTGCACTTTTAGGCAGCGCTTTACTTGCAGCGCACAGATAAGTTTCGCCTTTCTGCAAAGGGTTTGGAGATTCTAATCTAATGTGCCTGCAGGTTACTTACCGCTAAAGTCCTCCTCAGTCACTGCTATGGCATCTGATTCTTTATTACTGTTAGCAGTACTTTGCTGCTGGTCATCTTGTGAGACATAAAATGGACGTGTGGTTTTGTAAAGAATAATTTTAAGGAGCTGAAAAATATGGTCAGGGTCCTTTTGGGCATATTTAGGAATATGCTGTTTGATAGCCAGCGTGGCTTCATCAGTGACTATCAGGTAGGCTCTTTCCAGGCAGAACAGCCTTTAAATACATAGAAAGCATTGTGAAAATATCTTCCTCCTGACCTCTGACAGTGTTGGATGTCTGGCCCGTCTGGACACGATCAACCACACACATCATTTGTTGACATATTTTCACCATTCGTATAGAAGCTTGCATGGAAATCATATGGCCGGCGTGCTAAGCATAGGGTCCTGGCGCTGCCGCCTTACAATGATGTCCGGCGACATGTTTCATCAATATATTCATTTAGGAAATGCGGTCTGGGGAAAGCAGAAAGTCCCATAAGTGGTTAAAAAGTGCATGCCAGATAGGGGGGCGAGAGTCAGCGTTAACTTTTTAAGCAGATGAGGCTGGTGGGGGAGGAAATGTCAGACAGCTGGCATGAGAGCTTCTCTGTGCAGCGTTCAAACACGTTACCAAATATAGGAAACTAAGGTAAACGTTCGAAAGTTCACAACTAGAATAACTTGGCCCCGCATGTTCGGCCCCAAGATTGGATGTTTGTGGAAGATATGGGTTTTTATTGGGTGGTATATCAAATCATCGATGATCCTGGCAGATATTAAGTTCCCAGCCATCTGAGGATAAGACTGGCTACATACGGGTTGCAAATCATCCTTCTGTGATACTATTACAGTGTTTATATGTAAAACCGATGTTGAGGTCACTGTCGTGATTAAGATTTGAATTGATTGATTCATTTTTTTTTTTTCTCAACTGAAACTGTTGGTAAATAAAATGTCATCAAATATCTGCCGTGACTCCAATTCACCTCTCAAATTTCAAAGTTGTGATTCCACCAAGCAGGACACTGAAGCAAATTGAATTTACAGACTTTGAAATTAATTTTTGTCAATATCTAATGAGGAAACAATTCGGTGAAATTGTTTCAGATCTAAAAGGACACGGCTTAATGGATGCCACACAATATTTAGAAGGTGAACAGCAGCTCATATAATTGAGAATTGCATTTTTTGTGTGTGTGTGTGTGTGTGTGTGTGTGTGTGTGTGTGTGTGTGTGTGTGTGTGTACATTCAGATAAATATGACTTAATACAAACTTTTGACAAGTGATGTAGAGGAGGTTTCTAAAATAATCAGACCTAACAAGCCAAAATTGTGAATTTAAAAATGTACATTCATTATGACAATATGTATTATACACGCAGCAATACTGGCCACCTGGCTGCACTGGCCAGCTACCGCTGACAGCCGCATCTTGCTAATCTCTGGGCTGGGAAAAAGGCCTGAAGAAAAGGAGGCACAATGATCGCTATCACATAACTGATGCATGGATAAATGATAGCGTGTACAGTTTGACCGCAGAAAAACAAACACACACCCCCCCCTCCCCCCTTTGCTTTGCTGACGCTCCCCGTTTTGTGTTAACTTCGAAGCACTGGGAGCTATTTGACAGGAAAAACCCTCGGTAAAAAGTTGAAACAACAGTCTGGCAGCCATCATGATGACTTCTCTGCTTACATATTACCTGCAGCCGGCAGATATTTATGCAGTGTTTTGCTCACAGAGATGTTGTGTGTACATGCCCCTGAAGCTCCGCAGAGGTTCTCGTGCGCACTGCTTTTGTGAATACTTTGAGGATGACGTTTTGATTCATTGCCCGCCACGGCCAGCTCTTTCACCAAGTTGCCCGAGATTTTGCGGGCATGTTTTTTTCTAATCCTTCATAGGAGCCCCTGTCCTCTGTACACTCACACTCTACTTGCAGTGTGTTTGGGAATACATGTATATATAAACTCTTTTGATGAAGAGAACTCAGCTCTGGTCCGATAGGCAAGGACGCATTCCGACCCCCCCACCTCTAAAACTTTGCTCCAGTTTAACTTCTGTTTTATGAGGCGTTGATGGATTTCAAGAAGTTTGATACAACTGGATTGTTTTTTTTTAAATGATGTAACGGTCAGCATGGCTGATTTTATTTTTCCTCACCAAGCAGCTCCAAAACCAGCAGCTAATTTGTGTTTTTCCTACTCTCTAAAAAACTCCTTACCTTTTTATATAAAGATTTTAAACTATGTAAAATATATAAAACTTTAAATGAATAAGGCCTGGTGGTCATGATCCTAGTTCGGGTTTTGGGTCCAGGCCGGACAACTTGATTGCTCGTTGCAGGTCTCGCTTTCAAACGGATAGTCTTCTGTGGCCGGTCGAACAAGACACAAAAGCACAGAGGTGCCACTTGTGATCTAGACTGAACTGGAGGAGGTTCATCTCCAACTCCAATATTGGACACATGAGCTTCCACCTTGAATGCTTGTTGGGGGTCAAGCTTAACCAGGGTGGGAGCAGAAGAAGTGAAATGGTCCTTTGCGGGAGAGAAAGCTTGTATACTCGTGCACTCCATCATAGATTGTGCACTGAAATTTAACATTCCTGCTTTCATGAACAATTTGTTCTCATCGCTTTGTTCTTTGATGGAGGATGTGGAAGTGGTTCCCCCCCGGGAGCTTGAGAAAGGACCAGAATGTCGCCCCTAATAAACAACTACAAAGCACTTCAGTAAAATCTCTTAAAACACCATCGATGAAAAGTCTGCAAAGTGGCCAAGAGGGGATGCAGAAACGATTGGTGTTCTTTTACATAGGTTGAGATGTTGCTAAAGCTGCAAGCCAAAGTTTGGAATCTGACTCCTTGCATGGGTGTGGTAAAAACTCTTTAAATTGGAGAGCAGCAATTCTCAGCAGTGACCTCTGCAGGTGCAAGGGAAGATGGCGACTGTGAGATTGCAGAGTACGCGGGTAATGTGTCTTGAGATTACATCTATTGGGGTGCGTTCGGTGCAGCTCAGGGAAAATGAGACTCGGGTCAACCGATTTGGATTTGAAAGACAGATGCACAAGGGGATTTCCCCGATGAAATGGTGAGAGCTTGAACATGATGGCTCCACAAAAAGTTCAGCTGACCTCCTGAATTGAGCAGGGAGGGTCGAGGCAGGATGAGGATATCTGAACGGCCGACAACTTTTAATGACTCTGGGATCCATGTGGTTGGGAAGAGGTGGTAGTGGGATTTCCATCCCAACCAGGGGAGGTACAACAATAAGAAATAATGGAAATGTGGGCTGTTTTTAGTGATTTAAAACAAACTTGATAAATTATCCACTTTGTGCTTTGTTGGGCTTGTGAGCTGCTGTTTTATCTACATTCAATCTAAAATGTGCAAGCTGAAAAGGAAATATGAATGCAATATAAAACATGAATAGGGTTATTTTTGTGTGAGAGCTTTCCAACACTGCTTTCCAAAGTGTGATGCACTAACCATTCATGAATTCATGTTTCTGGGAGGAGATACATTTACAAGAACTCCTCGCAAGACATGAATCTAATTTCAACAACAGCATCTCAGGGTCTTATTCATAGATTATTATCTCATCATGGATAAACCAGTGAGTTATCCTGTAATTTGTATTATATATAATGCTTGCAGTTTGTTACCTCTCTTCAAAATGTTCAGCTCTTACAGGACTTCCCAATCAAGTTCATGCCAATGGGGAAAAAAAGCGAGGTTCTCAAAGGCTCCGATCCTCCAGACATTTCCCTGCCCGTCTGAGTTACTCGCGCAGACAATGTCAGCACATTAATCCTACGCCTCCCTGCCGGATGCCCACTTTCTCCTCAGGTCATGTTGAATTTTCCCACTGTAATCGGTCGCAGGCGAAGACTACTCTGGGCAAAGTTCTGTAGATTGAGATGGTGTCAGGACGACCTTGTTCATGGAGGGAACAAGAGGAAGAGAGGCGATGAGTGCAACTTAGTAAAACCAGTGGTGGGAGAAATTGTGTCTTAGTTTTTACAGTGCGTGCCGCATACCTTTTTATCAGATCTTACATGACTATCGACGATATGGCTTTGGTAGAAGTATTGAAGGGATTACATTCGGTATCAACCACTGTAAATGTTTTCAGTCTCTTCAACTGGAAAATAGTCAGTGTTATTCTTGAGTGCGAAAACACCATCTATTCAGTTCGGCCAGAAGATGCATTTCACTCACATCCTTTGACTGAAGGCCTCTTCTGAAAGTATGTTCACTTCTTGATCCAAATTAAATTAACTTCAGACTATTGTTGTTTATCCTGGCTGTGTGTGCAAAAATATCGCAGTGTATAAACACTGGAAAGGGTGGTGGCGAAAATCAATGGTGAACCTAACTTGAAGTTACTCCAATTACAGAAGAGAAGTCATTTAAAAAGGAAAAAGCAGAGAGGATCGTGATCGACTTTTATCTTGTGATGCAAGACTTGACTATAGTTTGGTTCATCATCTGAAAGTCATCACGAAATTCCAGTCATGCCTCATTCATCCGGTCATTAGGTAAACTGCTTATGCTGCACTCAGTCAGGGGTGGGCGGCGCCTATCCCAACTGAGTCCATCAGTCACTCACAGGGCCGCATTAGGAGACCTACAACTATTAACGCTCTTATTCACACGTCTGGGAAATTTAGGGTCTCCAACAAACCTATTCCGTGTCTTCGGACTGCGGGCGGGAACCCTCGCAGACGTGGGGTTTGCATGTTCTCATCCTGACACGGGGAGAACGTGCAAACTCGAAAGAGAAACAACCGAAGACTGTCTTGCAGTGAAGTGCTGACTGCAGTCATGTCACAATTTTATAAAATTAAGCAAACATTCCTTGATTTCTCAAGACAAATAATAGCCATTTTTCATATTTGTTAAAAGATTCATTATGCAAAATAGCAGCAAATCTTGGTTTCATTGTGTAATCACAAGAATTTACCCTCCTTTCTTTGTCATTTGAGGCGATCGTTAAGTTGCAGCCTCTGCTCTCTCATACGAGAGCATATGCACTCTGGAAGGTTTCTGTCTCAATGATCACCTCCATATTTTATTAGCAGATGGAGAGTTTTCTAGATTTTATCTGACAAATATATCAAAGGACTTTAGTATAATTTCCTGTCTCCTAAAATGAAGGATATGATAAAGAATTGGGGAGAAAGCTCCACTGGCACGTGCTTCACTCGCAAATTAAGTTGTGCTGGTTTTACCTGTTTTCATAACATCGCTGCCAAAAGAAGGCGTCTGCTGATTTATTCACAACAGGGCGTAAACCTCTAGATTACAAACTCTGATGGCCATTTATTTGGCTGATGATATATCTGCTTAAAGCGCTGTTTAGAACCCACATGACGACACCCATTGGGGAAAATTACACCGTGTGTGTGTGTGTGTGTGTGTGTGTGTGTGTGTGTGTGTGTGTGTGTGTGTGTGTGTGTGTGTGTGTGCATTGCCAAAGTTGGCTCATTACGGCCGGCAATGTCAAAGCTCACATCGTATGACATGGACAACGATGGGTTATTTTAAGCACACGTCTCCTTCCCTCTGACGATTCCCTGTAACCGAGCGCTGTCACTTGGTTTTGTTCCAGTTCTGTGTTGAGGACAGCTTTGCGGAGGAGCGCTTTGAGGAAAGATTTAGAAACTGAACCCAGGGTTCTGTAGGGTCTTTGCCCGGCGGGACTTTACTGGAGATGTGAGAATTGTTGTGGTTATGACTAAGTTTTGAAAAAAATACAATAATGATCGATATCTGTTATAAAGCACAACCTGTTTTGTCTGTCATTGTGAAATTCAAGACGAGAATACAATGTACAAGGAGTATAAAATGGATTGGGCTCAATTGTGAAATGTGAAACTTGTGAAACACGGAAACTACAGAAACTACAACAATATGTATTTAAGAAACCTTAGTCATCTCTGATATATTCATTCATTATCCATACATTTATCTTGCGCTCAGGGTCGTGGAGCCCATCCCAGATGCTATTGGGCGACAGGCGGGGTTCATTCTGGACCGCTCACCAGTTGATCACAGGGCAACATATGAAAGCCATACAACTATTCACAATTTCATTCATTGTCTACCACTTATCTCACACTTAGTGTCGCGGGAGATACTGCAGCCTATTCCAGCTGTCATTGGGCAAGAGGCAGGATACACCATGTCAATCGCAGTTAGACCTCTCATTCACATGTCCTATTGAGACATACAACATTCCCTCTGTCATTCACATGTCATACAGAGTCCTACTCAATCATACTCAATCATACGCACTTCATACAGACATAAAACATTCACCCTCCCATTCACATGTCGTATGGAGAAAAACAACCATTCTTTCTGACAATATATTGCAGTATTACCACTTTTTTTTGCACTACTGCTATTTTGCACTGTCACAGAAAAAAAAACCATCATGCTGTTATTGTACCATACACCATACTGACCTTTTGCAATAAACTGTAAAAAAAAAAGCAAAAAACCTCTGCCGCTACTATATTCAAATGACAGGTTTATACATTTTAGTCTGCATGCGGTCAAATGTCATCTTTTCACTTTACCAGCAGTTTATATCTGCATGCACTTTATACCTTATAGTTTAATATAATACTGCACTTTACTGTTTAATTTGCACTCTATCATTATTTTGTTAATTTTTGTCACCATGACTTGTCTGAGACTGACTTTTATTCACCCTCTCATTTACATTGAGCCCAATGACATGAATTAAAGGTTTCAAATTGACCAACTGTCTGAGCTTCTGTTTTGAAAGACCTGGATGTGGGTGACAATGATGCCAACTGGAAGATAATACTTTTTGAACTACTTTCCTTTGAAACCCAAGAAGTCCTAGCAGAGCGGCTAATTTGGTATTTGTTTGGCTTCATTGCTTTGGGTCTTTGCTTCGCTGCTCTTGGAACGAACCTAGTTCTGTTATTTGTTGTTTCAGGGAGGTTCACCTTGCTTGATGAGCTGCACTTACCAACAGTGTCAGACGTGCCCTTAAATAAGCTGGGCGCACCAGGCGATCAATACAGTACATTTCACAGCACCTGTGGGGTCAGAGATTATTGCAGAAATAAAAGTGAAAGCTCAAATTGTTGCAATTCTTCTTGTAAGATGTGCCTTTTTTTTCCACAGCTGAAGCTTTTCTGTGAGTTGATAACCACATTTTGTTGTACACCAACTGCCCCCCTTCCACACCCAACACCACCACCACCTTTTCTCTCCCGCACTGCTTACCTTCTTGGGCTCCTCTCACACGTTTCCTCTGACCCATCGGTGGCTGTCAGCCTACATTTTTCCGCACTGTTGACACAGATGAACAATCCCTGGCGATTACTCTCAGGCTCCCATCCCCACTCTGCTCCCTAATCCATTTGCATGATAGCATCTATTTGAAAGGCAAGATGGAGCTGTGTTTGGATTCCAGACCAGGAGAACACGCTGTCTATTTACTGTATTATTATTTGGGGATCCCTCTAATAAAATACCTTCATGCGCTTAAGGAATGTGAGAGAAAACGTGAACTTAAATTAAAAATTTTGTGTGTACGCAAGCTGATTATTATCATCGACCACCCAGAGAAAAGGATCCTTTTAGCTGCTCCAAATGTGGTGGAATTGAGGCATTGTTCCTGATTGTGCTCTCTCTCCCCCTTTGACAGGTGCTAACTGTGCAGATGTGTGACGTGGTGAACGAGATCGAGCTGGAGAAAGAGCGCTGTGAAAACAGCACCTCTGGAAACATCACCTCAGGTTGTTCTCCAAACATATTTCCCTTCTCTCTTGTACTTTAGGAGGCTTTTTAGTGGAAATGGTAAACACTGAGGGTATGAATAGTGCAATAAAAGTAATAAGGTGTGTGTGTGTATGTGTCTATAGCAGGATAGTTTAGAAAACTAATTGAGGTCACAAATATAGCATTTGGAGAAGTCATGAATTGTGAGTCCTTATTTCGTTTCGAATTACATGAGTATACCTTTTCATCTTAACATTTACATCAGAATTGTTTTTGAACTGTGTCAAAAATTATTTCTAATGACAAGGCCAGAAATAATCACATCTCCTCAAGTGTTACAGCAAGAGAGAGATTTTTTAAATATCTGTTATATATAGAAATGTTAATAATGTCAACGTGTCAGACTAATGCCAATAGTATTGTTTGATTTAAGAATATATGAATAACTGAAACGGCTGCACGGTGGCGCAATTGTTTTCACTTCACCTTGTAGCAAGAAGATCCCTGGTCCGATTCTGACAGGAGGCCTTTTGAGTGGAGGTTGCCCGTCTCCCTATGTGTCTGTGGGTTCTCCGGTTTCCTCACACAGTATAAAAACTTGGAGGAGGTTATTGCCCAAAGGTGTAAATGAGAGTGCGAATGGTTGTATGTCCCCGTATGCGGCCCTGTGCTCGACTGGTGACCAATACAGTGTAAACCCTGTTTCTCGCCCAATGACCTCTGGGATAAGAGGTATCGATAATGAAAGCATAGCTTCTATGATTTATTTGACCTTTGTTGATAGAATCAGTATCACCTCCATTAAAACATGCTTTTTGGTCAGCTGGTTTGTGCCTCCTGGACTTAGATGGCCATGTACTGTATTTGGACATTGTGTTATTGGGGTCTCAGCAGTCATTTGGTCTGTGAGGTGAATCCACTGTTTCATGGTTTACGCTCAGAACGCTCGAGAGTTCAGTCCCACAAAGCCAAGTTCGGAGGATAAACTAAAAATCCTCACATTCTATCATCCTTACATTTTTGTTTTTCCAGACCCTGAGGGTTTTACATTTTTGGCTAGTGTTTTTGTCGTAATGTAGCATTTATTCTTTGTTGTTGTTCCTCTACCATGATACAGATTCCTTGACATTTTCCACAGAACTCCGGTTTAGGTTATCATGACCGGCAACCTGCATTATTGGTGAATGTGTTACTTAACTGCGCCACGACTCTTTCCAACAAAACCATACACTGCTCGTTCATTTAGTGTGTTAGAGATAGGAAAGCGGCTTCCTGTCAAGGGAGCAGATAGCAGACTAGAGAAATGAGGGTCAGTGCACAGATAAGAGCCACAGCTGTTTCATACAAAATTCTTCGTCTCCTTTTAGCTTCTCCCTTCTCCCTCCCTCCTTTCGCCATCTAACCCTATTCTCTGTACCCTCCTCTCTCACACCAACTACCTTCATATCTTCTCTCACTATGCCCATAAATAATCTCCTTGGTCTTTCTCAACACCTCCTGCATGGCAGCTCCAATTCCAGCATCCGTCTACCAATATATTCACTAACCCTCCTCTGTACCTGACCAAACCATGTCAGTCTGGCTTTTCTGACCTTCTCTCCAAAACATTTAATGCGCTGTTCCTCTGACGGACTCAATCCTGATCCTATCCATAGGTGTTTCTTCCAAAATAGTTTTTGTGTTTCCATGTAAGTCACTGTCCGCTATAATATGCCGAGGTACAAAAACTTAGGAAGTTAGGAAGGACAAACTATGTGACCTTAATAGTTTTAGGATCATTTAGATAGAGGACACCAACCTTTGTAAGTTATTGCCATCATATTTTTTTGTTTTTTTTTAATACCGTAATTTCTGGACTAAAAGCCACTTCTTTTTACCACGCTTTGAACACCGCGGCTTAAACAATGATACAGCTAATTTATGGATTTTTTTTTGGGCCTAACTAGCTTCATGCTGCCAAAACATTTAGCATCATCACATCGGACCAATAAAATTACAATGAAATTCTGAGGCTGTTCTATTCCGACATTGAAGAAGACGGCTTTAATGGTTTTAGTGAGGAAGACGAAATTGGCAACCACTTGAAGTAGGACAAAGCAGGGACAGAAAATGGATGGATGGATGGACTTTTTCTTGTTATTCATTATTAATCTTTTTCATCAGCCGTGTTACAGGCACCGTTCGGAAAAAAGCATTTTCACTACGCATTTGTGGATGTTACTGGTATGTATTTAATTACAATTAAAAAAAAAATTCTGTTAATATCTTATGTTATAACATGGACACCTGTGGCTTATAGCCATGTGCGGCCTATATATATATATTCATATATATACACATTTATTTAGTTATTTGTAGCCGGTGCAGCGTACATTCAGGTGCGGTCATGAGTCCAAAAATGATGGCATTGTTAACATTTTTTCTGTCATCCACTTGCTTCCTTCCAAAGATGTAATTTCAGACATAATACAACCACCACCTATGGTTTGCTAGATTTAATTGCAGTTGCGTTGGACATCATCTTCCAGTGCCAATGCAAAACAGGGATGGTTGGGAAACGCTGTTCCTGCTCCTATTAAAAATAAGATGAAAATCTTTTTATTAAAACGCAATGAAAGGGACAAGGCTGTGAAGGAGACGTCTTTCGGTGTCCTCTGATACACAAGATAGTTCAGACAAAAGCTCTGACTGAGCCCAATGTTAAGGACTGCAAAAAAGAAATGGGCTTTTCAATTATTGTTTGCAAATATCCAATAGCAAGGAGCAGTGGGACCCCACTGTTGAAATTCCAGTAAAGGAGAACAGAACTATTCTAATGCCACCCATACATCTGAAGACTTGTGTAAAACTATTATCTCACACCAGCTCACATCTAAAGACTAGTTTTTAGTTTTAAGTCTCAGCCTTGTCTGAGACCAACATTTCACACAGACTGCGGATCTTACTACGAAAGACTTTGAAAACATTCGGGAAAAAACATGGAAGAATACAACTAGATTCTTTCAGCATTTTCTTTTCCCACCACGCAATGTTTTCACCTGGTATTTGCTGAGCCTCTGCTATTTCAGTCCATCACTTTTGCTTCTCCACTTTGTTGTGATATATTCAAGAGTTGACATCATACAAGCCGGGCTCCTCTGCCAACAGCTCCACCGTCCACTCCTATTTCTAGACAGTCCATATTGATCGCTATGTCTTTTGCTGTTCCCGTTCATCCATACTGCAAAGAAATACTCCACACTGGCCATTGTTTTTCTGCCAGGTTTCCTTTTTCCATTTTTGTTAGAGCTCATCTATTGGTTGTTGGTTGTGTTACGTCACCAGTGAAAGACTTGTGAATTTGTCAAACATGTTTGATATCATAAGCTCTAGACAAGGAAAAGACTGATCTAAACTAGCTCAGATTACTACTTTTCACAACTGCAACTCCAGTACAGCTCCAGTAAGACAAATTTCTTTCAATCAGTTTTAAGTCTGCGACTGCAGAAAATCGTAAGATATGAGCCACAGCATTACTCTCAAATCACTAAGACTTCAAATGTTTTGATGTAATTAGAAGTATCTAAAATGCCGTATCTCCATTTGTAACTAAGATAGTTCGAGTCAAACTTTGTGAACTTGTAAATTGGTCACCCGGGCTAATACAGGACTTAATGGCACGTGGCCTGTGATCTCGTCATATTTTTGTGTGTGTGTGTGTGTGTATGTGTGTGTGTGTGCGCGTTTTTAATTAAAACGACTGCCTATGGTGGTGTGTGAGTGTGTGGGACGCAGAGAGGATAAGAACCCAGAGGTCTTTGTGTCTGCTTAAAATTACTATATGCTGGGTCGCCACAGCGTAACAGTCATTTAAATGTAACTCTGGAAAATGAAAAAACATCCAGCCAGTGTAAGGTTTTAGTCTCCTTATATCTGTGACTCACAAGTCATTTAAATTGGTAATGGAGATGTCTAGAAGAAAGACTTCTGCTAACAGCTGTGGAGAGGAAATTTGATTTCCACTGCAGGGAGTTTTCAATACATATAAATTAACACTAGAAATCAAATAAAGTAACTTGTTTTTACCAATGTTTTTTTATTTTACATAATGTCTCGACCAGGTAAGGTTGAGATCAGGAGGCTCTTATGCAAGAAAGGCAACAGGAATTCATCAAGTTATCAACTCAATCCCAAAAAAGACAAAATATGAAGGATATTAACATCAAAACTTGATTATTTTTCCTGAGTTGGTTAGAGGAGCAGCCTGGTGGAGCAGTGGTTAGTGCTTCATAGCAAGAAGGTCCCTGGTTCAATTCCAACAGATCGGCCTTTCTATGTGGAATTTCAATGTTCTCCATGTGTCTGCATGGTTTCCTCCTACAATTCCAGTACATGCAGGTTCATTGTTGACCCGCAGGGACCAGACGTACTTGATCCAACCCCCTCATTCATTTTTAATACCCTTTCTTAAGTTTAAAATAAATACATTGATGGATAACTAGATAACTTGTGAGTTTGCGTTTTGCAGCACTTAGCACCATTTGGCAGCACTTAGCGCTGTTGTATTTATGCATGTATGCATGTATGCATGAATGTATGTGTGACTGATGTGTCAGAAAAAGTCAGATGTCAAACTGGCGCCCCTGTACAACAATTAAGGGACAAATTTCATAGTGGGGATGAATGATAGGCTGACAGACTGGTAGTTCAAGGTCGACGAATTGGGCACCCATGTTGTAGACCCTAAATTGCTCAGATGAGTGAGATGTACATCTTCATGTGTGGCCCTGTGATTGGTTCAACCAGGATAAGCAATATAGTGTGTAAATGATTACATGAATGGGATCAAATCGTTGTTGTCTTAAAGTAATTTTTGAAGTTTTTCAGAAAGCACCAAAAAAATCAGTGACGTATGTACAAACATGTATGGTTGTATGTCTCGATATGATGATGAATATGTGATCCACTTGTGACCGGTCTCAGGGTGAACTGATTTTCTTGCCCAATGATAACTGGGAAGGCTCCGGCGCGATCAACAATAAATGTTATGGATGAATCAAGTCATTTGGCTGGAGCAAGAAAAAAAATGCAAGTCAAGAAAACTAACTGGGACATGAAGCAAAAACAAAAACTCTGAATCACTTTCCAGGGACTCAACCAAACCCCTAATAAAAACTACAAATGACTTCGGCTGTGTGTGCATGTGACCTCCCGAGTTTTACTGTGATTGTACTGTCGTCCGCTAGGTTGCCACGGCATGTGGGATATCATCGCCTGCTGGCCCCCGGCCCAGGTGGGAGAGGTGGTTACAATAGCTTGCCCGACCTACTTCAGTTACTTCAGTGACCAGCAGAAAGGTAAACACCGTCTGTTTCATTCCAGCTGTAACAGACAAGAGAGTCTGTCTTCTCACCCACGGCTTTTCTCTGTGCAATTATAAAAGAGCCGCTTCATGTCGAAACTAGATAAACGTGCTCCCTGACAGTGATTACCCAACTGGGCGCTCAGCTTTCAGACAAGGCCAAATTTAAACAAATTTGAATAGAACAAGCCATTTCAATGTTAACTTTGCGTGAATTTATGAAGTGAATTTTTAGGTAGATAAACCACGAGGCATTAAACGAAACCTCAAAATGTCATCTCGCTGTTGGCTAAAGGCTGGTTCGTATATAAATATTTCCATGTTATTCACATCACATTTGGCTTCCAGAATTGTGATATTTGAAAGTGTATTTACATGCGCCCAGCCCGTCGGGCAGATACCAGAGATGTAATGTGTTGCTTAAAAGAAAATTGATATTCAAAGGCATTAAACACCTACTGAGAACATTGGACATTTATCAGAAACCCCCGGAAAGCCCGGGGCAGTTTGCAGACTTTGAAGCACCGCGCAAAGAAAACGTGGACTCCTGAGCCTCATGAAGAACATTCATTGTTACTGACAGAAGTAATTGTTAAGATGTCACATCTTGTACCTTTTGTGCACTGCTGCCATGATTTGAAAAGAGCTCTAAGCAGAAGAAACACATGGATACAATCTCATGATTAAAATTCCCAATAACCTTTAAACTTTTCTTTGGTTTTGTTTTATTAAAAAATTGGAGACTATTACAAATAGACACGCGGCCCCTTTCTGATGGATAAAGCCTTATCCGGGCTACTGCGAAGAGTATGTGGCGTTTACTGGAAAAGCTTTTATTGGGCACGGTAATTCAGTGGGGAATTACAGACTCATTCTTTAATCATGAACATGTAAAGGGTAGAAGAAAGGGAGGTGATTCTTGAGATACAAAGCACAACATTATCTAAGATTCTCTAAAAGCATCAAGGTAAAGACTGAAAAGTGATTCAATCCATTAACTTCTGCATCTCCTTTTTTGAAGTCTGGAGGTTTTTCAATTTTTTTTCCTTCAGTCACCATTGTCCGTGGAATGGAATTATTTTAAAACCATCAATGTGCGACCGCAAATGCATTTGTTCATCATTTGCACGTCTGTGTGTTGATGGATAATCGACAATTGGAGAGCAGGTGGCAGGAGGGATGAAGATGTTGAGCCCATCACAGGGACTGCACATGTAAGATGTTCTGGAGAATTGAGATGGTTTGGATGTGTACGGAAGAGGGACGGTGAATATCTGGGTAGGAGGGTGCTGAAGTTGGAAGCGCCAGGCTGGAGGTCTTGAGGAGGACCTGGGAGGAGGTTTATGGATATAGTGAACGAAAGGAGAGGGTCAGATGGAGGTATTTGGATCTGTTTCCATGAGAAAACATGCTAACGCAACAAGGTGGCCACAATGAGCGACACAAGGGACAAACAAACATATTTCAGACTTGGTGCCATCAATTTACCTTTATCTGAAGCTCATTTCACAACGACCTACATCGTTCATTGACTTAAAAGTAATGTTTGGAAACAAGATGACAAATGTTAACGATGTTCCTCCACACGGAGATCCTCAAAGTTACTTTTGATTACTGCGCTCTCACAACTTGACTCATCAGCTCCCTTTTCTCATCTGAAAGAAACACTTCAAACCCTCTAACCCCCGCACTGCTGATTGATTTTAAAAAAGATAGTCTGAGTGGATTTTTAGTGCCTCGCTGAATAAAACTTACAAGTACATCATCCATCTGTGACCTTTGACCAGAACTACATTTATGATGCTATGAGCTTGGAATTTCTTATTTTGACTGCTTATTTCCTCCTTATTTCCAGATTTTAAAAAATCATCCTAGCTGTCCAGAAAGCTCTGTCCTCCCAAATTGAAAATACTCTCATTCTTTCCCATGTAGATCCCGCTGTTTTACCCCTTTGTCTCCCCTTTCTGACCTTTATCTCTCTCTCATATTGTTCAACATTGTTGAGGAGATTTTTACATGTAACATGTTTTTCTGCAATATTGCTAGTTTGCTGTTATAGATAATGAGATAGAAGGGATAAATCCAATCCCAGAAAGCCTGGCAATGAGCGGCAGAGGAATGGAGCGTCCATTTATAACTTAGACGTCGGCTTCGTACTGCAACTGTGCAGTGGAGGACGCTCAGAATTATCGACCATGCTGGCAAAAAACAAAAAAATTGATCGATTTTAAATGAAATTGACACTTCAAGAAAGAGAAATAAATAAGGAAAAGAAAAATTTATCATTATCTTTTTACATGATCCCTCTTTACATACTTGTATAATATAATAGTTGCAACATGACAGCGGTAACAATTCTCTTTGAGAGGCATCTTTGGATTCAAAAGCAATCGAGCTTTAACCGCAGCCACTTTATCGATCTGTGACTTACGCTCCGTTAGCCTCGTGATCCCTTCCAGTTTTCATTTTCCATTCATTGCAGAGTTTCTTGAATTAGTATCCCAATCTTTGTTGGTGTATATTTTCCATTTGTATTCCCCTACACGTTGAAAGGTAAAGGCCCAACTTATCATCGCATCAACATCGAGCCACTGATCTTTCTGTAGACAGCACTGGGTATTTGATTTGGCTGCTATGGTCATTGTCAGACAGGTTTCATCACCTGTGATGGTTAAATGAAAATTACAGAGTGAGATGACATTATTCATTAGGGTGGAACTAATGAATTTGTTCCACCCCAATTGACAGATTATTGTCCATGATGAATGTACATCGTATCACAGTATCAGAATTGAATTATAAGGTGAAAGTACAACAGAACCGTTGAAAAACACCATGGCGGTAGTGACATATGACTTCAAAAATAAAAAAATAGCAAGAAAAAATATATGTATATCTTTGTAAGATTGAAACACAACTTGGAACGTTGTAAAGACGTAACTCTTCCCCAAGTCCTTTCTCAGCACACACTCTTTCAAAAAAGAAAAAAAAAAATAAGCATGCACAAAATTAAAGGAAAGACAAAATTTTCTGATAAGGATCTTTTTTTACCGCAGGTCCTTCATTCCATCGGCTGTCAGACTGTTCAGTGGAACAAGCACATAAACTCTTCTACATGTAGCACACAATGCTGCTCACAAGCCCCCCCTTTTTTTTGCACTACTCCACTTCCTCATCCCTATTTTGTACTACCCCTCTCTACCTGTCACTCTTATCCATGCAGTATCTATATTTATTATATTGTAATTAGAATATTATATTTATATAATACTTATTTGCACTGCGTGCACAGTTATTAGGAAAGATGTAATTTGGATGATTCATTTTGTTATTGTACGACTACAGTGCTCTTGTTCAATCCAAAATGTTAACAAACCCTCAAACCTGAACATTTATGTGGTAAAAGTGAAGTTTTGGCTTTCTAAAGAGAACATCTATGTACACCATTGTTAGGCAACAATTCGAGTCCACAATTATTATGCAAGTGAACAAGAAACAGGCGGCACAGTGGCGCAGTGGTTAGCACTTCGGCCTCACAGCACAACGGACCCTGGTTTGATTCCATGTGGAGGTTGCTTGTGAAACCCGAATAAATGAGCAAGTGAATGGTTGTTTGACTAGACAGTATATGTGACCCTGTGATTGACTGGTAAGCAGTCCAGGGTGTACCCCGCCTCTTGCCCCCTGACAGTGGAACAGTGGGATAGGCTCCTGTAACCCTGCATGCAGTATTAGTGGAAAAAGATGGATGGATAAATGAAAAGCAAAGACTTTTGAATACACTTATTTATTATCCCCCGTTAAAGTGAGAATAATAAACAAACTCAAAATTTACAAATAAACACTTCTGAAATTTTTCCCCAAAAACCTCAGTGACCAATATTGCCACCCTTTTTTCAAGGAGAGCCACAAGCTTTTCATACACGATGTCAGTCAGTTCCATGAATCTGGTCAGAATCAACTCTTTGTGCAGCCGCAACTGCAGCCTCCCAGCAAAGTTCTGAGAGATGTACTGTTTAACTTCACTGTAAATTTCCTGCTTAAGAAGGGCCCAAAAGTTCTAAATATGGTTTAAGTCAGGTGAAGAATGGGGCCATGTCGTTAGTTTTTCATCTTTAAGGCCTTTACTGGCCAGCCATGCGGTGGAGTACTTGGATGCATGTGAGGGAGTGTTGTCTTGCGTAAAAATTCAAAGTCTTCTTGAAAGATGCAGACTTTTTCCTGTGCCACTGCTTGAAGATAATGTCTTCTAAAAATTGGCAGTTGGTCTGAGAGTTGATTTCGAGTCAGTTTCCAAATCGAAAAGGTCCAACTATCTCATCTTTAATAATACATGCCCACACCAGTACCTCACCTCCTCCTTGCTGGTGTCCAAGTCGAAGTGGAGCTCTGTGTCTGTTACTGATCCAACCACAGGCCTATCCATCTGGTCTGTCAAGAGTCACTCTTATTTCATAAAAAGTCCACAAAAAAAAATTGTCTTCAGATATTTCTTGGCCTATTCTTAAAGTTTCAGCTTATGTGTCTTGTTCAGAGGTGGTCGGATTTCAGCCTTTCTTACCTTGGCCATGTCTCTGAAACACCCCCTACTTCTCGACACCTCAGGTAAGTAGCAGTTGTGGAATATGGCAGAATTGGTGGATAATGGGTTCCTGGTAGCGAAAAGACATTATGGATAAAATAATGGTACAGTCAAAATAATCACTTGCCTAATAATTGTGCACATAGTGTATACATTCTCCAGGACACCTTACTTACCTTTTTTACCACCCACATCTCCTACCTGTCATTTCTATAGCCATTTTTCTGCACAAGGAATTCATTTTATTTCTGTCTCATCTTTTTTTGCTTTCTATGGTTTATATTGTACATGTTCATTTGTATCTTTATCTATATCCCCCATTTGCATAATCTTCTCTCTTAGTATTTGCACACTTTTTCTACCCTGTAATGCTGCTATGACAATTGAATTTCCCCATCATGGGATCAGTAAAGTCTATCTATCAAAGGTTGTAAATTGCGTACTTCAGTGGAATATTCAATCTGGGTTAAGCAGTGTTTATATTCAGATTACGCATCTTAGAAATAGGCAAGATTAACTCTGTCTACATATCCAGGGCCACCTATGTGTTGCAGTTAGCAACACTCCGTTCATTATATTTTGCTTGACGGCGGTGTGAGTAACAGTGTGCCCGCCTTACGTTTAGTTGCTGCTGTATCAATCTTGCTCAAAACGTAAACTGTTTTCATGCAGTGTGGACGAGCACAGAGGACCAAATAATTAACTGAACATTTAATGAGAGTGGGCTGTAATAGCTGGGTGCCACGGTCGCTGCCTGTTCGATTTCCAACAGGGTTGCCTCTGTGCAAGGAGTTTGCATGTTCATCCCGTGTCTGCCTTAGTTTCTTTTGGGCTGTCAGATTTCTTCCCTTAGTCCAAAATCGTGCAAGAGTTAATTGAGGACACTAAATTCCCCAAAAGTATGACTGAAAGAGTGAATATTCTTCCCCCCGATGAATTCCCAATTTTATATTCTTGAAATTGGGAAAACTTTCCTCTCATAAAGCAGAATTTCATAACAACACTATGGCTAGACAACATCACGCTGCACCAATGGTGAAACTTTAAGGGTAATCATTGTGTGTTTAGTATGATTTGTGTTTGTAATTCGTAATGGTCCAAGCAAATCCTGCACATTTACATATATAGTGCATTTCTTTTCCCTCATTGAACTTGGTCAGTAGAATTTAATCAAACAACTCTTCAGGTGAGACCCCAGCCACATCCGTTGACCAGATAAGTCGAAACGTTTACCCAAACCAAGTTAAAAAATTGAAAAGCTAAAGTTTAATTGAGCTTTACTTTTAGTCAAATCAGGTTTAGTGGTTGTTCTCAAATAGAAAGGGAAGTCTTTCGGAATGAGCACCTTCTAATTCTGCATGCTACCGCGTCTTGGCACATGTACTCGCACTGTTTATTGAGTTGCAGCGATGGTCGCTTTTCACACGAGCCTAAGAAAACATTGTTTTAGTAAAATGACAAGCAAGTGGAATAAAAGGTGGTAGTATTTTGTATGCACTGACCACACTGTATGTTTTTTGAAGCAGAAGCACTCGACCATATTGGTCCTCTTCGCTCCATGCAACAAAAACTGAAAGCTGCTTCTCTTCATGTTCTCCTGCTGGTGAGCTTCTTTTCGGAGCAACCAATGTAGCGAGGACTCACTGTCACAAATCAGTCTGTTAAAAGAGCGTTAAGCCCTTCTGGGTGGCGAGTGTGTGGAAAAGGGATTCTCAAACGGATGGCCATGCCAGACTCTATGCAAATCATCTGGAGTTTATATTTAAAATAGGACTGGAGAGATGCACCGGTAAGAGACAGCAAATAGCTTTAATCTTTAATCACCCTTGATTTTATTCCTGTGTCTCGTCCCAGAAGCTTTTGGTTCAGAACAGTGCTTTTGCACACAAAATATCACACCAATAACGACAATTAAAAGGCGATTGTGCGTGTCAGTGGAGTCACATGGAATTTGGTTGTCTTCCTGATATGCTCAACAAATGTGTCAATTTTGAAATTGCTCTTTTCTTTCCATCCTTTTCCATAGTGAGGCAAATATTAAATGACTGACCCTCTGGTGTTTGTGTGTGTGAGGTAATTATAGGAGTCCTCCCTCGTCTCCCTGGGAAAAGCCACAGAGAATACGGATAACATTTGATATTGTTTTACGTCTTCCGTGAAGAGCTTAATTTGAGCAGGAGCCACAGTGGAATATCTTATTATGGCTAAAGAAACTTGAAGAATGGTGGAGGGAAGTGGATATGGTAGGATGAATGCAGACGGCTATAAGGTGGTTTCATTGGGAGACTTCATCGGGCAGATTGGCCTCTGGTTTGATGTTCAGAAACAAGCGATGCCATTGTGCTGTTGCAGGGACCTCAAGGGTCCACAGTGGCAGCAGCCTCTGAAGTGATCTGATTGAAACTGATTCGGGGAAGCCGTCGAGATTCTTGCTCTGCACTTTAATGCAAAATATTGTTTTTTTTTGTGGAATGGACAAAATGTTTCTCTTCTTTTTCATTTGTCTCTCAAGGAGTTTTCCTTTTCAAACACTGAATAACAAAGTGAACACAAACTGTCTTAAGTTTTCTGTCGGTAAATGGCAAATTAATATATTGAAGGATTTTGTGAAAAGAAGAATCCTGTGATGGTGAACGTGTATGTGTGTTAAATCTCAAAGGAATGATCTCCTACGAAGAAAGCCTTTTCGATGAATGACATGAATTTGCTTTGAAAGTGCAAGCAAATATATTTGGCGAAAACAGCTTAAGGTAAACTCTTCTGAAAGCGTAAACAGAGCTGGGGTGAGACTTTAGCTTGGAAATATATTCTCCTGGCCTACAGCCGCACAAAGTAAATCAAAACACTTTATTTTATGCGTCTCTCTCACTCGTTTTTTCAAATACAAGTACTCTGATGGCAGCTGAAAATCCCCCACCGTGGTCGTTGTGTATTTCCCAGGTTAGGAAGCAAGATATTTCTCATTAACACCCCTGATTTACAAATTTGACAGCTGTCAGAGCTGCAGGAAGCTCATGAGACTCAAAACTCTGTGCGTCTGTTACTTGACCAAAAACACTGTTATCACCCGTTCTGCTCGGCGTGAGAAAATGATCTGTTTTTCCTGGAAAAGATGTTTCTTTGAAGATTGCTTGACGCCGTTGGAACAGATTATCTGAAGATTCTTGTCATATATCTATCTTGCGGGTTTCAAAGCTCTTCACACTGGATTGCGTTTGCATGTGCGCTCACACATCAATGGCGGCGAAGCTGACGTGCACGGTGCTAGCCAGACCATCAGGACTACTTTGGAAGTTCAGAGTCTTACCAAAGTGCACTTTGGCATGCAGACAGACAGACAGGGGGAGCTGGGAATTGAACCACCAACTGTCCATTGTAGGGCATCCAACACCAACAGCTGAGCCACTGCCATATATATACGTATTTGTGTATGTGTATCGATGTGTATTTGTTTATGAATATATATGTATGTATATGTGTATATGTATATATGGGTCTATATATATGTACATGTATATATTTTTGAGTGTGTGTGTGTGTGTGTGTGTGTGTGTGTGTGTGTGTGTGTGTGTGTGTGTGTGTGTACAGATTTGTTTATTTTTCTATGTCTGTCTGTAAAATGAGATTGAGTCCAGGTGACACCGTTTGCTTCAAGGTGCATTTTTCTTTACCGCTGCTACTTTGCAATTCTGCCCGAGTCTGCAATGCAGCAGAAACTGATGAAAAGGGCCAGGAAAGTCCACGGGCTTGAAACATGACTTCACATTTACTTTAGTCAATGTCTCCGAGAAGAGACTCAGTTCCCCTGCTTGGCATCAGTGGCGAGGAAACAATGTCTTTAACTGGGGCAAAAACTATGGACAGAACCCACCTCAGTAGATCAAGCCATGGCCCCTGGGAAGTAATGAGGGAAAAAAAAGATATGGGAGGAAGAGTGTCCCAGATTGAGGCTTGGTTGACTGATACCAGTAGTGGAGAATCTGCACATTTCAAGATTTCCATCTTCTCGGCCCAGAGCCCATATATTAGGACTTATTGTTGGAATTGCCTGTACGTAAGTGCACCAACAATATAGACCATCATTTATGTTGGACATGCACAGAGGAGGGATATTGAAGACCAAAGAGGAGATTTGTAGATACAATAAGTGGACATGAAGTTAGTTAAGGTGAGAGGAGAGGATACGGGGCACAGTAATAGATTGAGGCAGATGATTTGCCACGGCAATCTCTGAAGAGAGAAACCGAAAAGGGAAAAAAAAAGAAGAGTCATGTTCTAGTTGAGGCATCATTTGAATTAAGCTGTTTGTATGAACACTTAATGCCACCCAAATGAATAAATCATGAATGAATCCCATGAATAAAACAAGTATCAGACTATTTCTGGTGCACTTCTGGCAAAAAAAAAGTATACCTCCAATTGAACTGGGCAAAGATATACTGTAGTTGGTTATAAATAATGGATACGAGACATTGGGGATGTTAACTACACTGTCATGTCAATTGTTTGGATTATTTTCATTGAATATAATATAGACAGGTTTAAAATGGTACATACAGGGTGAGGCACTGGTACAACACTTTTGTTCAAACTAGGAAATACAAAATGGATATTCAAGCCCATATTCAAGCTCAAGATAAATGTTTGGCTCTCCTTTGCTCCACTTCAACAATTATCCCAGTTTTGGTTTGGAACAATCCTTTTTTGTTCAGTGCTTCATGAAACGCTGATCCACAATAAAACAGGATACACAAATATTGCCAGGGCCAGGGCGCCATTGGCAGGGATTTGGTGTGTTTGATACAAAAGAGAGAACATTCTGCTTCTCCTAACAGAGCTGTTCCAAGTCTTTAGATAACAGGAGACATTTATTCACATTTTCAAACTTTGCCAGATGTTAAAAAAAAACAGAAATCACTTAAAATGTGATATATGTGGAAGGAGACGTAACTTGTGAAACGCTGTCACAAATGACACCTTTTATAGTTTGACAACATCATGTGAATGGAAATACGTACATACGTATGAATATTATTACTCATCTTGGGCATGTTTATTTGGATGTGCTTCGAGTGTGAGTGACAATTTAGGGGTCTGATATGATGATTTGTCATGACAGTGACTTTTAAGGAATTACATTGATATGTGCAAATGTCAAACACGTGCACATGTGAAAAATGCACATGCTCGTATCCCCTCCCTCCTCAGGTAACCTCTCGAAAACCTGCACAGCAGACGGCTGGACCGAGATGCATCCTTTTGACATTGTCATGAACTGTGGCTACAATCTGAACAGCACAAGTGATGATGTAAGTAGACCATCTATACAAGACATCACAACAGTAACCCGCTGCAACTTGGAGGCACAGCAGGAAATCTCTTCCCAGTGGGCAGGAAAATTGACTGAGAACATTTTCCGCCTCTCTGTGGGAGAATGTTGTCGAGTTCGTAAGGAAAAATGCTGCTATTGATTTTTTGCTTTCATAACTGCCTCACCATTTATTTCGTTGCCTTCATTCAATTTTTGTTTATTGTGTTTTTTATTTATGAGTCGTCCGAAGCGGTGGAGTGTTTCAAAAGTAGCACAACTGAAAGTACAGATAAATATGCTAAAATGGTCATTATGCAGTATCGTCTATACGGATGTTACACATAGATAATGTAAACCAAAAATGATGCCAGTATCAGAAGTCTTCTTCTTTTCCCATTGGCTTTTCCCTTCAGGGAAAAATAGCCACAGCGAATCAACCTTCTCCATCTGACCCTATTCTCTGTACCCTCCTCTCTTGCACCAACTAACTTCATATCCTCTCTCACTACATCCATAAATCTTCCCTCTGATCTTCCTCGAGACCAACCTGATTGAACCTGGTTCTTTACCTCTTTTTTACACTCTCTGTTGCTCTGGACTGTTGACCAAAAGTACTTGAAATCCTCCGCCTTAAACTTCACTCCTTGTAGCCTCACTGTTCCACCAGAGTTCCTCTCATTCACACACATATGCTATGTCTTGCTGTGACTACTTTTCATTCCTCTCCTTTCCAGCGCCTACCTCCAGCTCCCTAGATTTTCCTCAACCTGTTCACTGCTCTAACTGCAGATCACAATGTCATCTGCAAACATCATGGTCCATGGAGATTCCTGTCTAACCTCATCTGTCAGCCTGTCTATCACTACTGCAAACAAGAAGGGGCTCAGAGCTGATCGCTGGTGGAGTCCACCTCCACCTTGAACTTCTCTGTTACACCTACACCTGCTACACCCCTGTCACACAGCTCGCATATATGTCCTGCACCAGTCTAACATACTTCTCTGCCACTCCAGATTTCCTCATACAATATCAGAGCTCCTCTCTTGGCACCCTATCATATGCTTTTTCTAGTTCTACAAACACAAAATGTAGCTCCCTCTGGCCTTCTCTGTATGTCTCTGTACTCTTTCTAGGCATGAAGCCATATTGCTGTTCACAAATGCTGACTTGTGCTCTCAGTCTAGTTTCCACTACTCTTTCCCATAACTTCATTATATGGCTCATCAACTTTATCGCTCTATAGTTGCTGCAATTCTGCATCTGTCAATACATTTCCCTCTCTATCCTTAATCACCTGGACTTGTTGTACATCCTTTCCATCATTATTTCTCTGTTTCACCACCCTGTATAGATCATTCTCTCCCTCCTTAATGTCCAACTGAGCATACAAGTGATTGTATTGTCACGCCCTTTGTTTTGCCTTTGCTACCTCTATTTTTACCTTACGTTGTATCTCCCTGTACTCCTGTCTGATCTCTTCAGTCTTCTCAGTGTCCCGCTTCTTTGCTAACCAGTCCTCATTCCACCACCATCTACTTTCCTTCCAGATGACACACCAAGTACTCTCCTACCTACTCCTACTCCATTTCTCTTTCTGTCAGTACCATGATAGTACAACTTAGAACCTTTACCCAAGCTTCTCATCTCACTACCTCTCCACCTGGTCTCCTGGATACACAGCATATCCACTTTACTTCTCTGCATCATGTCAACCAACTCTTTACCTTTTCCTGTCATTGTCTCAATATTTAAAGTCCCTACTCCCAGTCCCAGACTCTTGCCTTTCCTCTTCTCTCTCTGCTTCCAAACACGCCTTCCTCCTCTCCTTCTTCGACCCACAGTTGCCCAATTGCCACTGGTACCCTGTAGGTTATCGACACCGATGGTGGTTGTTTTTAACCCAGGCCTTGTCCGATCTAGTATGAAATTCTTAAGCTTGATTCAATATTTGGTTTTGGCACAAGTTTTACGCTGGATGCCCTTCCTGACACAATGCTCTGCATTTGTCTGTTTGGGACTGGCTCAGGGAGACACTGGCCCATGTCTCCCCCTGAGGCTGGCTCAGGGAGAAACTGGTCCCTGCCCATCTGAGGCTGCATTAGGCCAGTATCAGAAGTATCAACAGATATTTGGCTTTCTAAGGTGAACTTCAGGAAGTCTTTCTCTGTGACCAGCTTTAGAAACAGTGCAAACCTGAATCATATTACAGTTGGGTTATGAATGAAACTCAACCCAGACCTATTTAAAGGTGCCTCTTGGTCAAGGATCTTTCTCTATTCAAGCGATTCATTATCAATAATTTGATGATTGCCTTTTTTTCCACACTGAGAGACACCTATCATGCTTTGGGTGCTTGTGGTCTTTTAATCATACTGTATAAAAGCACATTTGTATCACTTTCCAATGGATTTTACATGGAGAGGATGATGAAGTGCAAAGAAAATTGAGTCCACAACTGTGTTTTAGTGGAAAAAGTCCCACTCCCACAACCATAAAATACTTTTGTATTTGAATATGTTGTGAACGCTCATTGATTAAGCTTGGAATAACAATGTGAGATGACTAGACCAGATATTACGAGCAAACCTATGGTTGTAGCCTGAGACAGAGGAGGGATAATGCCATCAGGTGTTGTGTTGTTGTTAGAAAGATATTTACCCTGCATTCAAGATTTGGAAGGGAGTTCAGGTGTGTATAAATTATTGGTCTTATTGATTTATCTTCAATATAGAATAAACTGATGTTGTTTATTTTGACAAAGATGGAGTAAGATACGGATAGAGTATGCATGAGGGGATATAAGATAGTCCTTGGTGGGAACTCTGCTCTCAGTCACATCGGGAGCCTCATTAGTATGCCACGTAGGAACTCCAGTGGGATCAGGAGAGTGAAGTACTTTAAAAGGAATGTGATGTCTGCCCTTCTAAGCTAGGGAAATACCTTTGTGTGCCACAGTAGGCGCAGAATCACATTTTCATCAGCCGCAAAACACAGCGTGAAATGACAGTGACATGGTGAGGCTGCTTTCAAAGGCCCTGAAAGCTCACTTGCTGATGCGAGTACTGTGTCAAATGCGGCTTCTATATGGAATGGAGGTGGTCAGTGCTAACGTCTTTTTTTGTTAGGAGACTGGGGTTCAACACAACCAAACGGGCCCCTGTGTTGAATTTAGAGGGATCGAATTGCCAAAAGTAAATATCGTGTTTATAATTGAGTCTAACTGGAACATATTTGAATGTCTGAGTGGTGATGTAGATATACTGTAGGTGGGAACATGACAACTCTGGTCAGGGAAACAAAGAGTCACTGAAAAGCTCAACATCTTAATATTGAATTAGATAATCCTCAGCATTGATGTACAAAAAGAATACTCTTCCAGGACAAGGACATTGCTTTTGGTTCAGTGAGAAAACTGAATAATACCAATAATTCCACTTTCGCACAAAACTCCTAGTCCAGGATATCTTTGTCTGTATTTGCTGAATTAATGCTGTTCATAATGAGCTCCTACCCAGCGTGGGCCAGGAAAAGAAAACACTGCAAGATCTCTTAAATCCTTCAAATCGGATGGCGTAGAATTATAACCGGAGTTTTGCCGCAAGTGGCACCCAAAGCCCAGAGCTTTTTTTTTGTAACATACATTAAGTAGTTTTGAGATGATAAAAAGCATTCAGTGCCCCCTTTGTTTCATCTGCAGGGCAAATTCTTTTTGCAAGTGAAGATTGGATACACGATCGGCCACAGTGTTTCCCTCATTTCTCTAACAACCGCCATCGTGATCCTCTGCATCTTCAGGTGAGTGAAGAAACCAGGGCTGACTGTGGTTACGTTTTGGTTTTATATTCCATAAGGTCTTGTTTTGAATATTCAAAATTTTCACTTACACATTTAGTTATTGAGGAAAATCTCTCAGATCCAAGCAAAGCTGAAGGCTAAGGTTGTAAATATGGGAGGGAGTTAAGATGTAAACGCTCTGAATAAAACAAGCCGTCACTCAAATTTCACAGTCCCTTGAATTCCAGACTCTTTTGACAGCACATATCTGCCAGTCTTTGAGCTGTGTACGATGGAATAAAGGGACAGATGCATATATTCTAAAAGACTTTGTATGCTTGCATCGTGTTTCCTCGCAAACTACAACAATGCAGAGAAATTTAAGCAACTGACAATTGATGCGCAGTCTTCAGTTTTACGTGCTGGTACTTTTGTATTACATCATTGGGGTATCACTTTTTGGAAAAAAGCTAGCCCTAAAAAATCAATCTATCTATCTATAGATAGAAAAAAAAACATAAACCTAAGCACTGATCCTTTATGTTCACTCCCAAGGCAAAGAAAGAGGTGATGCATTGCAGCGGGTATTTTCTCTCTCCCACCAGGTCATACATCCTTCATACTTGAGCCACTAAATCTAATACAGAGCCCAAGGGATGGTGGGAGAGTTACAATACAGAAGGATACCCTTTTCTCACTACAGGAAATTGCTTTTTCATAGTATTTTTTTCATGTGCTTCCTGTAGTTTGTCCCTGGCAAGCTGGTGTGTGTGTAACTGAATTAGTTGCCGATCACACCTGCAACAGGTGTGAAAGTGTGTCAATCCTCACTGCCAAAAGTAGACCAAGTCAAGATTATTAAAGAAAAGAGAAAATATGATATCCTTGCAAGCAGCTGAAGAAGAGCAGTAGGTGCTAAGGTCAGGTGGGGGCTAGAGGGGAGATGGCGGATGTTATAATGAAGGATATTTAGGGCGCCAGGGATGGAGGGTGTCCCACCTGGTCCTCGAAGGTTTCACAGACAGTGGGAAGGAAATCAGATTTCTGTTTCAAGAGATGCTGCCATTGTAAAAGTGCTTTACGGAGGGGTAAAAACCTCAAGCTGGAAATGTTCTCACCCTCTTACCCATCTGTGTGATGCCGAAGCCGTAGATGTCCTTCACAAGTATCATGTATGTAGATACAGTACTTTTAATGGAATGCCCCACGTACACGTAATGCACTACATTACTGTAAATTGCCAGCCATCTCTCTGGGATTTTATATTATTGTTGCTAATCCCTTGTATATTTTCTTCATTTTTTTTCTACATATTTCATCTCCCCTATCAAGGACAGAAAATGAAAAATGAGGCTAGGCGCTTGCTGTCAGAAATTCTTCTCTGTAACTGTTTTGTAAGACCACACTCGACAGACATATGTCTTTTTGAAGAGTGCGGCTTTCTAGGGGTTGGGGGGGCTGCACCAACCCAATCAAACCAATGTTTGATCAGTCCAAACAAATCAAACTACAATGATATGTTCCTGTTTTATACATTCTCAGGGTCTGGGCGTATTTGACTGAGAAATGTGGAGTTTACGGTACACACAGGAGGATGTACAAGGAACATTCTCGATCCAAAATCGACACTCTACGTTTGATGAAATGTGAAATTTGTAATTTCAGCATTCCATCCTCTATCAGAGAGCAGACCCTAGCCTGTTTATTTTTCCTCTAGAAATTAAGAAAATAAAGGCCAACTTGTTAATTTGAGGGTTTGTTTTTTATTTTCCTTGGTTTTTCAATGCTTATTTGATGACCAGACTGGCTCCAGCAGCTCTGTGGGTCTTAAGGGAACACTTGTGATTAAATCTCTCCGTCCCACTCTGCATGCAAATAAACATCTATGTTGTAGCTATTGGCGAAGTCCAAACCAGTTATTTTTTTAATGAATGGTTCAAGGCAGACAAACACTTCCCCACTTCCCCTTCATTCTCCACTGGTAATTAAACAGAATAAATCAGATAAATGCAAACTTGGTCTTTGAGTTGCTTTAAACCAAATGACGAGATGTTTGACGTACTGGTATCCACCTTCTAAATCAAGTTCAGGATATTCAAGTGTGGTTTGTTGGATTTTTGTTTTGGAGCGCGTACTTGTTTATTTGTTAGGAGACTGCACAAGAAGATCCTGGTCACAGTTCAAATTTGAATTGGATTTCGGCTACCCTCTCATGCAGCGTCCACTACATATAGATGTCTTTAAATTGTTCACATTATTTGAACTTTGGTCTGCGCTACCAATATACGTACATCAATCCTCATCCTCACAAATGAGGATGTGATGATAGAAATTTTGAAAATCGTGCAACCAAATGAAACAGTGATGAGAAAATTATGATATAATGTGATTGTGATCCAATGATGAACTAATATTGTAAATTTTTCTGCTACATTGTTGTGTTCCAATTAGTTTATTGACACAAGGATTCTAGTCACCATGCTGATGATAATCAGGTGTCAAAAATCGACAAAAAGATTTTTTATTCACCTTCAATTTGTTCCTCTCAATGTACAATATGCACAGCGGTTTGTGAGCAGTTGTTGTTTTGCATTTTTCACAAAATGTGTTTATAAATGTGTGAAATTGTTCTCAGACGCTATTACTTTACACTGTTGTGGAAGTCTGTCAGACTCTGATAACAGACAGAGATTTACCTGATCACAGGCTGGGGTTGCGGGAATGAGGCTGGTTGAGGCTACAATGATTTTTGAGGCGGCACTGTGGGGACTAAGTATCATAAAGGATAGAGGACCTTGACAGTTGCTTTGTTAAATGTTGGTCAATCAATTTCTTTTATCCCCTTATCTCCTTCCAGGAAACTCCACTGCACCAGGAACTACATCCACATGCATCTGTTTGTGTCATTCATCCTGAAAGCTATCGCCGTGTTAATCAAAGACGTGGTCCTCTATGAAGTTGGGGACGTGGACAACTGCTCCCAGAGCTCGGTGGGTTACTCGACCGGAATGCCGCCATTTATGCGGGCGTGTAAAAGGTGTCTTTAAACCTTAAAGATAATTTGCTTTTCAAAGAGCTTGCCTGGGGAACATGACAAACGGGCTGGGGAGAGGTGATGTCTGGCTGATTATGCGTCTCAGACAGCCTAATAAGTGGTCTTCCACTTGCAAGTCCGCATAAAGAGATTTTATTAATAGTTACTTTTTGACAAATGCTAGGTGGGCTTTTAAGGGTCAGCCTAATCTACACTCATTTCACTGGACTTCTATTTTGCAGCAAGTGGCAGCAAATATAATCTATTATAAAACACCCAAAATAACAAATCAAGCTAAATTCCAGGCAAGATTTTCTGAGCACATAATCTTTAATTTATGGTTTGCAGAGTTTTACCCTCACAATTTTTTTTTTAATTTCAGATTTGCCTCTTTTGAGTGAGCAATTTTTGAGTTTTTCTCCCAGAGTGGCTCACATTTGTAAAATAGCAAGTAAACTTTGCTGGAACGTAAAAACAAGCAGCCATTAATTCTGGGCTTGGAATTCAAGTTATGTCTAAACTTTATGTTGTCCAGATTACACAATGCTGATATTTTCACATACTGCTGCCCCTGTATCTTGCGGGCCAAGACGTGGTCTCATTTAATTGAAGTTTTTCTCCCTCGTGATGTTTGATTTAGATATATTACCCGCTGTTTAATGTTTACCTACAACCTGTTGGCCATGTTAATGAAGGAAGCACGACACATGGGGAAAGAAAATGTCTGGATTCACTCTTGGGTACTTTAAACTGATGGTAAAGCAATGATGTTAAGTAAAATAATAGGGCACTGACAAATTATTGTATTTGTGGGAAAGGGAAACACAAGAAAAGTCTGATGGGAAATTTCATTGTATAAGAAAGAAATAAAAACTGAAATATAATGGACAGGGGGGATATTTACTTTTTTGGGGTAAAAGTTTAATATAATAATAACGTTTATGAGTCACCTCACTGAGGCTGAAGACATGGAGTCCAGCTGGTCCAATGATGTTTACAAGCCATTAACACCCGGACCACCGTGTTTTAAAAATCCCTCAGTCATTTGTCTACATTGCTTCAGACCGCCAAGCCAGAGACCCAAGGGTCCCCTCGGAGGCTGCAGTTTCGCCCGTGAGCACGAGGTTTATGTTTTGCAGTGCAGCTACAGGATGAGGAGAGCCATGGCTGTGTCTATTTAGAGTGTTCCCCGTCCAACTCCAGTGTGTTAATGGAATACGGTTGACGGGAGCCAGCTGTCACTATGAATGGCTGCAAAGGACATTATAGAAACAGGTTCGTCCCCGCGGTCCTTAATGTGACCCCATCTTTACTTCCATTCCAACTAGCTGGCTCATACTGCTGTAACTTTGTTTACATGCATGTGCAGGGAGTGATTCATCATCTGTCACCCAGAGTGTCGGAGGGGCGCCTTGGAAGCGCTTTCATTTTTTCACCGTTTAATTGCTGCAGACAAAGCCAATAAGAAATGAATTACTTAAGATACCTTCGGATTTGTAACAGAGTTCCAGCAGGAAATTTGATCTGATTTGCATGCATTAATATTAGCAGAGGTACGGTCCACTCATTTGGATCCATTTTACCCCTCTCAGCGTGTAAAGTGGGAATTAATTCTTTGTCACAAAAAATCCTTTCAACTTCACCACCGGCTGTATAATGAGCTGTCCAAACTCTCAGCCAAGAAGTGAAAACAACTATGCAGCAAGCTACATTTATTGCTTCATGTCTTTCAAGGAAACACCAGAGCCGTGTGGAAATCTATGTAATTGTAAATGGTAATTTAATTGGTCTTGAGGGACTAGCAGCTTCCTGAACAGTCTTGTGGGTTTCCATCCATTTTTTGAATGCACAGGCAAACTGATTCACTCAGTGTTGAGTGTTTTCTTCTTGTCCCTTAAGATTCAACCATGTCTTACCTGTGGGTGTGTCCACGGATGTCCCTCCCTGCTCCCTTCATAATTTGCATTAATTCTTTGCTCGTGTTTTGTCTTTAGGGTCCTTAAGCAAGAGCTTGTTACACCATTAAGGTTAGCCTCAGACAAAAAAAACAAACAAACATGGGTATGAATAGTAAAACTGTCCCTTTTTGAGTAAGTGCGCAGCCTTGAATTTATAATAACTTCATTCATACAACTGGTGATGCTGAGGAATGGAAGAAATGGACCAGTTTTTTTTGCCCTAAGCGGCTGTTAGCTCTGCCTCCGTAATGACAGGCAAAGAGGGCTTCAATGCTCTTTCTCATTGGCTTTTCAATAATCACCCATATGCCATTATTACTGTCTTTTGTTTGTCTTTTTCATTTACTTTTAATTTATACTCTGAGTAATTCCACAACCAACTTTTGTTTTTTGTTGTGTTCTCAACTAGGTCAGTTTTTATTTTCTTTCTTTGACTTCACCAGGGAATCATTATTTTTTTGCACTACTTGGCTTAATTCGTGTCAACCTTTTGTTCCTTTCTTTGCAACACAAAGCTTTGAACTGTTTCTCATCTGCTTGGTTTGTTGTTGGATTTGTCCCGCCGGCTTTTCACACCCTTAACTGAAACTCAGTTTGTCGGCATTGTCAGTGTGCAGGTGCCTTCTGCACGTTTGCTTGAAACACCAGCCGTACCGAAGCTTCTACTAAAAAGCAACTTAATTTGCCTTTGCTTAAAATTTCATTTGAGAATTACCATTGCTGCCACTGTGAAGGAACTCTAAAACTTGCTCTGACACTGTACAAATTGTATAAGTTAAAATAATTAACCTTTCTGGAAACATTGTTTTTGCATCTTTTACAAAAGAAAACATTTGAAGTTAACATTGTGAATGTAACACTGCAGCTTGTTTTTTTTTTTTTTTAATGGACTTGGCATAAGCTAGAAAATCCTCTGGTTAGAAATAATATATACACACATAGAGATTCCTTAGCACATCAGTCATTACTGGTATTTCTGCTGATATTATCTATACTAATAATCTTTTCTCTGTAGCTGTTGGGCTCCATGTAAAGTGGCAGCTGCTCATGTTCTGAGAAGATTGGGAGGCATCATGACATAAACTATGAATGAGACTGCTGGATACTCTCTGTGTCAGTCTTCAATTATGATTAATGATGCTAATGTCCCTATGAAGTGCCCCTCCCAACCCCCGCAGAGATTCGGGCGACACGTCTGAATCAGTTTTTCTCTTGGTGATCCACCCATTTATCACTCAGCTCTGGAAAATATGTTTTCATTTACAACGGGTCTTATTTGTCATTGTTCAGGCTGTAATATATCTGAATCGATCTCTGAAACAAGAAAATGCAGTTTTCATTATTCCATGATTCACATCTTCACTCTTCAGTGTTTCTGTGTTGCCTTCACCTGCCAGATCTGTTTCTCCGTCAATAACGTACCTCCAACTAGTTCTCTCTAGTTCTCAAATACACCCACCTTCGTTTCTAGCTCCTCCACGAGCTCAACCCATTCAACCTCAGCGGGTGACTTTTGACTCTGTATTCTGTATTGATATTCTGATGACATCCTCCCCGTGGGCTCTCGCTCATGTGCATCTGCGTAGCCTGAATCCTGTGCGGTGTAATCAGGTTCAGTGTCCATGAATATTCGGAGACCGGAAAAACAAAAACACATCCTGTGTGCATCAACCCACACATGCCATTTTGAAACATTTTTATTCATGACCCTGAGCGTCACATTCAACGGTAGCCTCGCCGTTCAGGGTTTAGTGGGTACAGGCTGAATTTTCACATGATTTGTCAATCCTGATGGAGAAGTTGTTGCCTGACATCTCTGTCGAAACATCTCTGCACTTTGCCGGCTTTGGCGTCCTCCATATGGAAAGAACAACATGGAGAGATCCCTAGTCTATAGGCTACAAATCTGAATTTCTTTACATTTATTTGTGCAATGTGCATTGTGCATTGTGCATTGTTTGAAAGTAAATTTAATTCTTATGCTTTATGGTGGGTAACTAATGGCTTAATTCAATTATTATTTGCCTGTTTATTCAAGCCAATCAAGCGTAAGACATATTAATGTTAACGTTAATATAATTCGGAATGGAGAGGGCCTTATTCGGCAAATATTATTTCAGCCTATAGCAATTTCAGGTGTGCAGATGAGTCAGGAGAAGATAATGTACTTTATTGATCCCCACAGGGAAAATTTGTTGTCACAGCAGTGCTTCACATAAATAGAAGAAACAAGTGACAATAACAGCATCATAACAGAATGGAAAAAAAAAACAAGGGAAAATTGGATAAGCATTGATGAGAATGAAGCGACAACAAGGAGGATAAGAAAAAATACATAACGGAATTAGGACATTACATGCATGAATGAGGAAGTGGTAGCCCAGATGCACCTCTGACGGGTCAGAGTTGTGTGCTGTCCTGTTGTACAGTCTAACAGCCGTGGGCACAAAGGAGCGTCTGAAGCATTCACTTTTGCACCGGGATAGGATGAGCCGCTCACAAAAACTCTTCTGAAGGAATTCTTTTCCGCTCGCTATCCCACAAATGTATTATGCATGTGATAGTCCTGGATGAATATCAGATAAAGCGGGCCTGTTCAATGAATTAAGGCAGCCTGAACCAAAATAACAATGCATCACAATGCAACTGTGCTAATGTACCTGTTCTGTCTCTGCACTCATGGTGTCTCGGTAGATCATCGTGAGAGTATGTGTTTCTGTGTTGCATTTCCCCACTTGTAGGTTGGCTGCAAAGCTGTGATGGTGTTCTTCCAGTATTGCATCATGGCCAGCTTCTTCTGGCTGCTGGTGGAAGGCCTCTACCTTCATGCTTTGCTAGCCGTTTCCTTCTTCTCTGAGCGGAAGTACTTTTGGGCTTACATTTTGATTGGCTGGGGTGAGTTTGGCCAACTCATATATCTTTGTACATTTGTGCTTTCCCACTTATACATTTCTCTGGCTTTAAGCTTAAGGGGGGGGGTTCTAACCTTTGCCAGTGGGTTGCGGCGCTGACTTCAGTGTTCTCTCATATCTTGCTTCCCAGGTGGTCCAACTGTTTTCATCACTGCTTGGAGTATTGCTAAAGCTTACTATAACGATGTGGGGTAAGAAAAACACTGTGATACAGGTCGTGCAAATCCCACACAACTGTATATTCATGCCCTGACTGGCTCATTTCTGTACACAATTATGGTCTGCTGTATCACCAGGTGCTGGGATATTATAGAGAACACTGATGTTTTCTGGTGGATCATTAAAACCCCAATCTTGGCCTCAATCTTGGTGAGTTGGCAAATTCTTTGTCCTGTAAAAGTACAGTTCCAAATGAAAAAAAAAACAGATATTTCTCAAAGACAATATCAGATGGAGAATTAAAAACGTATTACATTTCTTGTTCTGGAATCCCTACTTTATCACAGCATGACCAACAGATTCTTATGACCTTTCCTCACTTGGGTTAGCAGATTAATAAGTCCATTTGTTTTTCTTGACTGACGGGTTGTTATCTTAGTCACTGTGTTGTAGAATGGTCTGACTTTCTGGATGACAAAAAAAGTATATGTATGTATGTACATACATATAATTCATACTCTACATGCTTTGCAAGTGTATCATTAGTGCATCAAATACTTGTTCTCCCCACTGTGTGTGTGTGTGTGTGTGTGTGTGTGTGTGTGTGTGTGTGTGTGTGTGTGTGTGTGTGTGTGTGTGTGTGTGCGTGTGTGTGTGCGTGCGTGCGTGTGCGTGCGTGCGTGCGTGTGTGCATGCATGTATGTATGTATATGTATGTATGTGTATGTATATATGCATGTATGTATGTATATTTTTCTTATTCTAATGTTCATTTAAAAGTTCATATTCATATTTTTTCAAAATCACAAAGGTATGGTTTAATTACTGTGCTCATGCAGGTGTACCTTACATACATAAAATCCATTAACTATGCAATTCAAGCTTGATTCCATCTGACCCCTGATTTTTCAAATTAATAGCCCAGATCAAAAAAATCAGGTATTCACTTGTTTGTTCAAATAATATATCCACACAACGGATAAGAATAAAAATACCAATCATGCAAAATTAAAAGTATTGAATTACCGCATAGAACATAACAGCATTTACATTCAAGCAACATTGATGCTTTATTGATTTTGCTTGATGTATTTTGCAAGAAAAAAAACATTAAAACCCACATAAAAATAAATTCATTGTTTTACTCTGCTCTTAGAGGGCCCCTCCGTGAGCTACCACCGTGGCGGAGGGGCTTGCGTATCCCAGTGATCCTGGGAGCTATGTTGTTCTGGGGCTTTATGCCCCTGGAATGGTCACCCAAGGCAAACAGGTCCCAGGTGAGGGACCAGACAAAGTGTTGCTCAGAAGATCCTCATGAAGAAGACACACATTGGACCTAGTTTTTCCTTGCCATGTGGCAAGAGGCTTTGGCAGTTGCCAAGGCAAAGAGGAGTTCGGGGAGGAGTTTAGGAAGACCATGGAGAATGGCTTCCGATGGGTGTTGAGGAGGGGGAAGAAGTGCTCGATCAACACTGTGTACAGTGGGAGCAGGGCTCTGCTGACCTCAACTCGAGATAGATCGGTAGCGGGAATACTTCTGTCCTAGGTCTGTCCTGGCTGACACACTTGACATGCTTCTGCTGCTGTGTAGATGTTGGGGACAGTGCAACTGCTGGGGTGGTGATCTCCTTTTTTAAAAAGGGGGATGAGAGGGTGTGCTCCAATTACAGGGGGATCACACTCCTCAAGCTCCCTGATAAGGTCTATTCAGAGTTAGAGAAGAGGGTCTGCTGGGTCGTTGAACCTTGTATCCAGGAGGAGCAGTGTGATTTTCATCCAGGCCCTGGAACAGTGGACCAGCTTTATACCCTCGACAGGGTCCTCAAGGGGGCATGGGAGTTTGCCCAACTAGTCTACAAGTGTTTTGTGGCTCTGGAGACGTTTGATCGTGTACCGCAGGCGACGCTGTGAGGGGTTCTCCGGGGGTATGGGGTACCGAACCCCGTCATACAGGCTGTTTGATCCCTCTATGATTAGTATTGGAGATTGATGAGTTGACTCGGGCATCTGGTCAGGATGCCTCCTGGACGCCTCCTGGGGGAGGGACTCCGGGCATCTCCAACTGGGAGGAGACCTCTGGGAAGACCCAGGACACACATGAGAGACTCTGTCTCCAGGCTGGCCTGGGAATGCCTTTGGGTCAACCAAAAGGAGTTGGACAACGTGGCAGGGGAGAGGGAGGTCTTGGCCAGACTCCGGATATGCAGGGGAAGGTGGAATGTATGTTTTACTCTGACTTGGGATTAAAGCCTCATAGCTTTGCAAATTACATTTTCTGGAATGTAGTTGATGACCAGATGTTTTCAGCGCAAGCACCAGCCAAAATATCAGCTATGGAAATCCTGTGATGGACTGTCAGTGATTGCTTGTGTTTTGACAGCGCCTGTCTTTGTGGATATGTCCCGAACAGTCGCTGGCTTGCAGAGATCAGCTGCGGTCAGCCGGGGCAGCAGCAGCACCAGATCGGTTGCCTGGAAGTTTCAGCTCAGCCTTGGCCAGCTGTTCTTTCTATCACTTTGCACTAAGATGTGTGTCAGTGCAAAAATTTAGAATAAATTAATAAATAAAATAAAAATTAAAGAAGGCCAAAATAAGACAGATACGTCTTCTTTTTTGTTTTCGTTTCTTTTTTTCCACATGGATGCAGGACGAAGATTCTGTCTTAAATTTATAACTGATAATATCATGCAATTAAATTTGTATCCGCTCACTTTGGTAACATGCAAATGAATCCATTGTTTCAGAGGAGGGAACAAAATGCAGCACCGATCATCTTTTATGTCTGAAATCCCTCATCAGTCAAGGTTTCGATAAAAGCTCCAGCAGCAATTCCTTTGTTCGGAACAATCCTTTTTATATGCAGAATTTCAATATTGAAACCATCCGCTGTGAATATTTTAGCGTCTCACTTAATATATGTCATAAAATACTGTGATACCAGCGTCACTCTGACTCTTGAATATTCTTGAATAACACAGATGAACTTCATCCTCTTCATCTGTATCATCCGAATACTCCGTCAGAAGATCAACTGTCCAGATATTGGAAGAAACGAGTGCAACCAGTACTCGTGAGTACAATCTACTTTCAAAGTTTACATTTTCTTTCTCACTGGAGGGAACACAGTAAATTAAAAGAGCAGTTATCAGGAAATTTCTGCTCTCCCCTTTTATTGTGTTTATATTGACTTCATGTTGCAATAACTGATAAGTGTTGGCAACAAACTTTTTGTGTGTGTGTGTGTGTGTATATATATTTATATATGGCTGTATATGTGTGTATATTTGCATCTAATATGTATATGTACATATGTCTGTGTATATACTGTATATGTATGTATGTTATCTATATGATAAGTCAAACATGACAATAAATTGTAGCCATATTTCATTTCATCACTGACACCCAAATGACAAAAGTTGTCCGTGGGTTTCTGACGTGTTTGATTTACCTTTAGCTTTGGTGGACTGGCCTGAGTTTAAAAACAGGCAAAAAATCAATACAGATTCAACCACAGTGGAATAAAAAAAAAAAACTTTGGCGGTCTTTGAAAAATCTGAAAAAAAAAACCAACAAAAAAAAACAAAAAACGCAACAGATAAGCTTTGATGTGGCAGCAAAACACCTGAAATTCAGAGGAAACTATTAAATGTACTTGAAATAGCAATAAATATGAGACTATATATATGGTAATCTGAGAAACAACAAAATAAAATATACTACTAAAATAAGCAACTAAATAAATCAAATGAAAGGTTTTTTACTCTAAAATTGTGAAAAAAAAACTGACTTGAAATTAATTTGCCATATCATTTTATTTTAGAGTTATATCCTTAAGATGGAATAAATGAAAATGTTCCCATTTCCTGTCACTTTTAATTCTTTTGTTTAATAATGATGATCTGTTAGTCATACATCATCTTCTAAATCCACCTTGCGGTCGACTGCATCGTAAATCAGCTTTGCTAACCAGCTGCTTTTAAAACCAACATTCATTTTCTCCAGCAATCTTATTAAAATTGGCCTTGTGCTCTCTTGCCCTCTGAGCTGACAGTTGAAATATGAAGTTGATTTCCCCCTTTGCATCACCCGCATTACTTGGGGGGTGGTGGTCTGAAAAACATGTTTTGCCAAAGGGAACTATTTGACTTTATTTGTTTGCTTGTTGTTTCAGGAGACTGGCAAAATCAACCCTACTCTTGATTCCGCTGTTTGGCATCAATTTCATTGTATTTGCATTCATCCCGGAGCAAGTGAAGACCGAGCTGCGGCTGGTTTTTGATTTGATCTTGGGGTCATTTCAGGTAAAGATTACATGTTAATCTTTGAAGGATATTTCCTTATATTTAGTAATTGATGATGATTTGTATATGATCTCTGATTGTACGTACTATCAGCCATATCAGGTGTTTTTCCTGGCCGATCCTTTCACAGTGTCACAATATTGAACGCCCAGGCTTTTTTTCCTAGTCAGTGTCATCCCGAGGTCTGATGGAGTATGCAGCCATCGCTCAGCTTGGGAAGCTCTCCCACTCCCCAACCGTCTCGCTCATTGTTGTTACAAACAAACACATCACACTACATTATTCTCTTTTATCAGTATGTGCCGTCCATTGTAGAATTCCAAAATCACATCACTCGAACCGAAGAGCAGTTGTAAAGAAAAGCTTCACAAATGTTCTGTATATTTCCTGTGCATCGTGTATTTGCAGGTGTATTTGCAGTCCCTATGTCCTCTATTGTAAGTCGCTTTGGATAAAAGCGTCTGCCAAATGCAATGTAATAATAAATAGTGTAATAATAAATGTAGCCGCCGATTCGTGCATGACGCAACCTATTATTATTGCCTTATCTTTGTGTTTCTTTCCATTTAGGGCTTCGTGGTGGCGGTCCTTTACTGCTTCCTTAACAGTGAGGTATGTACCTCTTTCCTCTTTTTTTATTTATTTTTTTAACAAGCACATTTGGCCTCATACACAGCACACCCATGGTTGGAAAATCAAGTTTATCCTCAGTTTCTCTGCAACTCCCTTTCTCACATCAGTGTAAAAGGTAAAAGTAGCCAGACTGAGAAGTTGAGGAGTGTGTGTGTGTGTGTGTGTGTGTGTCACCAGCGCTTATCTTGCCTCACTGGGATCTACTCTCAGCATATTTTCTGCATTCCACTGGACAGGGTGGTTGGGGGTCTGTAAAAACGCCCAGGCTTTTTAGCCCAAAGTCAATTCAGCAATGCCCGTTGGGTTCTCAGTAGGCAGATTAGTTGTATTCCCACTCCTTCGCCAGATTGAATCATAGAGATGCGCTGGATGGTGAGGTCTGAAACAACGCTGGCTGAATTTTAATCCGACACATCTCTCAGGTGTCCCTGGGTCTTGGCCATGATTTAATGTGTGATTCGAGTTAGTTAACAGAGTTATGGAAACCAAAAATACTGGAAATAAGTCCAGAATTTTTGCTGTTTTATTTTTTTGCTGTTTTAGCCCGTTTATTATCATGTGGAAACTTGAGCTGTAAACCCAAGTTATCACATTAATGCAGAAATCGCAATGCATATAGCTATTTTTAGAAAATACATGATACACACAGCGCTAGTTTTCAAATTCTGTCTGTCATTACAGCCACCGTTTTTTTAGTTTATTCTTTTTCTCTTTTTTTTGCTCTTTTTTCACAGCATTTCCCTTTTTTCGCTCTGCTTTCCATTGAAGGAGCCCTCTTTAATTTTGATACTGTCATAGAATGTGTGCGTGTGCGTGTGCGTGTGCGTGTGCGTGTGTGTGTGCTGATGTTAAATTTCCAGTCTCTCCTTGGTTTCCTGCTCTTCAGCTTTCCCTTCATGTTGTTTGACCATGTTGATAAATCAGCCTCCTTGGCTGCTGCTGTCACCGGAGTGTCTCCCCCTGTCAGCCACCTGCTGTCCCCATTTTGTGAGACAAGTCATGTCTCTTGTTGTGGAAGAGGTTGACTTTGTATTTAAGGCTTGTCTTGACTCTTTCTGTGCTCTGTATTTTGTGCTTTAAGTCTTTTTCGGTTGAAATATAAACTCAGGTTGCTTCAGCTCGGTATTAAGGCTTCTATTCATTCCCAGGTAACTGGTAGCTTGAGGGAGGATGCAGGGGTTTTGTAAGACTTCTGCTTTTTGACCAGAGAGTTCTCTGGTTTGTGTGTGACTATTTTATGTTTATATCCTGACTTGGAAAGCTATTTGGGCCTCTGTGTAGAAGTTGCTGAACATTTCAATGTAGAAATCAAAGATGTAGTGTGTTTTAGGTGTTTTGGCTCCCATGACATCATGGTGGCTGTATTTTCAGTTCACCGTAGTCACTGCAAAAAAGCTGATAGGGAAGAAGTGTGTCAAACATTTCATTTTTGCAATGCTTTAGATGCTGAGATTCTGAAAAGATGTTTTTGGCCTTCAACATGTGCATGAGCTTTTTAATTGCATTTAATCACTATCTGTGTTCTGTCTTGGTAAAAAGTTTAACATTTGCTTTTGATGCCTGTAATAGCAGGATGTGTTTAAACCATCCGAGCATCGGCGTATGTATAGCAGCATTGCGTATGTATAGCAGCATTGCTAATAAATTAAGTGTAGGCTGAGGGATGGGGAAATTAATATATGCCTCTTTCTGTGTGAGTAGATCAATTCTTGAGTTGGTCTGACAAGATGATAGAATGGATTATTGTTAATACTATTATTATTTTTATTATGTGTTCTTCATACTTAGTATCTTGAAGTCAAGCAACCATTTTTCAGATAAATCATGAGCTGCATCAAAGTATTAAGTATGAGATTTCTGCGAGGAAAGGACAGCCTGCCCACGATCACAGCTCAGTCTTGCTGAAATGGTTTTCACCTTGGCAATTCCACACAGGTTTTTCCCAGTCTACCTAGCAAGGTCACTCACTGGCACTAACTAACTAGGCAAAAAATTTTGGAGGCCAAGAAAATGTGAGGAAACTTACTCCACAGCCAACCAAAGAAATTGATTGATAATTAGAAGAAGTTTTCTTTCTATATATTGTTTGGTCTGTGAACCTGACATGTGAATAAAAAAGAACCCTAGGATTAAACCTGGCATTGCATTGTTATGATAGTGGTCCTTCACTTACCACAAAATCCTGCAAAACAAGCCAGAGGAGTTCCATCCATCCATCTTCTGCTACTTATTCGGGGTCGGGTCACGCGGCAGAAGCCAGGGAAATCTGGATGGCCGAGCTTCTTACCCTGTCTCCAAGGAAGGGCCCCGACACCCTGTAGAGAAAACTCTTTTTGCCTGCTTGTATCCATGATCTCGTTCTCTCAGTCACTACCCACAGCTCGTGCTTTGATGCTTTCTTAACAAATAACAAGGAGGACAAAATAATGACTGGAGTGACCTTCTTCTTCCTCTTGAGTAGAGTGATGTAACAAAGGAAATTCTTCAGGATGGAAATACAACTGAACTTTAACATGTTTTGTTTGGGCATCACACCAAAGTTAGATGTGCACATGGCTGGAAGAGATTAAAAACTGACATGGGGGTTAAACTTGAGTTACCGACAAAAACAGGCAAATGTGATTAAAAACTGAATGTGAAGTTTCTAAAACCAATGAAAATGTTTAAATAAATGGCTTGGAAAGACTAATTTCAGACAGTGCCTGGGTCTTCCATAAAAAATGAAGCAGCACAGCAGAAATACCCCCTTCGAAGCAAAATAACAAATCTCCATCATACAGTGCTCTTAGGTGAGCACTGTATGATGGAAGGAAATCTTCTCACAACGGCTTACTTCTTATTCTCTTCCTTTCAGTATGAAGTCTTTTATGGCACCACTGTGGATACTTCTACTGCTTCATATCCATTTCTTTCCCTTACTGGAGTCCACTGTCAAGTCAATGTTTCATGAAAATACACCCTTATTCTCCTCAGTTCGGCCCTTGCTCATGCAAATTCATCCAAACATTTCAGAAGTTTCAGCTAAATATGACACCAATCTTTTACAGGTCCAAGGAGAATTCAAGAGGAAGTGGCGCAGATGGCACCTGCAGAGATACATGGGCTCAGACACTAAATATCAGCATCCGTCGATTGGCAGCAGCAACTTCAGCACCCAGATCACCATGCTGACACGATGCAGCCCCAAAACCCGCAGAGGCTCATCTTCATGCCAGGATGACTTGTCCAGCATATGACTCACAACGTAGACGTGTGACCAGAATCCTCTGATGCCAAACATCATATTCAAAGTACATGCTATTTGTAAGCTCTGTAATGAAAACTACAAACAGCAATATCAGTTTATAGACTGGAGAATGTGTTACATGGGGGAACAGCTGCGAGGAAACAGATTAATGTAGAATATTGATTGTGTCTCTGCATTGGAATTTTATCTCAATACTTCTTTCAAAAGAGCACAGCTTTTCAAATCGAGCAAGGAGCATTCATTTTGTCATGTTACTTGTTGCAGATCACATCAGCCACATCACTTATTTGCACAAAAAAAAACAATCAAAAAAATTTATAATTGATAGAGATAGATCATATTTTTCAGTTGAGTTTATATCCAAGTGTTTGTGTTTGCTGTTCCTCCCATTTTAAGAGTGAACCTTCAGGCTAAAGGTAAGCTGCAATGTAACACATCCTACTCATAGAAATAGGCTCTGTTGTTTTTCCGTGCAGATGATCAAGGCGAAAAGACCTAAGAGTCATTAGAGAAGAAATTAACTAAGAACCCTCTATATTATCCTGCACTCTTGGAATGCATACCAGTAGATTCATACACAACGGAATATTAAGTTTTGCAGTTCAAAAAAATAGGGTTTCCCAACAAGTTAGAATTACTGGATTGTTTCCTCTTTGAGACAAACGACTGAGAATGGAGAGAGGGTCACCACTGTAAGGCTGATTCACAGTGACAGCTCATGGAGCGCACATGACCTTTATCTACTTTGCCGCTGTCACGGGAGATTGATCGCCATCCCTTTCATGACTACTGTCTGCTCATTTGCCTGGTCCCACTGTGAGACTGTGACAGTGTCAAGGTTTCCTACTCGGGACGTCCCGAAAATGTTTTTTCCGATCCCCGATGAGTACCTGGCTCAGAGGTAGAATCACCTGCAAGCAATTCCCTAAAATGTTTACATTTTCCTGGGCTGAGCAGCTCACCGGTGGCAAGACCAATTTCGGTGTAACCTCAGATTATTGATTTTAGATTGTAATGCCAGAAGCATCACTCCAGGGTTCAGATGGACATAAAACCAAAAATAGAAATTGACTCATTTCTTGAACTTTACAATGTAACACATGCAAGAATATGCTTCACAACTATACCTTGTGATAATTTGGGCCACAAATAGCAACCTAACCTTAACCCTTGGATTATCCAGTGAGGAGTATTTTCTGAATACATTGTGATAGAAGATCAAACCTGTCTTTTCAGTTAAGACTGTTGGACCAGAACAACAGGACTCATTATGCTGCTCAGCTCAAAAGGCCGGGCGCCGGAGTCACTTGCACTTTTTCGCCAGAAGAGAACTGAGCATTCGCTTTATCAAATCATCTCAGACTCCTCCTGAACTGCTGAAAGTTTGCAGGTTCAGACAGGTTCAGACTTCTCAGCATCCTTGTGGAGTTTAAAACACTAACAATCTAAAAAATAATGATGTAGACCTATGGGTTTAAAAACAAATGTGAGCTAAAAATATGGTGACAGCTGGCAACTACTAAGCTTTATCTTAGGATTGGTGATATGCTGTCTCAGACTCACCTCTAATTCATCCTGAACAAATAAAGGTTTGCAGTTTCAGACTGTGTAGTACCTTTTGAAGTTCACACAAGTCTTAAAATACATTTAACTGACTGATAAAATGAAGGGTTTTGCTAAAACTAAATTTAATAAATGTAAATGCACTTGTTTTTGGTAAGAACAAAACACAAAAAAGGTGAATGTAAGCTAAAAACATGGCGGCTGCTAGCAGCGATTTACCTTAGCTTTGAAAAATCACTGGAAATGAGGTATCACAATTGCCATTTTTAATCTTAGATATCTGTATGAATTATATGATTATATTATTTTAAGATAGTGTGTTGTAACTTTTATTTTTGTTTTATATTACATTTGACTCTAAGCAAGAAATCTGCCAATGTTTATGGTGTCAGCAGCTTTTAAAAACTCCTGTGGTTTTATTGTCTGTCTTGCTGTCAGTAATTTACTGTAAGTGTGTTAATATAGCAGTGTATTTTTCATGGTGTTGAATGTAAATACATTTGTACATTTGAAAAAAAAGCCATCCCATAATATAATGTTTTACCTATATTACAGAAAGGAATTAAGTATTTTGTTAACTTGGCATGGTTGTTGTACAAAGTTAGTCATAATAAAGGACATATCAGTATATTATGTCTCCCAATCCTCATCTTCTTCAGTTCTAAATGTTCAATACTTTATTTCAATCGGCAAAAAATAACAAAACAGATAGAGGAGCTGCAAAAGAGCTTCAAGTGGACAAGTTGGATCAAAGTTTTAAACTGTCAGTGGAAGAGTTCGACACTAGAGAAGAGCAACAAGTCACAACTCTTGAGTCCTTGAGTCCCAAAGCCCTCACTTTGTCATTCACTTGCACAAAATAACAATTGTTTATTTCCTTTTTGAAATCTCATGCTTATCTTTATCTCTGCACCTATGTGGTCCCCTCTGCGGCTCCACTCTAATCCTCACAATTGGCTTTGTGCAGCCTCTTGCCTCTTCTAAGACTTAAGAGTGAAAATAGAAAGGTGGTCCTTGAATCTCAAGCATCCTTTACAAAGAAAATCTCCACTCCACTTGGAAAAATGACCCCATCACGATGACGCTGTGGTGGCAAGACCTGCTCATTGCTTCGCTGTTTCAGTTATTGCTGATTATCTAAATCATCAGTAAAAAAAAACAAAAAAGGTAATGGTATCCAAGTGAAAATGTAATCGGTATTTATACTAGACCTGAAGTTTGTATTATGGTTTATTCATCTTTGATATTCAAATGATGTTCCAAATTAATATTCTGTTGTATTTATGTAAAGCAGTGGATTTATTTTCTGTTTGTTTTTTTTTTTTGCACCCATTTTGTTAATTCTTACTGCAGTGTTTGCAACTCATTTAACATTTAAGCACATTTAACCACAGCCAATTGATTTTTCAACTGAATATGTGAGATTGTTTTTTCGTGTTGCAAAAGTTAACTTCATCTTAATTGTGCTTTACTGAAATTGTTTTCATTTAAAGATTTAAAGGCACCAAAACTGAAGGTTACTTTGAGATGTAATTGCAGCAAAGTGTGTCAGCTACCTTTCTGTGATGAAATGATGATATCCCAAAATCATGTTAGACAATCATGTTAGACTTAACATATTTGTGCTCAGTTTCACATATTTCTGCCCAATTTCTTTTCATACATAAAGGATTCGCTCACCTGCCTTCACCTGCATATGAACATAAGTGACATCCCATTCCTAATTTATAGGGTTCAATATGACATCGGTCCAACCTTTGCAGCCAGAACAGCTTCAGCTCTTCTGGGAAGGCTGTCCACAAGGTTCAGGAGTGTGTTTATTGGAATATTTTACCATTCTTCTAGAAGCGTATTTGTGAGGTCACACACTGATGTTGAACAAGAAGGCCTGGCTCTCAGTCTCTGCTCAAATTCATCCCAAAGGTGTCCTATCGGGTTAATGTCAGGACTTTGCGCAGGCCAGTCAAGTTCATCCACACCAGACTCTGTCATTCATGTCGTTATGGACCTTGCTTTGTACACTGGTGCACAGCCATGTTGGAAAAAGAAGGGGAAAGCTAAAAACCGTTCCCACAAAATTGGGAGCATGGAATTGTCCAAAATGGTTTCTGAAGCTTTCAGAGTTCCGATGACTGGAACTAAGGGGCCAAACCCAGCTCCTGAAAAACAACCCCACACCATAATCCCCCCCTGCACCAAACTTCTCACATGGCATAATGCAGTCAGACAAGTCCTGTTCTCCTGGCAACGGCCAAAGCCAGACTCGTCCATCAGATTGCCAGATGGAGAGACACGATTAGTCTCTCGAGAAAATGCATCCTCATTGCTCTTGAGCCCAGTGGCTTTACACCACTGGATCCAACCTTTGCATTGCACTTGGTGATGTGTGGCTTGGATGCAGTTGCTCTGAAATGGAAAAGCCATTCTGGGAAACTTCTTCCACAAGTTTCCCAGCTTCAGATTTTCCCTAATTGATATTTATTGTTCACTTAAACATGTTTGGCATCTGTCAGAAAGCACTGAACTTTTTTTACTTAGATTGTAGACTTTTTCTATCTTTTGTTTTACATTGGTCAGTGTGAAAGAAAATGCAGCTTAATCCGTTCTTGAGTACAAGACCGCAGTATTTAGTTTCTACACCAGTCTGCATTTAATACAGAGGGTAGGACTGACCCACTTAGTCTGCTTTCATGTAATGAAGCTCCTGCTATTTGAATTAATCCTCATGTTTTCAACAGGTTTACCTGCTCCCCTGCGACTGGCGTCCGGCTTTGTCTTATCAGAATGAGGAGGCTAACTCAGCCAAAGCAAAAAACTGATTGACCCAAAGAAGTGAACACACAAACCCCACCATGCTCAGTTTGTCAGACCCGCACACTAGGTCTAATATTTCATTAACACAATCCTTGATGTGGAAATGAGAGCTAAGCTTTTATTTAACAATAATGATCCAGAGGAATCATATTATATATAACCGCTTATTCTGCAGGAGTTTTTCTAAGAATAAAAATTGAATCGGATGACTCATCCTTTACCATGTGTGGCAAAAATGAAAAGACAGATGTGCATGCTTGACCCAGCCAGTGATAAGCTTCAGCCGATTATTCTTTAAAGGGACATTTTAATTGGTTGATATGGATCCCTTTCAGCTCTTACAGGAAAACCCAAGATGTGAGCTCATTATCCTTTAACGTTTGAGTTGTTGCACAGGTGGCACCCCGCCCCCCCTTCCCTCCTCCCCTGTCACCCCACCTCCAGTCACCAAGAGGCTGGCAACCTGCAAATAGTAGTTTGCCTCCAACTACTACACTTCATCCAATTAAATCTGCTGACTTCCTTAGGTGTAGGAAGGTTCTTCCCCCTGAGCTGACGTTCCTTGTCTGTTGACTGATGGTCCAAGTTTCATTTAGGGTCTCTCTCGGCAAGGGTAGCTTGTCAATGCCAGACCCAGCTGTGTTGTAACTAAAGCCGTGACTAAAGATGGACATGATTTTTTTTTCTGATAAGATTTATTCTATGTTGTTTTTTCCAGAAACAAGGCAGCATAGTTTGGGCACAAGGCCACAGTGCAGAATATGAAAAATGAAAATTATATACGGGTGATTTTATTTTACTCTTGAATTAACACAATACAAAATGAATGATTCTTTTTGGGAGTGTAGCCTTCATCCCCCCAGTAAACTTGCAGCTGTCAGGAGCCATAAAAATCACACAGTTAGATGATAACGATGAATGATTTTTTTTTTTGCAGGCTTAGTCTTAAACTGAGCCAGATGTCTTGCCTTTAAGTATTTTTCAATATTCATGGTACTTGTTAAATATTCATGCGGTAAATAATGAAAATGCAAGTGAGAGAAGAAACAAGTGAGCGCTGTCCACACCATTAAGGGTATGCTGTGATCTGCTTTGCCCCTGCCGTCCTCACTGGTCCTCTTGAACCAGACGAGACTAATCTAAAGAGAAGTTATTTGCCAATTGCGATGAAACTGTGATTTTCTCAACTTTCAGAAATCACACCAGCTGGCTATTGTCAATGTACAACAGTGACATCTGGATCACTGCAGTTAGTTTTTGCTCTGCTTGAAATTGTGACTTTTCTAAAAAACGATTGATGGCTTTCACCAGTTACAATCATTTGCATATTGCAAAGAATAAATATAGAATGTAAAAGCTTGCTTGAATAAATAATGGCTTGTGCTGGCATAACTGTGGCCCCACCACTATTCAGTGTCATCTGTTTTTACAGAACAATATGGCCGGAGGAAGACCTGCAACAGGTATGTTTACCAGCCCCTCTCCTGGTTCAAAAAAAGGCTCCCCTGCAAATGACATACATGCCATCTAAATGCAGAAAAGCTGAGAAACTCGCTGTTGCACAAAAATATTTCCCGGTGGGATTTTAGGTCACATTAGTGCAAGAAGTGATGTGACTTAGGATGTGATTACATTTTCCTTCATCAGATGGACACAAAGAAACCCAACTGTTTGGATTTTGCTGTGCTTGCTGCTGTGCTGCTGTAAGAATATACACATTTTTTCACATACTGTGTTCTCATACACTTTTGTAATGTCTCACTTTCCTATTCATTTGTAAGCAGCTTTCAGTGATGATGAATGCAGAGCACAGTGTTTTTTACGCGACTATTATTCTACCACAGCCATACGTAGTCCGTGATTCATCATTGTTGAGACAAAATATGGAAGAAACTTTCACAGAGCTTTGATTCATGTCAGACCGGGGTGTAAACAAGCTTTGAAAATTGTTCCACATATGTATACAATGGCAGGATGCTTGATGTAACTTTTGACATGAAAGCATTAATTTGGTTGTGGACACGATGACTAATGTAGTATTTGAAGCATGCTGCCACGTCTAAGTGAGGTGATTGTGTTGTTTTAGGTCTGGGCTAGTTTGGCTGAGAGATGATTGCATATATTTTGGAAGCTCGCGGTGTTTGTCATACAGTGAGAAACAGCTGAGTGACCTTGCTCAGTTTGAAGCAAACGCTCCTCATTTCTTCATCTGTTGTTGGAGCAAGTCGTCTAATCCTTGAATGGGGTGCAGGTTCAGAAGCCTTCACATCACCACAACACGCTGCAATAATTACTTATTGAATACAGAAACAGTTCCGAGCTAAGATGTAATTGAGAGAATACACGGAACACATATTTGATCTATTTTAGTCATCTTGGCATGGAGGGCAGGATTGTCTTGGTAAACAAAGTGCTAGTCAAGCAAGTCTGAGTCCTGAAGAAAAGATATTGAATAGCCTGTTGAAAACAAACTTGATTTTGCTTCCCTCTGATTGTCTAGTATCCATGATCTCAGAGGAGCTTTTAACACTAAAGGTTGAGGACAAATTCTCATAAGCACAGACTAGAAGGAAAGAACCAGTAATTGATAAAGGTTTTTTTCCTTCATAACTATGCAAGGGAGCGGGTCAATTTAAAAGAGTTGTCGCTTTTTCTTGCAGTTCAAATCCTTTTCTTAAATGACCATTGTAATACAGCACATTGGCAGGCAGTAAAACATAGACTCTCCTTTTTAGTCCCACAATGAGCCTATAATTGCAAGTGTGATGAATAGCAGTCCAAGAAAAGACTTTTCATTATGGGGATTTAGGGCAGTACGTTATTGGGTTGGGGACCTAACGTTCAATAACAACCCCTGAGTAAAACCAGACCAGTGATTTCCTTGCTTTTGCTGTTCCTATGCGTTGTTAGGCTGAATTCATCAACTTTCCGTAACTACTGACCCATCGCATTCTCTTCCTGAAAAGACGAGTGACTGAAAAAAAAAAAAAACAACCATAAACACTGTCTCTTTCAGCCGCAAGATAACAAATGGCAGGGAGCCATGGACTCCTATTTATTTTCATCAGTTTGTCACTCAATCAAACCCACAAATGAAATTACATATGGAAAACGTCAAAGATCAACAGTAAGTTTACTGAAAACACGATGAAGACTCAAACTTGGAATACGAGTTAACTTTGGAAAACAGTAAGTAGAGCAGGTACTTTTGGTATTTCCTTTGGGGGGAATTTCTCCTTTTCAGTGTTCTCACGACTGAGTAATGTACCAAACTTTATTGATTGGCTGCATTCTGAGCGGTGAGAGCGGGATGATCCCCTCATGACGGGGCGCAGGTGTGGGGTTCCCCAACATGGAGGTTAACATTTTCCAGTGAATCACAAATAAATCAAATATGAATAGTATATCAGTTTAGATGAAGTTGACATAAATCGGAGTAAAATGAGGCATATAAATGAATTCAACATAAAAACAATTGAGAACAATGTTAAAGATCAGGGAATACTTTTCACATGAGTATGTCGATGGTAACTACATTTACTCCATTGAATACTTTTGGCGAATGTGAGTGACGACTATCCCCTTAAATAATTCATTCTCAAGTAATGCTTCATATTTGATCCCACCTGTTGCAGAATCAGAGAGAAAATACTAGCAGTAGTAATTCTCTACTTTTTGATACCGGAGCCCCCTGAAGAGACAGCCACACAGTGGGGGGAGAAATGAAAGATGCATCAGGAATGAAAGGAACACATAAAGTGTAGGCCTCTGGCTTGCTGCATGGGCAGTGAGGCGGGCAAAATAAGAAACCGTGTCAGAGGCTGACTCACCTCGATTAAGTTTCCACAGCTCAGAGTAATTTCATCATGAAGTCCTTCTGCCTTTATGTTAGAATATCAACATGTGAAACAGTTCTCTCTGGGTAGCCAGTCTTGCTATAAACCCCTTCTGAGTCACATCACTTGTATAAACTAAACTGGTATAGTCAAACTAAATTAATTTATTTAAGGCAAAAGCACATGGTTTTTCTCTTGCCTGCAAAGCATTCATTTTGGAGATACTACAGCAACGCCGGCCTCCTTTGTGAATGTAATTCAGTTGAGTGTTTTGGAGAGTGAAAATAATTTTGTTGTAGAAAAAAGCAGTTGTATAAAAATCCAGTGCTGATCACTGCAAGTACTTCACAGTGCTCATAACAAGTGGTTTCATAACAACACATCTCGAGAAAAATTGCACTCAGCCCCATTGTATTTAAGAAAGCTGTATCTCTAAATTCACACAACAACAATTGAGACTCTATGGTCCCCCTCCGGGACACATTGGATGTACTCAGGAAAGTCTTGGTGAATGGGGGGGAAAGAACATACATTCATTATTACAGTGCTTCTAAACCTTCATGCACGGCTACTGTCTGGAGCTGCTCAATACATACAATCACTGTCGGCTATTTTTCCACAATGATAAATGTGAAGATCATTGTTGGCTCTAAATCTGATACAGTCAGGATGAAATTCTGTCTGCTGCTAATAAATAACCTTGCCAAAATTACTTATCAAAATGACGCACTTTAGAATGGGTTCAGCGGCATTGTTTTAATGAGTTATGTTGTTTTCTTTCTTTTCCATGGCTTGAAATCACTAAATCCCTGACCATGCAGACCTTGTTTATTGTCATGGATCTGCAACGTGACAAAATTTAATCAAGAGATTCAAATAGAAAAAAAAGAAAAACATTAAATAGAAGCCCCTCAAAAGAACCATTTGATGCAATTTAGTCTTCAGCCAATTTCAGTCTTTTGCTCACAATCAGTACCTACACACACACACATGCCAGGAGACCAAAATTCAAACAGAACCCACTGAACTAACCCATTAGAGCTAATCCCTATTACGATACAGTGGGAATAGTAACGAGCACTTGGATAAATTATCATGTTGCTGGTATTGTTACAGAGAGATGATATGGGAACAGCGTGCTATATTAGAGAAGGGGGAAGTAAGTGAAAAGAAATGTGAGCTGTAAACATATTGGCAGGACCACCCGAGTTATCAAGTCTGTTCATCAAGGAAGGGAAGGGCACTTCTCATCAGCAGCAGCAGCGTCTGCCAATTAGGCTGAAAGAAGTTAATCCCTGAATATGAGGATCATCTAAAGCTGATAAATTTGGATGAATTATAACAGGACTGATCTGATGGCACAGCAGATTTCTGAGGCACATGATGTAATTTGAGGGAGATGCTTGATTTGTCTGCAATTTTCAAACTAAACTAAACTAAACTTTCATGCTTGGTAATTCATGTCCCATTCATGTCCCAATCACCTTCTATCAGTGGCAATACAAACAAGAATGTATGTATATATATATATATATATATATATGTGTGTGTGCGTGTGTGTGTGTGTGTGTGTGTGTATATATATATATGTATATGGATAGATACATTCTTAGTTAGCTATTGAGCCAAAGAGAAGCTGCAACTGCTTACATGCTGCATTAGATGCCAGCTCCTGGGACATAAACACAAATGAAGCACTTGGATGTCATTTTCTAATTGTGCCATTATTGTCCTAAACTCTAATAGCAGGAAAAAAAAAGGTGTTTCACATAAGTTCAATTTCATGCAAACCAATCTGCCTCCCCTAAACTTACTGTCAGCTCAGAGATAAAATGGATGAAGATGTCTTTATCAATGTTACTATTCCACCTATTTAGACTTTATGGTATCACTCATTCAGTCAGTCTAGGACTGGATGGTAAATTATAAAAAATGTGCAAAATATATTTTGTTAATATTTGAATTGTAAGTCAGATTCTATCATGGTGAAAAATCAAAAAGTAATTCTACAAGCCCTTTTCAATATTTACCGAAGGATATTGACAAAAAGTAAATAGCAAATGATCCTGCCTTGTCAAAGGGCTCCCTCTGTTGGAGCAAATAACAAACACAGTCATATTAATTTAGTTATCTTTTTTATTTATACTTTTAAGTTGATCAGTGCGTATGAATACGTATAAGAGACCAAATTATATTCAATCCTTGAAATCTGGATCATTGTTTTTCAAAAACAAGACTATTGATTTTGTATGTTTGTTTTCTCATAACTGCATAAATCATGGGAGGCCAAGAAAGACAAAACAACCAAGGACTAAGAAGTTGGAAAAAAAAAAAAATCTTTATTTATCAAATTTAATTTTTATCACAGAAGATTAAAATAAAACCCTATAATGATCATTGCAATTGGCAGCAGCAAAGGTGAAATTATACTGTATTACTTCCCATCATTCCTTTAACTGCTTGGGGCGAAAAGACATTTCTGAGTTAAGACTTCCAAATCCAACAAACAATAAGCTGCCTTAATTTTCCCCAGCTATTTAATATTTCTTTAATTTTCAGATTGAATATTAATTACAACCATCAACCTTTGCCGCACAACACTTAGTTCTATTCAGAACTGTGATGATGTTATATACATTTTACAATTCATTTGGTCACAATAGTGTTGTGTGTTAAGTGTGGTACTCCAAAATGATTAAGAATGTTCTTGTATCAACAACACTGCAGTTTTACCAGAAAACCTTTAGGATTGACAAAACTTGAAAGTTTGACATGTTCATGGTGTTAACACTATTTGGAAATTACTAACAATGAATAATGTTAACACGTTAAAGAAATTTCCCTCAAATATGAAATTCCATATTAATTGGGTCTAACCTGTAGTACAGTAAAAAACTGCAAAAGCGCAGTCATAGAAAAGGTACTACTACCCAAGTTGTGTTTATCTGTAGCTACATCCTACCTTCACCTGCAAAGAGTTAAACAAGCTTCAGATGGGCATTTGCATTGTTATTTAGCTAATGCATACAGCATAACTACTAGCAGTTAAGAAGATTATATAAAATCCCTGTTAATAATAACTAGAAAAAAAACTACAGGGAGGAAACCCTGGTGTAAACCAAACCGAACAAGCGTCAATGGTTAAAATGAATAAGGGTATAAATATCATTTTTAGCTGAATCTGACATCAAACACATTCAAGATCAATTGTCAAAACCCAACAGTGCAGCACAACACAACAGTGCAGACATTTTTAAATAATGTTGCACTCACAAAATCAGTGCTTTCAAGGTCTTCCCTTCAATTTACATTTTTCCAATGCAGAGATCAGTAGTTAGCACTAGAGCAGTTAAAGAAAATACATACAGTACCAGAAATACTTCAAATTTGGTAGTCGACGCAAGATGGACTTGAGTGAAATCATGTCCAACAGTGTACCCTACACGACAATAACATCCCTTAGCGGGGAATGTGTAGTGATCAATTCATTTTAATAACAGAGCCCTTGAATTTCAAGCTTTCAAATATCTCACTGAGCAAGTGCTTGAATATGGGAACATAAAAAACAATCTTTGTTTGTGGTGTCCTTCAGTAAGACCAGAAAAAAAAGCTTTATATCGGCCCTGACATTTACAGCTACCCAATGATTAAGTGATTGAACAGTGCAGCTTTTTTGCTTCAGTAAAAATACATCTTTGTTCAGGCGTCACCTTCACTACCCTATTACTACAACTAATCTTTACTACTACCATCTGAAAATCAGCTTTACCTGTTTCAAAAGAAATAAAATATTTTAATGCCAATTACAATTCCAACTGAATAATTCATCCAAAAAAAAAAACAAAACTTAAATGCCTGGAGTTGCCAGAAAGATCTACTATTTGTAAAAATAGTAATTGCCCCAAGGGGACAAATAAAGTTTTTTGAAACAGAATTGAATTTGAATTTACAATTTATGCAGATAAACACAAGATTCCCGGGCACAACCTATTAATGATCTGTGCTGTGGAAGGATGGCTTATGTTTGGGAAATAAAGTTCCATTTCACCACAGCAAGCCGAATTACTTCATCAGTGTGAGCTTGTGGGGGTTATTTAAGGTTAAAAGGATAATTCCAAAGTTCAATGAAGATTTCACTGAAAACTCTTCTAAATCTTTGAAACATTATGCTCAAAGTGCATATACATGTATTCAAGATAAAAGAAAAAATTCACAATGACACTGTTCCATGGATGGATAGAGAATATCTTCCTAACTTGTGAGGATCAAGCCACTTATTTTCTTTGAGCAATATTACCAGTAATCAATTGTAGACAACATAAACAGAGAGGGAAAATCACCATCAAAGTGTTCAAGGATCCTCATACCCCACAGTCATTGGTTCTGTCTTGGACCTTGCGGGTAAGGATGAGGAAAGCAGAGAGGGAGGCAACTGATATATGGAAGATGAGCTGCCATACATTTCTAAAGCCAAGCAGGTAGATGTTGCATAGAACAACTCCACTCAACAGAATGAAGGATTTAAGTTTCTTCAAGGATGAGTGGAACAGGTACAGGTGGCACTGTGGGGAAAAAGCAGGTTAGTTACAAGAAAGACTTTGACTTGAGTGTTTTTTATGATACAATAGTTGTATGTTTTAAAAAAAAGGAAACCCAACCTGAGACACACAGCAGAGAAATGCCAGAAAAAACGCCACAACATTCCATACGCCTTCGTAATCATCCTGTGTAAATACATACAAGTACTACTGAAGATACTTGTCATTTGGATACAGTCTGTCTTATCAGCTATATTACATTCATATTTAAATAAATGTACACAGTTGAGTGAAGTTTACAAACATTATTGTATCCTTTTGAACACTAAAAATCTGCTAATCCACCGCCGCCACCAGACAAGCCTGACACATTTCATAAGGTACTGGCAAGCTGGCTTACATCAACAAACCAGACAGTATAAAAGTATTTAAAGGTAAGTATCTTTGGTAAGTACCAGGTATAAGGCCATACCTGAAATGTGTTTTCTATGAGGTGCACGCCTCGAATGATGTTCAAAGATGCACACATGATATTAAGGACTAGGGAAAGGATGCCTGGAGCTGTAACTGGTTCCAGCTTTACATTTTGACCTGAGGAAAACAAAAGGACAACAAAGGAATAAGAGTGGCTGGGTGGCTGCCTTTCGCACTGCACTATCACAAGATCTCTACAACCTAGAGTGTTTTAAAGCACACTCATCTCTGAACTGTATTGTAATCTAAAGCCTTACATACAGCCAGTGACCTGCTCCACGTGCCCATTTGCTGTGCCACTGATGAAATTAAACTCCTCCAAAGTGAGAGAGTGGGGTGGCTGGATATTCAGCTCCTCCTGTACCTCTGCCAACGTGACCTCAAGGGCAGGTCCTCCATTGCGATTGTATTGCTGCCTCAGCTTCTGGATGGCACTGTCTGTCATTTGCCAGTGTGCAGAGCAGATTAGGGTTATTGAATTATAACTTATACAAGGGAAACTGAAAACAGATTACATTCATTCAGCTTAACATGTTTTATTTGTAAAAAAATGTAAGTCAATATTCCCTACTGTTGAACGACTAAAAGATCAGCTTACCTTAAACAAAATATTTAGTACCGTAATCTCTAGAGATTATTTGTGTAAATAACGGAGATTAGTTGTCTTTCTACTCACCAAATTCCAAAAATGGATATGGTCTTGCTGCCAAGGCAACCATAGTGTGACTGTAGCAAGCTGTGAACTCCCAGCGCAGATCTTCCAAGAAACAGAAGGCCTTAACAATGGGGAGGCTGCAGTGGCATACCGTCATGTAGGATACACCCTCCGAAGAGATGAAGCTGAACGTGTAAAAGAGCAGAAGTGTTTAGTAAACAAACAGCCTGAAACAGCTTGATATGAATGCCCCTGTGATGAGCAACAGTCTGTCTATCTTCCATTTCACTACATTGAAAACATACTGTTTTTGGATTTTAGGTTCTCACTATATATTGAGCTCTTGGCCCTTGACAGCCGCCCTATCAGGAAAGGTTCCCAGTCCCTTGCTGATGGCCCGGAGCTGCTGCTTTCTCTCCTGGAGCTCAGGATTGTGTTCAAAGTCAGTGGAGGCTGACAGGGGGAGTCCATCCCTGACCCGAACCACAAAGGCAAATAGGATCAGAGACATGATCCCCTGGGTCCATGAAGAACACAACACCTACATGGGGTAAAAGGCAATTTCAGGTTATATGAGAAAATACAAGAGTACTTTCAATGGCAAATATTATGATGACAGCATCATCATTTCAGGAATTTGTAATTGAAAGGATTAAAAAAAAGTGCCACTAAATCCAAAGCCAATAACGTTTACTGAAAAGACTTGTTCTCATGTACAGGAATTTTAACATTATAGAAGTAGGTGGAATTTCAAGCATTTTAATAACGTCATTGTATTATGATTCTGAAAAGCATGTCCAGCATGTCAAAGAATATATTTGAGTAGCTTAGTATGCACTATGCATTAATAAACGTAACAGATGTTACTGTTACTGACACTTCACGGTGTAACTTTGCTTAGAAGTGTGGCAAATCAGTGATGTGGTTGACCAAAATACCCTCCCCCCGAATACTGTGAAATGCGTAGAGTAACAGAGCTCACACATTTAATCCATATTACAAGATTTGTAAAACAATTGAACTCCAATAAAGCAACACCATGTAGCACCTTACCTCATTATCATTGCTTTCATTCTGCACCGTGTTACTAAGCTATTATAGGGTTAGCTACTAAACCATCGCTCCAAGGAAACGCAGTAATAACTGACGGAAAACCCCTGCTTCGGGTGATTGTTTCAAGAGTTTATATAGGATTGAAAATGTGATTAATAGTCTATAATTAACATATTATTTAAAAGTAGGAACGTAGCTAACGTCAGACCCCCGTTTCATGAAACAAAACCACAACAGTCTACTACGCAAAACGGAAAACCAGCAGGGACAAAATTCCTAGAGCGCCTCGGCGTCTGCCCGGATTACTCGCTGCATAACAAGTACATTATGTCGGAGGCCCTCGGTGACTAGTTTATTATTCCGGCTTGCTGCTGTACTGAGGTTGGTTTTACTGTCACACACTGCATTTGACATAGTCCGTCAATTCTGTGTTGTCGCTTCCAAAAATCTAAAATTATCATCGAGCAAGAGAGCAAGGTGAATGCAAGCAAATTAGCTAAGTTATGCTAGCCTTCCTGTTGTTAGCTTAAACGTTCTCAGGTGAATAGTGTGAGGTGTTGGTTAACTGCCTAACCTGGCGCAAGGCCACTTTCACGCTTTCGCTTATCTCTAAGTGCGACAAAGATTTTGGTGCAAATAACATTTGTTGTGAATTGAGACATGATCCTTTTATTCTGAATATTTAACTGCATGTCCCTGTCCATATTCATAGTCACATTTACGTGAGTAAATCCGGTCTTTAAAAATGAATACGCGTGTCAACTGATTGTCATAGCAACCGCGTAAGCTAAGATAAGATAAAATAAGATATGATAAACTTTATTGATCCCTACTGGGGAAATTCTCTTGTAACAGCAGAGTAACAGTTATAATATCAAAAAATAAAAAAGTAAAATGAATATGAATATAAATATAAATAGAGACAAAAGATAGCAAGATATCCACGAAAAAGTTGCTATTACATATCGTTGCTTATAAGACACTGCCACACATTAGTTGTTTTTTTGTTTTGTCAGGAAAAGCAAATCCAGTGATTATAATAGTAATAATTATGGAATTAAATGCTTTAGAACATTGGGTTGTTCCGAAGGTGTGGACATTTATTGTTGCCGTAATTACAGGGGAGGATTTAGTTTGACAATGCCATTTTGAGAAAATCAACCCCTCCAAGGCTAGTAACATGATAGCCCAGCTATTTATATCAAGCTTTTCTGTTATGTGTCATACTTAGATATCTGAGACAGATTTGTGCTAATTTACCAGGTTAAGTCTTGATTTGTCTTATTTTGCTTGAAGTACAGCAGAGCTGCTCTCTGTGGCATTCATGCCCTCCAGAATTGTTAGATATTTGTGAAAAAATGCATGTCATATTCTGATCTGGATTCCAAAAACAAGTCTATGACTTATGATACATTTAGTTCTCACTCCAAGTCACTCCAATCTTTAGCGTTATCCATCTCATTGCATTGGTTCCCTTATGCTAAAAAAAAAAAAATCAGGAAAGCTGATCTTATTTGGTCTACAAGGAGAGGCTGCTCTACAGTAGTTATTTACGGTCAGGTGTTGCCTTTACTGGAAAAGTGGCAGATATGTACCCTCCTGACCACAATTTCTATTTTATTCAGGTTTGCATGTTCTATGTTCTTTATCTCTCCACTCTTATTCACATTGAAACTTCCCTCTCTCGACACATAAGACCTGTGAGAACATGTAATGTTTAAACACCCATATTTTGATATTTGAATATCATTTTAACAATGATATTTGTATTACTTAAAATTCTATCTAAGGTTATTGGGCCAATGGCACAAAAGTTCAAGGTGCTTTGACATACCAGTATGTGTAAAATGTAAAATGACTTAACTTTTAGAATCTACTAACCTTGCATGTATCTTACTACTATTGCTGTTTTGGTATGTATTAGATCTACATTTAGTCAAGTATGTGACAAACGCTCTTCAAGAGTGTACACAGACTGAGTTGCTGTATAGTTTAACTTGTGACTTCTATATTTTGTGCACCTGTCTTGAAATGTTTGCTGATGACTGGTTGGCCAAGTTAAGAGGCAGTCTGGAAACTATATTTGAGCTTCATGATTATCTCCGACTGGCAATTTGCAACTGTTTTTGTATGTTTTGGCCACTTATCAGCTTTGAATGTCAGTCATCCCACCATTTATCACAAACAAATTTGATAAGACATTTGAGCAGCCTGAAGGATATAAAATTGTTGTCAACCCTTTTTGGTGTTACAGAAAATAGGAATTTTGAAGTTCAACACACTCAAATATTTATGGAAGAAAAAATGAAAGGTTGTCATATATGTAACAATTTGGAAACCTCTATGTCTCTCACAGTTTCTTCTCCGGTAGTCTTTTCTAAATACAAGGGTTTGTCAATCGGTCAGTCAAGCAGATCTAAAAAACATCCTGCACCATCCTGCTGACTGATGTTGCAATACATGTTTCTGTTTCATGTGTATTTTCAATTAAAAATGGATATAACTTGGATACTATAAAGTCATGATGCTTAATTACACCCCTTTTGTTGTCCATACAGAACATTTAATTTTAAATACATTGTTGTCCGATCAAGTAGAGCAGTATCATCACTAATGGATGCTCTGCCTCATCCAATATCTTCATACAAATATACCCCTGAGCTGCTCAAGACTAACATATGATTTAAACCAAAATGTTGTGTAAATACTTAAATGAATGAATATACACGGAAATAGATCCTGCACTCCACCTATTAAAAGCATGGGGAATGGTGCTGTGCTGGGGGTTTAGCTGCTCTGCATTGAATATGCAATTTCTGTCCATGTCATTGGATATAATCAGTTGAAGACAGTTAGTGATCATTCAATCTCTTAAGAGTCTCTAAAGAGAATTTAATCTGTGTAGCAAAGAGGCTTTATATGCTTTACTTCACTATCATTTGTATTGGCCGGTACTATTCCCATAGGACTTCTCTTTCGACTGCCAGCTCTCTCTAGTTCCCTCCTCCCTTAAAGTCTCAGACCCTTCACATTGTTTTCCAAATCACGCTTATCATTATCCTATCCTTGCTTTCTAGGTTTACACAGACAAATTCAAGGGATTAACAACGATGTATGTAGAGCTGCTTTGACTATCAACATACAAGTTTTCTTCTGAAAATTTTTATACTCTATCGTCACTTAAGGTCACCTAGGACTTTGATCACAATGGGGGTGAGAGACCGTCCTCAGTGCTACTTTGATGTGGAGCTCAACCGGGAGCCAGGTAAGATGATTCTAAAGTATTCAGAGATGCAAGGAATCCCTACTAATGTAAATCGACACTCTTTAATGGTTACTTTGAACTGGCATTTTCTGTGGTTCAAAACCGTTTGCCTCTCAAGCGGTATATTTTTGATTTTAACTCGCTTGTTTAAAAGAAGATTTATTTCTGCACAGACTTAATGTTTTGGTTAGGTTATAGTTAACAAGGCTTACAAGGTATTAAACCTTCATTAATCCTGAAAAATCATTGGCCTTATATTTTTGTGGAGCACAAATGAATGTAAGGATCTGAGGCATTGTAAGATATGTAACACACATTTCCATTTTTATATTGACATAAGTAGCCATAGAAAAGTATTGAGCGACATATCAACACTCCCTTATTGTCAGTTTGTTTGTATTACACTGAAGCTACCTTTGACTATTACAATTCAAATTCAAAGTAGTAGCTATTGTAATGATTGTAATCATTCAGTAATGATTTCTTTTCTTTGTGTTCTGCAGTTGGACGAATTGTCTTTCAACTTTTTTCAGATATTTGTCCCAAGACTAGCAAAAACTTTCTTTGTTTGTGCACTGGTGAGTATTTTCTAAGCAACACCCTATGTAATTCCAGTGCAATTACTCAAAACAAAAACTAAAAAAAAAAAAAAAAAATTAGTAGCTCTAACCTTTTACTCAAGAGAAACATGAGATAGCACTATTTGCTGATAGGTCAATTGACAGTTATGAAAGCACACTAGAGAAGTAGCTCTGTTCAGTGTTTAATCTCCAAAACAGTTGTCTTCTGTTATTTTGATTCGTGTCAAAGAGACAAAAACCTTACTTTTGGTTTGAGTGAACAAGATTAATACAATTTTTCCATAAAATAATTATATAGAAGAATATATATTACTGAAATAAAATAATGAGCCGCAAAGCTGTTGCGCTCCCCTCTGTTGACCAGGGAATATGAGGAAATGAGGTATGGGCACTTTGTAAATTGTCTGGTGGCAGATGGAGTCATGAGGTGGATCAAGGGTCTTGATTTGCCTCCCTCGATATTTCATTCCAATGAGCAAGACAGAGTGTTCTGTAGTAGCTGTCTGCCTGGAGATAGCCATTAATCTGTAGCTTGACTGCAGATCGATGCTCCTACTCATTTCTCACATCACGGGACTGATGGGAATGTGATACTGGCAAGGGCAGACTTGGGAGATGGCTGCTGAGCATCCATACACACACGCATATAGTGTAACAGCATTTTCACAAACCAAAGTATCGTAATCATAATGTCGTGAAGGATTTCAGGTAATGAGTTGAAATGCTAATTAAAAAAATGCAACAGCCCCTTGTCCTCAGAAAGCATGACAACACACTTCATGAAGGTATGTTCCTGAGAGTGAGGTTTTCCCACTGTAGTCCATCACCATCCATTTTTACTCTTGAACAAAAATCGTCTAAAATATTGCAGTTTTAATTTGAGACGGTATCAAATAGAAGCCTGAATAACAAGTGCTTGCTTCTTTGGAATCAAGCAGGTTTAATTACCTTGTTTATACCAAACCCTGAACAGCAGGAATCATAACCAACATTACCCAACACTTCAAAGCGTCTAGTGCACACAAAAGACCTTCATGCAGTACAGTATTATTTTCATTAATAGCCCTCTTAACATATTTATCTCTGCAGGTGAAAAAGGAACTGGCAAAATTACAGGAAAAAAGTTGTGCTACAAAGGCTCCACATTTCATAGAGTTGTAAAGAACTTTATGGTCCAGGGAGGGGACTTCACTGAAGGTATGTCCTATGTAAACCCAGTGCAGCCTAAATTCATCCCTTCATATTCCCTTACATCACATTTTTGGTAAAGGGCTGATTCTTACATTGCACCATTAGCCATTCCTACTCACAAGAATACTGTATCAAAGACATTGAGATATTATACTGAAGGTCTTCTATTTTATTATTATTATTATTTTTTATTCATCATTTTTCATCATTTGGAGAAAAAGAAAACAAGAAATAGCTGTTTTTGTATTATTTGGTATTGTAGTTGAGATTCAATATCATGATCCCTTTCAGCACTTTTTTCTTTTTTCTGTCATTCTCATAGCTTGTTTTATTTATAAAGTTTTGCCTGAACTGCAACTACATCTACATCTACACTATATTGTCTCTTGTCCCAAGTCTGAGTGCTTCCTAGAACAAGCAATTTCTGTCTGTTGCTTTAAATCCAAATAGCTGCTGCTCTGCATGCCTGTTCAAGAAGTGTGACCACCTTTAAGCCCCACCTTTTTGTAGTTCTTTCAGTTCATGTACTTCACTTTGTGTACTTAAGGGATTTCAGTGCTACAACCAAGATTCATGTGATTAAAGTACTGTTTACAGTACAGGCTTAGGGTGAAGTGACGGGTATATTGAGCTACTCCAAACATATAATTTCGACATGCTAGCTGCCTTGGTGCTATTGAGCCAAGGTGGTGAACCCCAAGGCAGTATCTTTTGGATCGAGATACGGATATGGTGGGTTTAGGTTGCAAGTGATAGAAGCAGAATCCTAATGGACTGTACATCCAAGCCTTCCTTACAAAAAGAAGTGACTGAGTTGTGTCACTCTTTCCGTGTTAAAAGCCACACCAGAGCTCCATATGTATGTGTAAATACCCGACAAATGTACATTTTTTGCATGATCCACCAATTTTCACATCACTGTCTACTGATAGTAGCTACTGATAGTTCCAAAAAGAAACATCACTTTTCTAAAGATTTCATCTTTAAATGACCAGCGACAAACAAACTAACTTCAGACTTCTTTTTACGTCAATAGTCCAGTGTCTCAATTCTGGCCTTCCCATATGTCTGTGTGTAATCACTAAATAGACATTTTGGCTTCAATAAAATACATATGAAAGATACAAGCCTCAATTGATTTTTGATATAAGCTATTTTAATGGTACTTGACAAATCTGATGGTTGGTGTTTTATTTGGTCTTGCAGATTGTGCTGGGAAGTGTCAGAGACTTACTTAGAGACTTACATAGCATTACATACCAAAGTTCCAAATCACGCTTATCATTATGCTATGTTCAGAAACATTAAAGTTACTGACTCAGTCATTTTGCTACATAAGAGAATGTTTGAGTTGAGTTTAATATTAATATTTGGAATGTCAGTGATGGCTACTGCTATAATCTGTAATACACAATATGTACAAAATAGTTACACATAGACCTACAGGGGTAAAAAGAACCTTTTAGCACCTTTTACAATTTTTATCCCTCCCCAGTTACATAAACTCCTGTATTTGGCTTTTGTTTCTTTCTCAGACTGATATTGAATTTAGATCCTAAAGCGCTTAAACCATGAGCTGCACAAATATGTACTTATACTCTCTACAGTAACATTGATCACTGTCTCAGCTGACTTATTGTCAGGGACGGGGGGAACATCCTATAAGCTTCCTATCAAGAGGAGAAAAGATGGGGTTCATTTGTACATCATATTAAGTTGTTAGTAACTGACTAGAATAAAAAGTCAGCGCCTCTCTAATCAGAAGCCATACATGTTTCTTCTGTGTGTCCTTCATGTTGAATTGCCACCTGAAGACAGATTTTAAACCAAACAAACAATCCCTTCTGGAATTATAGGATAATATTTAAATAAATAATAATTTAAAATCTGTCTTTTTCTGCAAAAATAAACACTGATCTAATATACATGCACAAGAATCATATCAGCAAAGCAACAAAGATGGAAAATGGATCTGAATGTATTCTTAACCCCCAGTTTTAAATGCTCTTTCTCATCTGTTCTCCCAATAATCAATTTGAATTCTTTGATAAATGCATGTATTTTTCTTTTCTTCAGGCCATTTGAATTGATTTGAATTTATGGAGCTAAATTACCAGAATGCTATACCTATGTTTGTATCGGCACCAACATATGATTTAATTGCAGCCGCATAAATATGAATGGATGTCACAAATTATATCTTTCTGTATCTGTCTCTTTCACTCCCACCAATTATAGTAGAGAGAACAGAGTGGATTCTGTCAGGGTGAATACTTTTTGAAGTTGCTTTTACCTAAATAAGTAAAAGGCTGGAAACAGCTCAGAGGACATCATGGAGATTTTTAGTGAGGAAATGCATCCAGAGGAACCATGATATTGCAAAGCACACCAGACGTAGCTCTCGCAGTGAGAGAAAATTGAATTATTTTTTGAAGAGTTTAGTAACATTTCGAGGGAAATGCATGCCAAAGTAAAAGATTTACAGATATATAAATAAACACACACACACACACACACACACATACACACACACATACAGTCTTTATTCAGTACAGGAGAATATGTCATGTTTTAGTCGTAGGCTTACCAATACTTTCTTAGACCCAGCTGAAGTGTAGTGGCTGCTGTGGTGGCCTAACAATTTGTATTTACCTGTGTTTATAATTTTAGTTACAAAGAAATTCCCTGACTGTCTTTCTGTGTTTGCTGATAACTGACCACATTCTATTTTTTTAACACTTAGATCACACTAAATCTGAGATGGAACTATTTGCCTCCCGAGACTTCAATAATTTCCCCCTTATATGTATGTGTGTTTTGAAAGTTTGTGTTGCAAAATAGTCATCTTTGTGATTTTTTTATTTTTCCAGTGTATTTGCTGAAGTAAAGTTTACACTGTTCAGTCCACATATGGTTTGTGTTTATTCTCATCTGTGGTGAAATTCCTCTGACTGGGGGATTTTTGACCAGATGCCAAAGTTATAACATTGATGAAACAATATGACATTACAAGCATCTGTCATTTTTGGTTTGTTTGTTCTGCGTGTATGCTGCTGTTTTTTTTCTAAACTGACCATATACTACTTTGTTTTAAAGACTGACCACCTCCCCCACTTTATGCCCTTGACTTGACTTTGCCTTCAGTAAAAAGAGTGTTTCAAGGCTGAAAGGTGACAGACTTTTGGGATGTTGCAGAAACGCCCCAGTGTTTCCTTGAGCATCAGCGAGAAAGGCTGCAGTCAGCTCTGGCAGCACATACAGATGCTATTTTTAGAACTGCTCTGTGGGCGACTTACTAGATGCCTGCAGGCAACCAGGTGGCCACAGGCACTATATTGACTACCAATGCATTAGTCTGTTCTGCTTTACCTTTGTCAATTGAAAGCAAGAGGATGTTGTTTTGAAGCCTGACCTGTATGTGAAATCTCATGACATGAGTCACCGAAATATGTTCATTACTGACTTAGTATTCTAGATTTCTGAGGTTGCCATTCTTTAGTCGATACTAAGTTTTGTTACAAATTGAAAAATTCCAAACGTTTTAGTTTATATCATCTCCTGTTATAATCTTCACAGGAAATGGAAGAGGAGGAGAATCCATTTATGGTGGCTACTTTGAAGGTAAATCTGATCTTTGATTTAAAAAAACATATATATATTTTTTTTTCATAAATCCTAATCAAATACAATTGAGTCTCCTATTTATCAACTTTTGCATGAGCATAATGTTGCATGCAACTGTCAGGTAGTTCTGTTGAATGTCCTTTCAGAAATTCATTGCACATTGCCTCTTGTCCTAATCATGGACTATGTCAATTTTCTTTTGTACACAACCAATCAAAAGTTTTGAAGCATGCTAATTACTCTAGCTTTCATTGAGTGTTATTTTGTTTGACGAAAAGTAAACACAACGAATTGATAATAAGAATTCTGGGAATAAAAGCACCCCTCTTTCCTTAACAGGGATTCAAACAATTCCTGCAGACATCCCACCTGTAGATGAAAAAAAAGTCTTCAGCATCCAGAAGACAAATGTGATATTACATTGGACAGTGCAGTAAAAGTACTCTGCACGTGATCTAATAATTGTGATTTAAGTTATGATCACATCCATTGTGGATATCCCTTTAACGATAATATGATGCTCAAGATTCAAATGTGAAGAGAACAAATTTGATGAGGCACAGGACAAAAGAAATGTCATCTAACCCTTATTGATTACTTTTTTGTCATGAGGACAAAGATTTGCTTTGAGATCCACATTTCAATAAAATCTAGAGAAATTGTGGTGTTTTATAATGTTTGACCAGTTGTGTACTTTGACTGTTTACCTTTGCTTCTCCTATGTACTGTACTGTCCTCTGTTTAGTAAAAATTGTCGGCTTTATCTAATCAGCATGGAGAGAAGGCATTCTCTTTATTGAAAACTAAAGTCTTCTTGCCTAAATTTTCAACATATTCTTGTATTTATAGAGTGGTCTTTTGCAAAATGAGAAGGTAAGACATGTACACAGCTCAGTAACACCATGTCAACATTGTCCTCACCACCGTGCTTAGCCAGTGAAAACAGTGCAAATATTTGCAATGGTGCAAATGCAAAATACTGAATGGATCTGAGCATTTTCCACTCATACTGCTACTCTTTCAGATCTCCAGTGCCCCAGGGTAATCAAATAATTTCTAAAATCACACGTCATATTTGAAGCCCATGTATCCTTAACTAAGCCCTCATGACATGCCACATACAGATACCGGATTTTTCTTTTTCTCTTTTCTTTTTGCCAAGTTGGAAAATCCCACTGAATACCACATTGGAATGCAAGTGAGGTTTTGCAATAACAAAACAGTAATACAATATTATGAAGGTTCACCATATGAAATCTTGGAGATAAGTAAGGCTATTATTAATTCAGTAGTTATTAAAAACATGAACGGTTCAATAATGTGTTGTAACTTAAACTTAAACATATTTTTAGCATGGGCAGCACTGTGGCGCAGTGGTTAGCGCTTCAGCCTCACACCCTGGTTCAAGTCCAACAAGGGGACCCATCCGTGTGGAGTTTGCATGTTCTCCCCGTGTCTGCGTGCTGGTTAATTGGGAAAAATTGTCGTGAATGATGAACATTTTCAGTAATACTTTTTTTGCTTTTTGTATTCAGTTTACAATCACTAAGCCAGGTTTTCAGCCTCATTGAGATTTAAGACATGCTTATGTCGTTTCTTATGCTGATCCATTGTTTTGCTCTGCACATTATTTGCATTAAGGGCTGAAAATCATTCCCTTGAAGGTTGTGTTAAATAGGTAATGCATCACATTACTCCCATCATAACGTCATCAAAAGATTTTGTATTTGAATAAAAATTGCACCATGCAAAACCTCTTTTGTAATCCCATACAGTTACCCCATTAGAGTTACTGTCATTTTTTCTTAATTTAGCATCATCGCTCATTGATTTTGGTTAGCTTTAACATAGTTCGATGATCTTGTACATCATGACATAATTTTGATCATTTTCAACCATTTTTTTTAAAACTTGTTAGAATTTCATATGATGCCTTGATGATCATTAAATTAACTATGTACCCTAAATATAAATGTTAACTTTAATGATGTTTCAAGTTTAAGCTACCTGATTCCCACAGTGCGATTAAAAAGATACTAGAACCTGTATGGCGACGTACTCTTGGCCCAATAAAATGTGATGCTTTACAAATCAGCTTGCGAGGGCGGCCTGTTCAGGCAGTGACGTGGTTCAATGGTTGCCATGTCAGTCTTTCTTTTTTCCTGTAGTCCACCAGGTTTTTTAACAATTTCTGATCACAGGAAACACTGTGAGACTTGGTTTCCTGTTTATCTGTTTCTGACAGATGAGAACTTCACTCTCAAACATGACAGAGCCTTCCTGTTGTCAATGGCCAATCGTGGGAAAGACACCAATGGTTCACAATTTTTCATGTGAGTTCTATTGAATTTTTCATTAACCAAAATAACTCTGCACCATTTTAATAATAAAGAAAAATTGACTGGTCACTTGCATTATTTATTTCCCTTTTGATAATTGCCATTTGTTTTGATTTAGTTTTTGTTGTCAAGCCCCTTATCTATTTTGATGTAGAATTTTGTGATTGTGACTGTCAACAACCTCCCTCTGTGTGCAAGTAAGAAATTCAAAGTGCAGAGAAACATGGATTCAATCTCTCTTACCTTTAAATGTGTTACATTTTTTCTCTTGCCGTTTTTGTGTAAAATTTACAGAAACTCTAGCATCCTGCTCTTCCAAGGTAATGTGTCTCCAAGGCTGTGTTTCTCTCTCTCCTGAATATTTATCCATTCAGTAGTGCGTATTTACAAGCATTCAGCAGAGTAAGTGTTTATTTTGGATGTGCTAAAGTAGTATTCACAAGTGGCTGGAGGTGACAGGCTATTGTAGACTTTCTTTTTTTTTCCATCACCCCCAGATAAGAAGCCATCCCTGATTAACGCACAGAAAATTTAATCTTTATGCACTGTGGTCTTTGTACAATCCATGTATGATTATGTAATTGGGGACACTCTATTGTAGAGTGTTTTCATTTCCTATTTGTGGCTGTTTTAATTCAACAGTCAAAAATTTTAGGTCACTTGAATTGGATTACAATACAAAAATGAACAAATGGTCTTTGAACTAATTCTGTACCTTTTTTAACATAGCTCCCATGGTATAGTAGGGCCACATGTTGTTTAAACATCTTGTTGTTTCTCATTCTTGTCCTCCTTTTTCTATTTTTTTCATGGCCACAATGTCTGCCATTGATTGACACTCCTGGCTTGATTGCTTGATTTCCCACAAACAGCACAACCAAAATGGCACCTCATCTCGATGGGTAAAAATAGCAATTTTTTTTTTATATAAAGTCAAATTTCAACTTGGTTGTCAAGCATTTTCCTTTCCCTTTCAACATGAATCCTTAATGGCACCTGATAATATGTTTAAGAAGTCCTCATTTATTATGTGTCAATGATGGGGTTCATTTTTGCAGAGTCCATGTTGTTTTTGGTCTTGTCATCTCCGGCTTTGAGGTGATAAAGAAGATTGAGGGGCTGAAGACTGATTCAGCGAGCAGACCCTATGCTGATGTGAGAGTGGTGGACTGTGGACAGCTGATCACCAAGTCTGCCAATGATAGTAAATTGATGTTGTTGTTTTTTACCAAAACATTTACACAATTTTAGCACAATCTTTCTTGGTCATTTTGATGTTCATTTCCATTATCTATGCATTTATTTTCAGTTTTATTGAGGGACTTTCATTTACAAAGAGAAACAGAGAGCCCTAAAGAGACTCCTGATTTTAAATTTGATTCTCTCAGTTAAACTTCCATTTATTTCAAATACCGTGGCACTGTTTTTCAATCAAAAATTTCCAGCCTAAAGCATAATTTTTGACAATTACTCAGCAAGATTTTTTTTTTCCAAGATGATTTTTATTTATCATGATTATATAAAAACAGGGATTTTGGTTTTTGAAATTGATGGATAAACGAATTCCATGCAAATTATTTCATTTTTCCTGGTTTCCTTGTGAAGTTACATAGACATTGGTCCACCTGAGGCTGTTGAAGGAAGAAATAACTTCACCAAAAGATCATTTAGTTGATTTCAACACTGTCAATGTTGTCCTTTATTATATTTCATACATCAAGCAGTTTTTTTGTATTGCAGTTTATGGAACATGTAATGATACTGAAAGCTTGTCATCATAAGAGCTTTTACTTTGACTTAACACTTATATTGTTTTCATATTTCTTGGTTTCTAATGGAAAAATACCTTTCTTTGTTTTTTTTCCCTAATTCAGTTCTTGAAGGCAAGAGGAAAAGAACCTACTCTTCTGCTGAATTGTCTCTCAACTCTCATGACTCAATTTCTCACACATCCTCATCTGTCGAATTTGAAAGTGAGACTGATGAAAAACCCAAGCATCACAAGCACAAGAAACATGCAAAGAGCAAACGTTCAAAAAAGAAAAGGAGGGAATTAAAGAGGGCGAGGAACGTGGATATTCATTCTCCCCATCAAAGGTACCATTTCCCATCTCCATGGTCAATTACTTTCTGGCTGAACAATTCCCATGATCGCCACCATTTTTACACTATTCCAGCCCTGTGAAGAAAGAGAAAGCGGTGGAAGAGGCTGAAGGGGAAGTAGAGAAGGAACAGGGGGGAAAGAGAGAGAAGCCTGTAGTTCGACCCGAAGAAATCCCACCCGTACCAGAAAACCGCTTCCTGCTGCGACGTGACATGCCCTCTCAGGGAAATAAAACTGAGATGTCAGTGTGAATTCAGAATCAGCTGTCTTTGGCATTTTTCTAGTATTTACATACATGTAATTTTCATGCTGTATCAATCTTTGTTATGTGATGATTTACTTTCAGAGTTGAGAAAGAAGAACTGGTGATTCCAGCAGATCAGAAACCAGCAGTGTCCAAGTCTGGACGAAAAATCAAAGGCAGAGGAACAGTGGTATGTTCATTTTGACACACCATTTGAATGCAGTCCTCTTAAATAGCTTCTACTTTGCATCATCAAAAGGGAGAGTATTTGTCATTATTCATGCTGTAAGTCATTTCCATGTTATCACCCAGACTTGTAACTCTATTGAAGTTGAACACTCAACACCAGACACTGAACACTAAAAGGATTAGATGTCAGGAATAATTTATGTTGTTATGATCCAAGAACACGTCGACAATTCCTGATGTTTGTCTTATGGAATATGTTAGTTTATCTTTCTTGCCAGTCTGATAGGATTTATGCTGAAAAGGAAACCAATAAATGCTAGAATCAAACCGTAGATTTACACAATTGTGACAAGGGGTCATATTTTCTTTATGGGATCACTAGACAGATTCAGAACCCCTGCTGCAAAGAATTATTCTCTACATCTTTTTCATTATTTTCATAGCTATTCTGTCTTTGCTCATCTCCGGTCGATAAACCTTTAGCCACTCTGTTAATGTAACATCAGATAGCCGCTTCCTGAGCAAAAGTTGTTGAAACATGTTCTAGCTGGTGAGTAAAGTTGTGTATTTAGATATTTTAAACAGAGTCTAAACAATCTGTGGAGCCAGGTTGTATTTAGATAGGTGTGATTGTTCATTCAGATTTTTTTTTCTACAGAGGTATCACACTCCCACCAGATCAAAATCCCGTTCTGCATCTTTGGAAGAACGTGGAAGTAGTGAAACTCCCCCGCACTGGAAAGAGGAGATGAAGAGAACTAAAGCTTATCAGCCACCAAGCACCGAGAGATGGAGCAAAGGAGACAAGTATGAGTGCTCATTGTGTTTCAAAATTGAATATCAGGTTTGTTTTCTGTTTTATTTCCATGGATCTTTTGACTCAACAGATTAAATGACCATTCCTCAAGCAGATGGGATGACAGAAATGACTCTGCTTGGTCCAGGTCCTCAGAACACTCCTGTAGCTCTGAGAGATCCAGCTTGCGGCAGCAAAAGCGGAAAGAGAAGAAGAGGGCCAAGCACAAGAAAAAGGCCAAAAAACGTAAACGCGCCAAGAGAAAGAGTTCCAAAAACAAACCTCAAGAGACTTTTATATCAGAAGGTGAAAGATCGCAATCTTCAGGGCGAAGGTCAAGAGTATCCCATTCTCCATCGTGTTCCTCTTCAAATCAGAGACATTTGTTTCCTCAGAAGAGACGACGGTCTTCTTTGTCTTTCAGAGGGTCCAAATCATATTCCAGATCCTATACATCCAGTAGGTCCAGATCCCAAGGGAGGTCCAGGTCTTATTCAAGGTCAAGGTCTTATTCAAGATCCAGGAGTTTGTCTAGGTCAAGAAGTCGGTCCCTTTCTAGATCCAGATCTCGGTCGTATTCTCGATCCAGGTCAAGATCGAGATCGAGGCACAGATCCAGATCTTTATCGTCAACCAGGAAAAAGAGTTATTCTAGATCTCCGAGAAAGCGTAAATCCTGCAGGCCTAAACAACACACAGTGAGCAGCATGCTCGATAAGCTTCCAGACAGTAAAGTTGCAACAGTCTCCAGGCTTCCAATTGTCCCACCTCCTGAAAGTGTCCCTGTGATCCCACTCAGTGATAGCCCCCCCCCTTCACGCTGGAAGCCTGGTCAAAAGCCCTGGAAACCTTCCTACATCCATATTCAGGAAATCAAAGCTAAAGTATCTTCTAGTAATAGTTCCTCCACTGGACAGACAACTACCAGTGTTCCAGAGAAAGTTCAGGCCACAGGAATGCAAAAGTCTCAGCCTGGTGAGTCTGAGAGTGACAAAGCACGTATATCTGCACGGCGCTCACATAGCAGGTCTTCCAGAAGTAAATCCTACAGCCGCTCTTACAGTCGCTCAAGGAGTAGAAGTTACAGTAAGTCCAGGTCCAGATCCCCTCTTGACAACAATAGCAGATCATCTTCATTCAGCAGATCAGACACTGAAAACTCACAGAAGACGAGTAGCATTTCAAAGAAATCATTAGACAAGGAATGGAACAAGTACTACAGTTCTCTGAGGCCGCTGAAAAATTTAGAAAAGAATATTTCGCATCCCAGTTGTCCAGATGCTCAGCCCAAGTCAGGAAACCGAGAGTGCAGGGAACCTAGTCCTGATCTTAGCACCTCCAAGAAAAGCAAGTCTTTGGAAAGTTTAAAAGAGAAAAGCAGTTCTCTGGATCAGGAGATCAAACAATACAGCTCAGCACCCATGGAGGGCTTTAATAGCAGGTCCGAATGGGACAGTGACAGTGATAAAGGGAGTCAAAATGTTGGCGCCGCCCTGGCAAAAAAGCAGAAGCAATTACCTGGGGATTTGGTAGACAAGAAAGTTTCTGATTTAACTGGATGGAATTCCGAGAGTGATCCTGAAAATGTAACCAACAGGACACTCGCCATATCTGAGAAAGAGGAAGGTGAGGCCAGTTCAGAATCAGATATCGAACCCTCCAGAAAGCCGTCAGAGGCCGCGATTGCAAAAGGGAACAAAATTGCCTCAGCCTCTGGTCTTCAAGTGGAAAGTCCTGTAAAAGCTGCAGAGCCAGAGAAGCACAAGAGTAAGAAGAAGACCAAACGTAAACACAAACATAAGAGTAGGGGGGAAACAAAAACTAGCACTCATCGCAGTAAGGAAAAGACAAAGAGAACGAAGAAGAAGCGTCAGAAGCTGAAAGAAACCTTTCACTGGCAACCGCCAATCGAGTTTGGAGAGGATGAAGATGACGATGAGTCAAAACGAGACAAACACAGCCCTGGTAAATCTTTTAAAGAAAAGCCTGATGTAAAATCAAGGTATGAAAAAGACCAAAATGTGACCTCAATCAACCACAATCCAAATAGAGAAGAGAGTAGAGGCCAACAGAAGGCAAGAGAAACCATCAATAAAAGCCTAAAACAACCTGAAATCCTCCCCCAGTCGTCCAATAGGAGAGGCGCCACCAATACCAACATGCTCTGTGTCAAAGAGGAGACTTTGGATGATATGGACATTTGTACTCCAGAGTATGAAAGCAAATCAGTTGTTGAATCAGCAGTTACACGCATTTCTGTTAATAACAACCCTGAATCAACCCGAAAGACTAACGCACAACTGTCAGATCTGGCAAGAAAAGACAGGGATTTACCTCATAGTACAGAAGATGCCACTGTTACCACCAACAGCACAACAGCCGATGAACCGAAAGATGACGTGGGTACTGACAAACCATCTGACACTGTGAGTAATTTTAAATGGAGGCCTTTGAAAGGAATGTATTTTTCTCAGAATGTAAACGTACCTCCAGTCACTGAGAACAACACCCAGCTTACCCAGCACCAGACCTCCAACACTCAGGGTGTAAGAATGGAGATTAAAAGTAAAAGTCGCGTCCGACCGGGATCTCTCTTCGACGAAGTCCGTAAGACTGTGCGACTTAACCAGCGACCAAGAAACCAGGAGAGTTCCAGTGAGGAAAGTTCCCCCTCGTTGGAAAAGAGCAGAGGGAATCCACATGCACGCTCCCCGAAGAAGTCAAGGTCTGTGACCAGGAAATCTCGGTCTGTTTCCAGTCACCGTTCCCATACCAGGGGCTGGTCCCACTCCTACAGCAGGTCCAGAAGTCGATCTGCCAGCTCCAGCTACTCGTCCAGGTTAGTGTCTTAAGTGATTTGATGGAAAGGGGAACCGAGGGTGCCACCAGTAAATCTTTTCAAGAACCATTTAATTAGCATTTTTCCTCACTTTCGGAAAGTTTTCATTTACAGCACAACTTGATCTTTCAGGAGTTGCAGCAGAAGTCGACGGAGACACCGGAGGGGACGATCTCGCAGCAGCACATACCGCAGTTCTAGAAGTCACAGGTGCATCCCCAAAGTCTTCCTTAGTAATCTGTTATAGTTCTCAATGGACCCTGGGGAGAGCATGTCTTCAGTCGAGGTCAATCATATAAAACTCCCCACACAATTACTATAAATCTCAAATTATATGGCCATTAAGTTGAGTTGCAATATTTGAAAAAAGGATAGTACGAATAAGGAGACTGGAAAACAGTAATTCTGCCAGCTCCCTAACATAAATTCAGTTTTATGTATTGAATCAGGGAATTAATACATCACACCATGGCGCCTAGGGTATTAGTATATTTCATACACGAAGAACATTTCAGAAGGTCCTGGTCATATTGAAAGTGAGACAGCTGTATTCTGAAGTATCAAGGTCGTTTTTCTTGTATCTCTTCCGTCAGCTGGACATACAGTCGAAGTCACTCCAGAAGTCATTCTTATAATCGGCATAAGAGATCCAGGTCTGTCTGCATCCTTATTTCATTCATTCCTTACCTACATTATTAATTAAAATAAAAAGTCGCTGGACAAGTAATTGAATATATCAGAGCTTGTTCATAATTTTTCAACTTTTAGAAGTTGTCACATTGTGACAATATGGGTTTCATGCTACAGTCGCCTTGTCCCATTTTTCCAGCTCATGTATTAATATTCTATGCCTGCCAGAAGGTGGCAGATGATAATGCGTCAAGCAGCTGTTTGACATCCGCCACCAAATAATGGGAGAAGAACATTTTGTTTCGGCAAATAACTTTCATCGTTCTTGACAAAGACCCACTCGTATTTTGACATGCAAATCCCAAGTTAACACCACGCAACAAGTTAATTTTATTCAAGTAAGAATTATATTTATAATCATATGTGCATTCTTGCTCAAGGGATTGAAAAGATTTCCCTTGCACGTATGTTGTATTAGCCACTCATTGGTTGTTTGGTATTAAATGACTTGGTAATTGTCACAGAAAAAGGTCATGTGAACAAATCATTGGTTGAAGCTCCCAATGAGGTCTGATTATTTTTCGTGATATCATGTGCCTGTTTTAGCAAATTCGCACAAATGAAACCCCCAAAACATAGCGGCTGTTGTCATCTGGCTGTGTGTGCGTGCAGGTCAGACTCATCTGACAGCTACTCCAGTCGGAGCCGAAGTGCAAGCAGAAGCCGAGGGCGCCGGCGAAGTGACAGCTACAGGAGCTCAGATCGCAGATCCCGGTAAGATATTGCAGCTCCCCAGTGAAGCTCAGAAGACATTCACGACACGGCACATCCGTCTTTGCCTTACTGAAACGGACACATTTGCAGTACAATACCAATCTGCAAATATTACAGATAATTATATTCTTGTCTAATGTTTCCTAAAGACTAAAATCAGGTGCTCAAAGAAACAGTTTATGATGAGCTTCTTCCCTCCTGCATTGTTTTATGATCCACTGTTTATCTCCCACAGGTCCTATGGCTCCTCCAGTCGCAGCTCTTCCAGGCACAGAAGTCGCAGTCATAGCAGCCGCTATAGTTGAGCCACATGGAACAAAAACACCAAGTCTGGACACTGTCTACCAAAAGGCATATTAATTTTAGCCTTTTAATGCAGATCGGTTACTAACCTCTCTGAGGGAATACTCTATATTCCATCTTGTATACTGTTCTAATCGTGTACTGTAGTCCTTCGCGACAACCTGGGATAATGAATGTTGTTTATGTAGAATGTGAATAAATATGTATGTGTTCTGGATTGGACGAAGGTGGGTCTCAGTCAAAAGCTATTGGCTCTGTCTTGCCAGAGGTTTTCTACGTGAATCATATTGTTCTTTCAAGTAATAAGATACACATTTTGTAAATATGTTTTATAATATTGTTTCTCTGGGGTTTCTTCTTACTTCTGTTTTTATACACTGAAACATCAGACTTTAAGTATGTGAGACAGTTGGACGACTAAAAAGTTAGGACAGGTTTAGGTTCACCTCCAGTGGAAGCAACACTGGAAAACATATCTTGTTGAATGAACATGTACCTTTGTGGGTTCGAAACTGTAATCTTGTCTTTTTACTATTAGTTTACCAAATGTACCATGGTTGTTGAAACTGTATTCATAAAGCATCATATATCAGAGTTACATTTTATTGGAACAGTTATGAATGTTTCCATTTAATAAATACCGCTCTACCCTGCTGCTTTTTTTCTGTTCGGTTTTTCGTTGAGTAGCAATAGCAGAAGCAGAGTAATAGTGCCACCGGTGTTTCTCTCAAGAATTGCAGCCTTTGGATTCCAGATAATCTGTCCTGGTGGACAGGTGTACATTCTTGATATACTTAAAAAAAAAACAAACGCTGCTCTTGTGGAATTTGAGATTCCTAAAGACTGCCCCCCCCCCCATCAATATCCTGCAGTTAGAAGATTCAGATTACAACAACTGAAATCCCCCTTCTGGAGACGTGCACTTCATTCAAATAATGAAAACTGAAATGGCTCCAATAAAATATTAATCACTCTCGACTAATTGAAATTACGCTTCCTTCCTTACAGACATTTGCATACACTTTACAGCTCCACTGGCGTAGGCTCCAGCGGGAAGCCAGACACTAAAAATTGCGTCAGGTGCAGATTCTGCCCAAGGATCCAAGGTAAGGTTGATGTACAGGCTGCACTCATGCACTTGACACTAAAAGACGTCTCACCGGAGAGAAACCTGAGACGAGGCTGATATCAATCATTTTATCATCAATATCATCAATCATTTTAAGTAAGTATTTGAAAATATAGTTGGGTGGTTAGCATTTTTATATAAAATTGTTTTTTTTTTTTTGACAATTACCTTCATGAGGTCTTCAAAGGTCACTCAAATACCCAAAAGGAAGGCAAGCATTCATCAAAACATATAATGCATTTGTACATATTTCAAGTAGTCACAACTGGATGCACACCTACATGTATTTTATAGGTATATTCCCATGTAATCCAGAGACATTCTACTTATGCCTCCATCTAGTCCAACCAAAGGTTTATTCAACTCAAACTTGTTTTTCAAAGCTTCCCCTCTGGGCCACAACATTCTGAAGTACAAGTGTCTTTCTCTCACCTTTTTAGGATCTAAAGGGTTTTGCTCTCATTGGATGTGTTATATATTTGCATGAAAAGGTAATCTGCATGAGATTGAAATACTGATGTAACTGTTAACTTCTTCATTCATCATCTATACCACTTATCCTGTAATTCAGGTCAGTGAGTGCTGACACCTATTCTAGCTGTCATTTGGAAAGTGGTGGGGTTCACTCTGTCACGATGCGCGGGGCGGACTCGGGCAGGGAACCACACCTCAGAACAGGAATCTGGATTGAAAGCACTTTATTTGGATTGAACGGCAGGTAGGGTGTCGCTGGTAAGCCCCTGGCCCCAAGACAGAGTTGCACAGGGCTGGGTCTCACCAGGACAGGTTCCAGGCGGGGTGACGGCAGGACGGGCCCCAGGCAGGATGACGGCAGATTGGAGACAGGAAGGACTGGGTCTCACAAGGATGTGTCCCAGGCTGGGTCAAGGCAGGATCTCAGGCTGGGTCAAATGTTACACCGGCCGGCTGGGTCCAGTCGTAACAGGGTAGGGGTCCAGTCATGGCAGGGGTCCGGTGTGACAGGGGTCTGGGACATCCACAATCCTCCAGCCCAGGCAGAGTGTGCCGCTGCCCTTTATAGGGATCTTGATTAGCGGCAGCTGGTGCCGATTGCGAATTAATCCCAGCCGTGTCTCCTCTCGGCTGCCGAGAGGAGATCCTGACAGTACCCCCCCTCAATGGGCGTCTCCTGGCGCCCCACGGGGCCGGCCTGGGTGGGTGTGGTTCCCCGAGTCCATGGTGGCCGGAGGATTCTGTCACGGTTCGCGGGGGCGACCTCGGGCAGGGAACCACATCCTCCAGCCCCCATGGACTCGGGGAACCACACCCACCCAGGCCGGCCCGGTGGGGCGCCAGGAGGCGCCCATTGGAGACACGGCTGGGATTAATTCGCAATCGGCACCAGCTGCCGCTAATCAAGATCCCTATAAAGGGCAGCGGCACACTCTGCCTGGCGCCGGAGGATTGTGGATGTCCCAGACCCCTCCCAGGACCGGACCCCTACCCCGTTACGACCAGACCCAGCCAGCCGGTGTAACATCTGACCCAGCCTGAGATCCTCCCTTGACCCTGCCTGGGACCCGTCCTGGTGAGACCCAGTCCTTCCCGCCTTCACCCTGCCTGGGGCCCGTCCTGCCGTCACCCGTCCTGGTGAGACCCAGCCCTGTGCAACTCTGTCTCGGGGCCAGGGGCTTACCAGCGACACCCTACCTGCCGTTCAATCCAAATAAAGCGCTTCCAATCAAGATTCCTGCTCTGAGGTGTGGTTCCCTGCCCGAGTCCGCCCCCCCCCACGCATCGTGACACTCTTGGCCAATCACAGGGGCATATATAGAGATGTACAGCTTGTTGTTGTTTGGCCCATAACTTTGATAAAGTGGGGTGAGGGAGCGAGTGTTTACATGAAATTATTTTCCGATTGAGGAATGAGGGTCAGATACAGGTAGGCAGGATAAATGTGTGTGTGGCTGAGAGACCAGAGTGGAACAGTAAGGCCATGGGGAGTATAGATGAGGAAAGTGGAGGATTTGAAGTACTTGGGGTCAACAATGGAGCGTGTGGAGATGAGGTGAAGAAATGTGTCCAAGCAGGCTTGAATGGATGGAGAGCAGTCTCAGGGGTTTTAAGGGTATTTGAATGAAAGGAAGCAGGGATGAAGCTGTTGAGGATCTCTTTGAGAATGAGAGCTCAGGAATTAATCAATCGGCGTGGAGTACATGGTAGATGTTCTGGAGATAAGGTCAGACTGAGATGGTTTTGACATGAACAGAGGAGGGAGCGTGGAGATCTGGGCAGAAGGATGCCGAGGTTGGAACAGCCAAGCAGGAGGTCAAGAGGAAGACCAGGGAGGAGATTTATGGATGGCAAAGAGGTTAGTTGGAGTGAGAGAAGAGGATGAAGAGGGGAGGGTTAGATGGAGGCAGATGATTGGCTGTGGTGACCCCTGAAGGGAGAGGACTTGTCCTTTGCTTCATTTCCAGCTAAATTAAAATACATTCTGAAAGAAATACGTGGGAAAGCGGAGGAAGGGGGTGTTTCTGCCACTTTGGGACTTTATGACGTTTCGGGGTGAAGTTACTTTTCTTATCTGGGAAAAGGATGAACTCCCTGACCTCCTTGTCCGTGGACCGGCCTGACGTCAGAGGGGCGCGCAGCCAGAGATCGCGCACCGGTGGTTTGCGCCATTCGGCCGGCGGGCTCTCCCAGTCCTCCCGCCATGCCGGGGAGGAAATCTAAATATCTCACACAAAAAGAAACATAGAGCGAGAGAGAGATAGAGTCCAGCACAAAGAAAGGCTCCTGTTTCTCAACTCCCACATTAAACAGTGCCGTGTCCCTTTAAAACCGTCTGACAAAAAGCCCATATGATCCCCGAGCTCCAATCACCAATTCCTCCTGCAAAAGCAGCCTCTGCATTTTTGTCTGTCTGAATGCTACAGTGGCACAGGGGAGGGTTGAAAGACTGGGGATCGGGCGAAAACTGGAGAAATGTGACAATTCCACGGTCATTTTCATGGCGAGGGGAAAACCGCTGCGCGGGGAGTTATTCTGGGACTCCTTCGAGCCTCTGGACGCAGGATCAAAATGGTAGGCTTCGGAGGGAGCGCTGCATTTTTTTTTCTTAATTTTTCCACATTTATTTTTTCTTTCGTCCCATCACCAGGTGTTCTCTTTCTCATCTCTTGCTAAAAAAAAATTAACAATAATGAAAAAAAAAATAAGCCACTTATCATGCCGATCAAACTTAGCGCACTTGTGCGCCGTCATCTTGCGCCACCGGCGGCGGTCAGCGGCGCCTTTTGTGCCCCCCGAGCTGCAGCCGGGAAGTTTACAACTTGCCTTCATGGCGTAAGTTGGAAAATCCAAGCGGCTGTTCAAGGAAGGAGGGGTGGGGAGAGTGAGAGAGAGAGGAAAAGAAAAAAAAAAAGCTACACGGACGCAGAGAAGGAGTTAAATTCTTTCATATCGGGTCGTGACTGGTGCGTGTGTGTGCGCTAAACTGAAATGCCTATGCAAGTTTGACGCATAAATTAAGCGGATCTCCTCAGAGACCTCTGCCCAGCCCGTTGTATTCTACTTGCTGCATGATATTGATGTGTGAAAATGACAAGCCCCCACCTTGTCCACCTTCTCCACCCCTCTCAGGTTGGCAGGTTGTGCACGGCCCGCCGAGGACCGAGGGAGGCAGACAGTAAAACTCTTGTCTCCAGGGTCATTTTAGGATGCCTCATTAGAAAAGCATGTGGAGCCTGATGCAGTGGTGGAGTAATCCCGGCGCATTCACATCTGGAGGCTTGGGTTAATATCTAGGTCGGGTCAGTGGGGTTAACCCTGGTGCACGCCGGGTGGCTTCTGGTGGGAGCCAGACCTGGGAGCCTGGTAGGAGGACGAGGAGGAAGTGGTTTGATTATTGCTGCTCTTCTTCTTTTTATTCCTGCATGCATACTCTGGAGTACAGTAGATGCAGATGGATCCCTTGTTTGCATTACTGCAGATGACTCCAGCAATTACTTTGTCTATTTCAGCCAGGGGGATTAGTCGGTGCTGATTTTTTTTCTTTTTTTTCTTTTTTTTTTTTTTTTTATGTATAAGTCGCGTCACCTTTTACTTCCAGGTTTCGGATGAAAAGATTGTTCATTTGCAAATCTGTCTATTGTCATTTGCAGCCCGGGAAGCTGGAAATAAAGGAGACCTGTGTCTCTGGTGTTTAGGGAGCTTCGGATCCAACTGCAGTCAGCAGTGTCAGGTCCTGAGTAGCTCCTTCGCTCTCCTCACAGGAGGAGAGCGAAGGAGCTGGGAGTTTTATGTAACTGCCTATTCAGGGCATTCCTGTCCACCCTCTTGACTTTGAGGCTTTCGCTGTCTCCGGGCGCCAAACCAGTAACTGTCTTTGGTCCTTGGGAAAAGTGCAGCCGCTTCGGAGAAACCCAGGAAACAAAGTTCAGCAGACGCTGTGGGCCCCACTCTCCTTGGAAACTCAAAGCATAGGTGGTGCTGATTTATGTTCCTGAGATTAAGAGCGTTGGTCAATGCCATACAGACAGTGAGGTGAATCCCACCAGCTTTACGGGAAAATTAATTTGCTCCCGTCTGCTCCGACAGCACAACCTCATGAAGCATCACGGTTGTTTTTAATTGTGGCGTCTACTTTCTTCATATCACCCCCGCGGCCAAATGGGATGAAAAACACAGTTTCTTTTTGATGGATGTCAATTAGCCCCTTTGTGACAGGCATTTGGACACACTGTGTGGTTTTAAAATGGTGTTTGTGTAACTTTTAGGGAAATCCAGGCTGGCGAGAGGGGACTTAAGGGGTTTAAGGCAGAGGGGAATGAGTTTTCATGCTGTTTTCTGAGAATTGCAAAGCAGGATAGGAGGGATCCTTGATCTGGTGTTCATCACAAATATTATTTCTCGTGTGATGTTGGTCAATGCGTGCATATTCATCTTTTTGGTTCATACAGCCAGTTCTCTTCCCCTTCTCTGTTAGCTCCTGTTACCAGTTGTGAAGCTGCTCCAAAGACTCAAACCGAACTTCAACCTGAAATTTTGATGCCTTTTAAATCAAGCGTCTTTATTTCGGGGTGCACATATTTCTGTCCAACTGTTGTATGGGAAGACAGACAACTCAGCTGCCGCCTGTTAAACTAAACACAAAGTGCTTGGATAACAGTTTAAATAGCTTAAGGTGCCTGTGGGCACAATGGCAAATAATAATAAAGGGTTAAAACTGGCTTACACTCTTTCAACAAAGGGTAAAAGTATACTCAAGGATAAGTTCTAAAATTTGATGAGGAAGAATAAGCATTATTTTTATTATCACTTTCAGCAGTCATAGTGGTATTTGTATTATTATTATTACTGTTATCATCACAACAATAATAATTGTAATTAATAATAGTAATGATATATAGTATTAATAAGTAACAGTAACAGCAATAGTAACAATAATTGTTAATAATGTTGTAAAAATAATAACAATGATAATAATCATAATTATTGTCATGATTATTAGTCAAAGAAAATGTGTGTGGGAGGTTCAAGAGGAAGGATTTTATACCATTTCATCATCTCATACCTGCAATGAAAGATACCCTAGTAATTTTGGTTGTACTTCAGCTGTTGTTGACTCTCCTGAGTTTATTTCAGTGTATTTATTCTTTTGCTTTTACTAAGTGCTGCCTGCACAACTGCGGGCAATGTTTGTTTGTTATTGTGTCATAAATGCTTTTACCTGAGTTTTGGGACCAATCTCTCCCCCTCTATTTTCTTTGCAGCCTGACCTAAGTGAAACACATTAAAAAGTGAGATTTAGGACATTATTGTTTCAGAATGGATACTTTTCTCAAGGTCTGGATTGAATTCAAGTTCATTATTGCCAATTGAGTTGAATTTACCTACCACTGATTATACAGCAACAACCGATGCTGTCGTAATTATCGTATAGTTAAGGTTCAGGGTCAACAGTTCCATTGTCTCCACGTAAATCCATGTCTAGACCTTTAACCTCACAGTGTTTAGTTGTTTCTTGTCAGTTTTTGACTTGCCCCGATTCCTGTTTTTCTTTGGCGCTATGCTAACTGCTAATTTTTACCGTCCGTCCTCTTTGACCTTTGTGTCGAACGCCTTCGTGCACAAAGACACACGCTGGAGATCCCTCTACAGAGAAGAGCCTCATGTTAGAGTTTTCACTCTGTGTTGCGCTGTGAAAAGAGGAGATCTCACGGTTTCCCCTTCGTGTTATCCGCTGGGTACGTCTGCAACCCGCTGCTCCGCCGATGATCTTTTGTCTCATCTAGATCACTTTAAAAGATGTGTCTCTCATTTAACTTGTTAACATTTGCCATCTTCTGTCAATTCGGTTTGACCCGGTGGTGTTTTTTCACACGGTGTCCAAACCCAAATATCTGCTTAGTCGACCCGTCCGCACTTTATTGTGCCACAGGTATTTGGCGTTACCTCCCTTTGATGAATGCGTGCACGGTGGCCGTGCGTGCACCCGTGTTGTGGCATGGGAACAGTGTGTTATGACTGCAGCGGAGCAGTGATGTGTGAAGCGTAGTAACGTGTGTATGAGGAGGAGATGCCAGCACCATGGGCCTCTCTCTTGGCCGGGCTTCCTGACTCAGCACTTCCTTTCTCAGCTCATTGGCCCAGACACAAACTTCCTGGCAGAGCATCAGTGCGGACGCTCTAACCTCGCCGCTTGCTCTCCCCTCCTACCGCCGCCAAATCCAACCAGCCACCTCCGGGCAGCTCCTTTGATTATCTCGCTGCTTGTCATCTCAATTCCTGACAGCTTGCGGTTGATGTGCTCTTTCAACATTTCCTCTGATTGGGCCACACACTCGTGCAAACAAACACGCTGTCACGCCCAGCTTTAGCAAACCAAGTCCAATTTGTTCAAAGGATGAGCTGGTAAAAGGACTTTGCAAATCGTGCTGCCGTGGCAATCCTATGAACGCTGCCATATTTGAATGTCCTGTATGACGCCGCTCGTGCCACGTTGTCATCCTTATTATTTTTGTTTGTGCATCCCAATTTCACGCTCGGATAAACCCGTATCAGGTGTAGATTGGCTTGTCACCTGTGGTTGTATTAACATATAGATGGAAATGTATTTAAATCAAGTGGTGGAAGCTGGGTTTATAGCACCAGCGTGGGGCCGGGTCGGTCCAAACGGTGAGATTAGGCTGGATAAAAGCCCTGTCTTTGCAACATCGCGGGGAGATTGGATGTCTGGGATTAGAGCAGCACTAATGCTGATAATATTGTCTTTATTAATTGGAGCCAGCACTGAATGCTGTGGTTTGGGAAGTTAAAAGTTTAATAGGCTGCGGGGAATAAAATAATTAGCTAAACCAGAGAAAACTGAGCAATTTATCATTTTTTTTTTTCATATTTTTTTGTTCCACTGCACTCTACGCTACCAGAAATTTAATTTATTTTTTCCCACGTCAGACAGTTCAGGTTGCTCAGTTCACTGGACTTTTACTCTTTTTATATTTGCTTTATATTTGGATCCAACAATTTACTCATATTATTGATTAATTTCCTTGCAGTTTATTTGAGTTTGTCCCCTGTGGTTTAAGTGTCACATGTCCTCGAAGTCGGAGCCTGGGGAAATATCAAAATAGTGTATCTCTACGCCGAGAATCTCAAATCATATTCACATTAAATTCTTACGACATCATCGATCGACATCGTCAGTGTTCAGGGCTGTCGGTCTTTTAGCTCATCGATAGAGAATTCCGTCTTGATGGATTGCTGTGTAAAAGAAAATCAAAAGTAATCCAAAATATATTTTTACTGAATTATCCTTTATGTTACATTTGTGGAATCTAAAATATAACACATTTCACAAAAGCTTGGATCAGTATCTGGTTTAATACCGGGCTTTAAGTTCAAAAAAGGTTTTTGTCTGACTGTTGTCAGAATATGAAAAATTGCATCTGCCATTTTCCAGATGATGTGATACTGTGAAAAGAAGCCTTTGTTTGTCTTACACCCTCCTGAGCATAGATGTGGTCTCTTGTTAGTAAGACAATCCTGAAACTGTATTACTTTATCTTTGTTGCTGTGTGGGCTGGAAGAGCATTGGGATGCAGCTGTCCTGCAAGCGATCTAATGATCACATCCCTTGCATTCATACCTGTGGATAAGAGTTGTCTGTCAACCCACTGCATGTTTCCCTGGAGTGCAAACCCCTCACAAGGGCCTCAGTTGACTAACCGATTGGAACCTGAAATGTCAGAAAAAACGGACAAATGGCCATGTACCTTCTCATCCCTCAGAAATCCAAAGATGATTAATGAGATGTTATTGCCAACCAAAAATTACAGAAATATTGACTCATTGCATTGACACGATTGCAAATATGCAATTTGCATTGCATTATGTTCAAATAAACAGGAACCACCCACTGAGGAATGTGTTCCCCTTGAGTGCGGCTGTGCATGTGACCAGGACAATGTGTGACCTCGATGGTCTGCAACACTGATTTTTATCAATGTTGATTTTTTTTTTTTCTTCATCATAGCACTATATGATCACTGCGGGGCCTGTTTAAAGCAAGACCGATGCTTGTGCTAATACCCCTCTCGCTGATCTGTGCATTTCCAGTTAGCTCATAATGTGATCATGTGAAACCAGTCATATTTTTACCCTCTTTATCATCATGCTCATAATGCAGGTATGCCTCTGTGTCCATTCCGGGGTTGCAGACTTGAGCGACGTGCTGCTGCTGTCTATGTTTTCTCAGTCATAAGCTCAGTGCCAGGTCTTCATGCTGATTGGACTGACAAAGAGGAGAGAGTGCAGACAGCAGACAGAGCAGAAATCTTCCACAAGACACAAATGCTGAAAGCAGGGAGACAACTTGGCAAAGCACTTCCCAAGCATGCCAGTCTTACTCAGCCGGTAGTCTGGACCACATTACACCCCGGGGATTAAGCCGTACCGCTGTTGTCACCCAAAGAATTGGGATTCACCTCTCTGCCTCCATCAAAGCTGGCTGCCGTTTGGCGTCAGCTGCATTGGAGGTCTGGCGAGCACAGAGGACGTAGTGTCAGTCATTATCCTGATGACTTTTTAATGGCCGTCTGATTGGACTGCCCTTGTCCTGCCCCCTTAACTCATGTTTGCAGGACCATTTTCAGCCACGTAAAAGCACCACGGTATTACTCCAGAGCTCACCGCCTGTGTCGGGGGTGATCTGGTGGAGGCTTTGTATTAAGACCTGTCATGCACACTCTCATGTCTGCACCGATGATGTCTGAGAGATACGGGAATGTGTGTGAGAGAGACCAATGAATGAAATGAGGCCTGACATGGTGCCCACTCTCCTTCCTCCGGGTGTCAGTCACAACCGAGCCCCTCGCCAGGCCCCCAGCAGGAGGCCTCACTCTGACAATGGCTGCTGAGTGTGCTCTTTACTGTAGGTTTGTGCTTGGAGAATCTCCAAACCCACCCACGACTTTATGAGACGACTGTCATCGTGTCCTTAGACGATTAGGTACAATGTTTTTGTTTTGCCTGATGTTCATCTACTGCAATGACACTGTACAGTTTGCAACTTTACTATCGGTTTGTTTGATTCGTATTTTCTGACCTGATAATATCAGTATGTGAAGGGAAATATTTTTGCATTGCAGCAGAGATGTATGCTAATTGAACAGAAATGCAGTGTGTTTTTATAACCACACAATACACTTGCACCTTAATGCTGTTTAGTTTAATAGTCAATCACTGATTTCACGAGAAACCAATTATGCCATGTTACATTAGAAAATGATGATTTGATGTTCATCACAGATTACAGATTTGATATTACAGTATTAAGAAATCAGAGGAAGTCAAAAAATTGATTAAAAAATTGATTATTGAATGAAAATAGATCAATTAATTGACCCACTATTCATTTTCATTTAAATTCTGCGTTTATATTAAAAGCAACGATTACCGGTGGAGTACAAAATTTGAATAATACAATTTTGCTGACTTGTATACAATAGGAATAGTTTCTTAATGAAGATAAAAAAGCCAAACAATGAGAAATAATATGATTTTTAGGTTCTGAACTCAAGGTCAATGAGATCAAAACATTTGAGCGCTAACTGTGGCTTAAGAAAATATCAGGATGTGAAATATTTATGTCAGCCTTATATGTTTTCAGTTATATGAATAACTACCTCATATATTGATAATAGAAATTGGACAAATAGATCAAGCAGAAACATTGAATTAATTGTTTTTTTTGGGTCATAATTATTAGAAGAAAATAAATATTTATGCATGTTCCATTATGATTTCAAAGAGTCTTCATTTAAATTTATCATTGTGAAATAGAAATAATGAAGAAACCTGTCCTGAATTAAAATGACTCGATGTCTTTATCCTACTTACCTTTAAATTACTAAGGGACATTATTTTGCAACAATTACAGAAACAAGTTTTTTAAATAGCATCACTTACAACATAAATGCTTGATTAAAGTAAAGTATTATTACACTCATATCCAGCGATAAAAGGCAAAATCTAAATTCATTGAAGTCAAAAAAAAATGGAACAATATTTTGAGAGGAAGCCATACTGTGGGTTAGGGAGATTTAAACCAAGACTCAGAGTTGACAGAGCTGAAAGTACTGACACATTTCCTCCGGCAGTTTGGTAGAATCTGTTTCGTGTTTTTTTTTTAATAGTAATCTAAGCAGGAAGCAATAAGTTAATTTTAAAAAATGAATCTTTACATAACAGATGATGTGTCAACACATGGTAATGAACCTGTCCACTCCTGTGCCGTTCATGCTGTCTGTCTCCAGCCTCAGTATGTCCAACAACTTACTGAGGGCTGTAAATCTCTGAGCTCCCCCATTTGTGGAATGTGTGCTAACAGTAACTGTATCCCCGGGGCACCGTATGCACCCTCAAACAAGAGCTGACGACACGGTCCTGGCACTCTTATCCAGGAGGAGGCCCCGAGATCTGAGCCACGTCCTGCTACAAATTTGTGTACAGGAGAACTTTCAAATGGCAGCTGTGTAAGCCTCATCGCATACTGACTTTACAGAGCGCTGAATCCACAGAGGCTGTTCGGCGCTGCAGTGGGAGAGAGAGAGCGTTCTGATTGGTAAAATGCAAATTACAAAAAGAGGACGTTACTCTTGCTGAGGTATCAACGTCAGCCTCTTCTGCTTCTCTGAGGTTGGGCCGATGTAAAGTATCTGCTGAAAAAAAAAGTCGGCCACAGAAAAGTACAGTCAAGGAAAAGTAATTTCAATTTTCAGTTTTTAATTTTTCTGTGAAATTGCTGAATTTCTATAATATCACAATGTCACTATTCCCAAAGTCCAGATTTCCAAACTCACCTCAGATACCTGAATGCACCGTGACGAGCTACCAGTTCTTTTGGGTGGTATCTGTGTCTTAGTTGGTCCTTCCGATCAGGAGGTTGGCAGTTTGATTCATGGCTCCTTCTCTTTGCTGTCCCTCGGCAAGACGCTGAACCTTAATGTTGCTCCAGATGGCCTTGGTGGTGCCGTGCACGGCAGCTGTGCCACAATTGGGGAAGTGAGCATGGGTGAATGGGTGAATTCTATCTAGTGCAGGGGTGTCATACTCACTTTGGTCCGGGGGCCACATACGGCCTAATTTGATTTCAAGTGGGCCAGACCAGTAAAATCATACCCTAATTACCTAGAAGTAACACCAAGTCCAAATTTTTCCTTTGTTTATAAAGGAAAACTGTTAAATGATAAAAATCTTTATATGTCATGAAATGTTCCTTTAAAAAATACATGCATCAGTTCTGTCCTCTCAGTTGCATTTTGTTGTATTTTTGTTGTATCCCTCATTGTGGGATCGAAACTTGCCATATCCACACCAAGGACACAGGTTTCTTATTAACATCAACCGACAAACAAGAGGTGGTCCATTTTTCTTGGAAACCCCGTCAACTTTTCTCTTTTTTGACAATGACATCTTGCTGATGAGGGTGTCGGGTCCAGCGTAAAAGCAGGTTCATTTCTGACAAATAAAAATGCTATTTACAGACCCAAAAGCCGCATTGGTGCCATCTGCTGCAAGTTGTGAGTCAAATAGTGTTGTGCCGTGTTGCTAGCACTGACTCAAGCAGTGCAACCATAGCAGACAATATAGGAACTGCATTTTTATTTTTGAAAAGTAGTTCATGATTTTTATGTATTTTTTCCCTTCGTCGATTTATTCCACGGGTTGGATTGGACCCGCGGGCCGCACGTTTGACACCCCTGATCTAGTGTAAAGTGCTGTATAATCTCAAGGTGTGAAAACGCCCAGACCATTATTTTTGTGTGATCAGCTATGGTTGAATTGGCCCAGTAATGAGAAGGTGATATGAACACACAACTCTGCCTTTCGCAGAAAAAACGAAGGATCATAATGAGGATGAAACAGAGAGTTCAAGCTTAAAATGGCACATGGATGCATTCACTGCTCATAGATCTCGTGAGAAGCTTTGTGTAAAAGCAACTCTGCCCAGGCCTCTTCAGAGCGACAGAATCCCCCGCACAGTTGTACTTGACAAATTATGAAACGCTTTGCCTGGAAAGGGTTTGGACTGAGGTTTGATTGAAAGCCTTTTTAAGTGACACCTCTTGTCGGTTGCATCAGTAATCCCCCTATTGTGTTTGTCATGGGTCAGACCAGATATGAATAATGTATTGCAACGCTTCTGACTCGGAGGCCTGTTGAAACTGGTGTTTCCTCTAATGACAGCAAACAAACCCTCCCTGACATTTCCAGGGAGCAGTGAAGGGGGGGCTCAGACATAGGTGACAAGGGAGATAATGACAGAGTTTCATTCTGAAGTACTCACACGATTTGTTTGGCTGCAGTCCTTTTATATATACACATATATATATATTTGGGGCTATCCATGGGTTCACTTTTAAACCAGATCTACAGATCAATACTCAGATCTCAGCTTAAAACATACTGTGGTTACAACATGTAAAATGTTTTGCATTCCAATTCGCCATTGAAAAACACACGGCCATTGTCTTTTCCTTTTTTCCAGCTGCGATGGTTTGTATTTGTAAACATTCGTGGTAGAATTTGCTCTATGGCTGCTCTGTTCTGTTTGAATCCCGGATGACGTTGATTGTTATCCGCAAAGTAGCATAACTTCCAGTTGGTAACTTATATTTGATCTGATTAAGGCTGCGGCGTTTTGCCCTTGGGCAATGTCTGTAGCCTCGCTCGGTAAGAGAAAATCCGATCTGCCCTCATCTCCAGCTCAGAGTCCAATTTAGAAGCTCAAAACTATGAATAAATCTAACACTCAATAATTGAATTTTTCTAACAGGCCAGACTCTCAAGGTTAGGCCCAAATTCAAATCTGTTCTCTAGCTTGAAACAATGGACAAAACTTGTTGTCATTGATCCGGCAGAGAAAATATAAAATTAACAATGATCGAAACATTAGTGATACTCATTTTCGTCACTAAGCAGGACACCATAAACACCATGATGTTTCTATCATTATTGTAAATCCATCGCTAATTGATTGCGTAGCCGCTTGTTTTTGTCGTAAATGTCCCAGTTTAATCAAGAAGAAAAGATCTGGCTTTCTTTGACAATACCTTCAGCAGCATGTTCGCCAAAAATTACAATGGCTTCTCATCCAGCCTCTAAAAGATGCTTAGAATGATAAATTCCATTAATTGTTTGGAAGGTTCGTTACTATTTATTCAGCACGGTTTTCCTAATTATTTCTCCGGACATGTTTTGTCTTGTGCATAATTCGCAACTCCTCTGGGACGGTGTAGTGGGTGGGTGTGCTGAGAGAGTCGGCTAATGGGGGTGGATGGCAGTGAATACAAATGCAAACACCAGTTAGTCCTTGCAGAGACCAGACAGTTGTGTGTGTGTGTGTGTGTGTGTGTGTGTGTGTGTGTGTGTGTGTGTGTGTGTGTGTGTGTGTGTGTGTGTGTGTGTGTGTGTGTGTGTGTGTGTGTGTGTGTGTGTGAGAGAGAGAGCGTGCTTTAATGTTCATGCATCTTTGCATGCATATTTCTTAAGTTATGCAATTCTTTTTTTCTTCCATTTTTTTAAATCCCCCTTCAACAATCATCCATGGGAATATGTACGTATGTGTATGTGCGTGTTTGCTCTCCTGCCACTTTCTCACATCCTGTCTGGATCGAAACCCTGCCCTTCCTGTGCTAAAATAAACCCACCTTGGGAAGTTGCAGGCCTCGCGCTGGGTGCTGACTCTTACACCTTTTGATTTTTCTGACCTGCATTCTGCAGTAAGCGCTGACTTTACCCTCGAGTCAGAAGCTGACAATGTCTACTTGAACATTATTCATTATTTCAGCCATCATTCTTGTGTTTAAGATGATTTATCAATGTCAAAAAATTGTATTAAAGTGCAATTACTATTTGTTTCTTTGTTAGTTCTTGACGATGAATCCTTGAAATTTTATTCCTATTGATAATGGAATTTCGATGCTCCGCCATAGATGGGGTCTAATAAGCTGCTAAATAAGGGAACATATGCCCTTACACTACAATTCACTTATGCAACAAAATTAATGAAAATCTATGAATAGAGATGTTATCACCGGGGAGAATATTTATTTCGATTTTCCTTTCACTTGGAGGTTGCAACAGAAATACTGTTGATTAAAAATATATTTTTAAGCAATTGGCTTCAAATTTAAAAATTTACAATTCTTTTTGGGGGCTGGATTGGGACATAAAAGTGGACAGTGTAGAAAATCCAATGAACTTTCAGGCTTCAAACTTTTCTAATGTTGACAAAAAAAAAAATCTGTCTTGATGTAAATAGAAATGAAATTAAAATTAAGAAATACATGCTTCAGGACATCAGTAGTTAATCTCACGTAACCTCACATTCCTGAGTGGAGCTCCTATCATTCACGAGTGGTTGAGGGTAACTTTGTTTTTTTTCCAAAAGTACTGTACATTCAAAGAGCCTGATTTTTTTTTTTTTTTTTTTTTTTTTTTGGACGCCTCAAGGTCTGATCCCCAAATGCTTTGAGAAATGAAGACATGACATATATAAGCTCGGGTTCTGGGAGGTAAGGAAAAAAAAAAATCAGGCACCGCAGACACAGGACACAACGTAGACGTTGCGTTCCTGAGCTACTAGTCCACAGATGCCTACACGGATGAATGCCATAAATGTGGCAGGACGGTTCAGGTGGTTGAGTGACTGTCGAGTAATGGGAGGATTATTGGCTTCATCCTGCTGTCGCAGTGACATTGAGGAAAAACACTGAACAGGTTGGCATTCCTGCCACCGGTGAATATGTATGAGAATGAAAGCATTCATAAGGTGACTTTGTAAGATTTTTTTTGAGCCTCATGATGGCAAAATATAAATAAATAGAACCCATGCGCAATTCAGAAAGGGGAAATTTTCATGCATCATACTTTACGCCGTTCTGGACATAATTGTAGATTACGTTTGATCGTATCTCACAATATCACCAGGAATGCGACTGTAGTTTCCAAACATTGTTACTGCGTCTCATCCATGTTGGACTCCATGTATCTATAAAGAACATGTGATATGACGGAAAGCCCAACCAGATGGGGATGGCCCCACTGGATGAGTCAATGAAAAGCCTCTCATCATTGAACTTTTATGTTATTTAAGAGAGATCTGCTCCGCATCTTTGGTCAGAAATGCTCAGATTGTAATGATGGTGGTTACGATAAAGATTTCCTTCCTATCCCTTACATCTATCTTCATTTTCTCCTCTCTCTGCAGCTCGTAGTGGAGAAGACCACGGACTTCCCCTCTGCTGAGTTCTCTCTGGTGGAGGATGTTGCTCTGCACTTTACCTGTTTGATGGACAGGCTGAATGAGCAACGCCTCTTCCAGCCCGACCTGTGCGACGTCGATATCGTTCTGGTGCGTCAGCACAGCACTTTCCCGGCCCACAAGGGTGTGCTGGCTGCTTACAGCCCTTTCTTCCATTCCCTTTTCACCCAAAGCAAACAGCTGCGACAGGTGGACCTGTCACTGGACACCCTGACATCACAAGGCCTCCAGCAAATCCTCAACTTCATTTACACCTCCAAACTGCTGGTCAGCAGCCGCACCGTCCGTGACGTGTTGAACGCTGCCACCCTGCTTCAGATGAGCAATATTGCAGCCTCCTGTCGGGACCTCATCAGCAGCCACTCGCTGAGGACCACCTGCGCAGATATGGCCAATCAGGAGGAGCTCGGTGGCGGTGATCCAGCTGCCATGGCGATGCCGCCCAGCCAGCTTTACCGGGAGATCAAACAGGAGTCAGAGCTCGGCAGGGTGTACACACGGGAGGGCGGCAGCCCGTTTTCCATCAGGGTGGAAGAGGCGGGCAAGGTTTCCCAGAAAAAGCAGTACTACCAGAGTGAGGAGGGCTCGGGGGGAGGTACCGCCGCTGCCGGTGTGGCTGCTTTGTGCAAAGCAGAGGGCAATGGAGTGGAGTCCAAGGCCGCAGACGGCCATACCTCGTTCAACAGGGATCAGATCATTGTTGAAGTCAACCTCAACAATCAAACCCTCAATGTGTCGAAGGGTTCAGAGGGCAAATCAGCAAGTGCAATAGAAGTGACCGCCATGTTTGGCGGCCGCCGTGACAATGAGAGAGATTCAGGGGATGACGAGGAGAATGAAGTAGAGAATGAAGATGCTGCTGGAGAGGAGTGTGATGAGGACCTGAAGGGAGGGGATGTACTAGGCCAGAGTAGCGAAGAGGAAGAGGAAGATGAAGAAGAGGAGGAGAATACCCTCAACATTCCAGGTATGGAGCAGCCAGCCATTATGGATCGACCTCACAGGGGCACGAGGGCATTGGGAATGGCAGTTACAACAGTCTCCATGCGGCAGACGCTTGCAGAGGCCACGCTGGCCAACCAGCGCCTCAGTGGGAAGAGGACGATGGACACGGAGGGCGTTGGCCAGAAGGTGAGGCTGGAGGAGAAGCAGCATTACTCCTGCAAGAAATGCCCCCGAGTCTTCAACAACCGCTGGTACCTGGAGAAACACATGAACGTCACTCACAATCGCATGCAGATCTGCAATAACTGTGGAAAGCGGTTCCTGCTGGAGAGCGAGCTTCTGTTGCACCAGCAGACCGACTGCGAGAAGAGCATCCAGGTATGAGTCAACGGGGAGGAGGAGGATGGCTCGACATGATTCCTCCTCACCTTTTCAAATTAAGTGATTAAATCTCCCATTTATTCTTTACTTTCCAGTCGTCATAATCTTAATGAGTGAAGCCGAGGTGTGACACGTTTATCTGGGCTTACTTAAACTCTTACACGCAATCACAGCAATAATCTTTTTAAGACATTTTTTTTTATTTCTAGTTGGCTCTTAAGAAACATAAATCCTGTGCTAAACATTTGAAAGGTGGAGTTTGATGGAGCTGTGCCCTGTTTTTTTCTTCCAGTGTCAACTAAAACCGGTGAAACCGCAATGTTTACAATGAGTCTCAATCTCAGGCTTAATAATTCTGAGAAATAAAAGCCTGTTATAGAGGGAGGAGGAGATAAGGTTTATTGTGAAATCAGTACAAGATATGGATATATGCCTCAGTGAAGATAACTATCAAATAATGTGGAATGAAAGCGTCAATTATTTAAAATGATTATATTTCTGCACACATAATCCTGGGCCCAGGATTAGATGACCAGGGTAGATGAATGATAGCCTAATAGTCAGGTTTAGATACGACAAAACTCCAATGAAAATCCTTAACTTGCTTACATGAACGTTCCCCACTGGGACATCCCAGAATTTTCTTACTGATTAATATTTTGTAGTTTTAATCTTCTTTTGTTCTCCAAAAAGATGGTCAAAGAAACTGACTTTAGTCCTTGATGTAAGGCCGTCTGATTAGCTGGGCTGTTGCATTAATAACGGAAATAATTTTGCTATCTTTCAAGGTTATTTTTTCCAATTGCCACAAGGTGTCATTATTAAAATTGCACATTTATTTAGAAATATTATTTGTTTATATTTTTGGTTTGGTTTTAAAACCTCCTTATTAACCTCATTGACACCCTTTTGGGGGCTAAAACCGCGCTTAAGGTTCAGAGGTTATTCGCAGCGTTTATGTTTAATATCTTTGTCAGCACAATAACCACCATCTAAATGTGTTCTTGAATTCATTTTTATTTGTTCTAAATATTGACTCTTTGTTTCTCTGTTTTCTGTATCGGACACTGTTTTTTTTTTTTTTTTTTTTGATTCCCCAAGTGTGTAACCTGTGGCAAAGTTTTCAAGAAGCTCTGGTCGCTGCACGAACACAACAAGATCGTCCACGGGTACGCCGAAAAGAAGTTCTCTTGTGAGATCTGTGAGAAGAGGTTCTACACCATGGCCCACGTCAGGAAGCACATGGTCGGTGAGTTGCACCTCCATCCATCACCTCGGCCCATCATTTGCGTGCCGCTATTTCAGACTTCCTCTTCACCCGCGTATCGTTTTACACAGGTTTATCTTGTTTCCTTATTTCAACTGCCAAAAAAAGTATTTAATGCTCAAGTTACGGTAACATATCGTTATATAGTGCATTCAGCCATCCTGTCAGTGACACAGATTTGTTGGTTTCCGCATCAACAGAATGATGGATAATAGACAGTTGATATCTCAGCCTTGTTAGATCCTCCACAGCTGTTTTTACGAAAGAAGTTTAGAAATGTTGATTTTTGTTCAAGTGGTTCTCCCTATTAAACACCGTAAATGAATCTTCTCTCTTTGTGTGTGTGTGTGCGTGTATGTGTGTTAAGCCCACACAAAGGACATGCCATTCACCTGCGAGACGTGTGGGAAGTCATTCAAGCGCAGCATGTCCCTGAAGGTTCACTCCCTGCAACATTCAGGAGAGAAACCCTTCAAGTGTGAGGTTTGAGTTCCTTTTTCTAAGCTCCTGCCGGCCACGCTTCCCCTTACATGGAGAATTTCACAGACGTACGGGAAATCTAAAGAGCTCTCATTCTTTAAAAAGACTCTAAAGAATGAGATGAATCTCCTAATGCGGTTGCCTAGAATAGAAGATGAATGATTATACTGTTAACATTTGTCAGTTTGTGTTCAATATCAATTAAAAATCCCAGAGAGTTTTTATTACTGCGAAAATGTGTTTCGCATTAATAGTTTCTCAAGGCAAAAGCCCCCAACCCCCAAAAATGTATTCAAACAAAAATTCGCGTGTGCGTCTCATTCCTCATTTTAACCGCCCAGGGATCAATTTCAATTAGCCCCTCATTTTCCTCTCTCACCTGCTGTGCTGTCCCAGAACTGCAGCGAGCGCTTCCAGTACAAATACCAGCTACGCTCCCACATGAGCATCCACATTGGCCACAAGCAATTCATGTGCCAGTGGTGCGGAAAGGACTTCAACATGAAACAGTACTTTGATGAACACATGAAAACACACACTGGTAAGTTCTTCGTTTATTTGTAAACTCAAAGACAAACCAATCCCACATTTTTAACTCATAAAATTACTGACATTTTTGACATTTTCTTTTAAATCTTGTTTTACTTTTTTACATATAAGGACAGATACATCTGTCCTCATGAATATAGCATGTTTATTCCAAAATTTGATAATGATTTTCCATGGCCCAGTGGGTTAGCACTTCTGCCTCTGAGTGGGATTTCTACCGAGTTCTCCGGTTTCCTCCCGCAGTCCAGAAACATGAAGGAGGTTCAGTGGAGACCCTAAATTAAATAGACATGAATGGTTGTATGTCTCTTTATGTGGTCCTGTGATTGCTCCAGGATGAACCCTCCCTCTCACCCAATGAGAGCAAGGATTGCTGTATAGATAATGAATGAATAAATAAATGAATGAATGAATGACATTTCCCTATCAGAGGGCTGGGAAGTCAATAGTATAAAAGATCTACTCCTTCGTTCCATCCGCCGGGAAATACTTGTGAGATAAAGTTACATTTTATTGCTTTTCTATTTACTTTATTCTGTATTCAACTGAACCTCTTTATTAATTATAATGTCTTTTATTGTTTCACATTCATTATCTGCCCATCTTTTACTTCAGCTTTACTTTTTCAGCTTTTATTTTGAATTATTCAATTTTTGGCATTTAAAAATGCATTATGTACTTGTAAAGAACTTCCAGTTATCTCTTACTAGTTTCAATGATGTAAGTTTATTGGATGATTTAATACAGCTGTCTCTTTCACAAAGCAAAATTATGACCTGGTATCAACTACTGGTATCAAAATTATTTTATTAGACCTAAGTTTAAGCATTCAATAACCGTTCTTCTATATGATTCACATTCACAAATAATAGCAGAAATTTCAGAAAACCAGGTACAGGGCATACACAGGTTTTACTTCCTGTTTTTGTCCGTGTCTCATCCTGAATTCTGAGGAGACGTCAGGTGTCACCACAGCTGCTCAGAATCATGGATCATCTGGAGCGGACTGGGGTGTAAACAATAAAAGGTGGTGGAAACACTGTGCAGCAGCAGCAGCAGCAAAGAGTATTGCCTGAATCCATATTCTGGATTGTTTAGTTACTCGAGTGAGTTAGATCTAGTGGCAAGCAGGTTACACAGGAAACGGAATCATTTACTTTTGAAATCTTTGAGGGCGGCACGGGTGGTTCAATGGTTAGAGCTCCCCGCCTCACAGTATGTGATGTGCGAATGAGGGAGTGAATGGTTGCATGTCTATATATGATGGGTGAATGAGTGAGTGAATGGTTGTGTTTATATGTGTGAGTGAGGGTGAATGATTGCATATCTCTAAATGAACTGTGAATGAATGGTTGTCTGTCTCTATGTGATTGACTGGCGACTGGTCTAGGTGAATCCTGTCTCCTGTCCAGTGACAACCAGAACTGGCTCCAGCCCCCTATATAATGAATGAGTGAATGAATATTTTTTCTGTTTCAGCTTTTTTTTCTTGGTTTTGTTTTTTTTCTTACTTCATTTGTGGAGACATTGCCTTTCTGTCAACATGCTATACCTTCATTCCAATGTCCAGCTTTAGAATGAACCGGATTCAGTTTGAAATAGTGTAAAACCTTAATAAATTAGCTGGATACTGAATGACTAAGTTCTTTTTGTCTAGGGCGGAGAGATTTAAGAAAAATAAGAAAAAGGAAACCGTACTTTCAGTTGTTTAAGTGTGATCTTCCTTTTGGTCCATTAATCGGTTTTTAGATTTTTGGCTGTTTTGTCCCTTCAGGCATTATTATTTGGAAAATGGGAGATTTCATATTTCCGCTCATTTGATGTTTCTAATTGCCCTGGCAATTAGACACAAATGGAATTATGGGGCCAAAGACCCTCTGGGGCCTGAGGATTTAAATCCCACTAAATGTTCCTCCTTGTTTTTTTATCTTCATGCCCATCTTTTTTGGCAGGAGAGAAACCATACATCTGTGAGATCTGTGGGAAAAGCTTCACCAGCCGACCCAACATGAAGCGCCATCGCCGCACACACACTGGGGAGAAGCCGTACCCCTGCGAAGTGTGCGGCCAGCGTTTCCGCTTCTCCAACATGCTGAAGGCGCACAGGGAGAAGTGCTTCCGCGTCAGCAACCCACTGGTTGCTGAAAGCAGCGACCCCCTGGGCCTGGATCAGCCTCTGTCCTCGCGCTCTGTGGACTCTTCCAGTCAGGTCCAGTTGGGGGCGGCAATCCCCGCCACCTCTGTGACCACACCCACTGCTGCCTCGAGCCCCCACCCCCTTCACGCCACCCAACTGTCTCTACCCTTGCGGCACTCCATGGGGGGGCTGACTCCCACCCCGCACTTACCCCCTCCACCTCCCCTGTTCTCTGCCGGTAGGATGAACTCCAACAACTAACAAATCTCTGTAGCATAAAAAGCACTACTTAATTTTGTTTTGTTGTCTTTTCTTTGAGCTTCAACTTTCGTGAGCCCCCCCCCCCCCCCCCCCCCCCCCCCCGACAGAGGGGACGCACCTCAGAGACATTTGCATTGAGTAGGAAACTGAATGAAGGCTACATCAAGGCCTCATTAGAAAAAGAAAAAAAAAACAACTTCCGCAGAAATTTAAGAAAATATTTTTTACTCTATCAAATACAATAGATAACCTCAGAGTCCAGCAGGACGTGTCATCACCCCACCTCTTCTTATGAATTCCACCACCCAAAACACATTTCATTTTTGGACTCTATGAGACCACGCGCATCTCTCCAGAGCCTTGCACAATGCATTGATTGTAGCATCTTTACAAAGCGGTGGGGAGAAGCGGGGGGTTCCCGAGAATCCCGCTCCGATGAGAAAAATGGTTTATTTTCCTTTTCTCTGCCAAGATGTAGCGAGTGGTTCTGATCCGACCCAGCAATAACCAAATGCTATTTTGTCTTTTGAGCATATATGTGTATATGGCACTGCCAATAACCAAATCTTGTTAGCTCACATGCTATAGTTAGGTAATGTTATACAGCATTTATAATCAGTCTGGCACCTTACATTTAACTCTAGTGATATTGAAAATGTACTCCTAATCGTCACCCTTTTTATAATTGTGATAGTGTGTGATTTGTGGTACGTCATGTTGTTGAGATGACATAAGCAAAGTCCTGACAAGTTGAGAGTCAGCTGTGCAATTCATTGTGCGTGCGTGTGTGTGTCTGTCTGTGTGTGTGTGTGTGTGTGTGTGTGTGTGAGAGAGAGTCAGCAAGGGAGGGAGATGTAATGCAGATATGAGTAAACATGGCATGTGAGATGAGATCTACACTCAGCCATACTCGAGCCTCCTTGGTTCAGGTGATGGGAAAAACAAACAAACAAAAATGTTGTCGACTCTCATCTTTTGCTTACATTAAGCAAGTGTGCTTATCTTCTGCGGTTCTGGCTTGGAGACGACATGGCACTTTTTTCTGTGACTTCTTCATAAAACCTGATGTATCCCCTTCCAGTATAGTCATAGGTTTCGCTCTAATGCTAACATCACAGCTCTTCTTCCGGCTAAAACCGACCCGTGACAGTTTAGAAATAGAAATATCCAAGTGGTGTTGCTGAAGTGTGCACATTTCATATCGATGTGACAAACATGATAGTATATCCCCCAAGCCTAAAACTCTTCTCGGCGTTGTCGTCTATTGCATTTGGCACAAAAGAGCTCCTGCACTGAAAGGGCTCCTTCCTGCCACATCATTATTTTTCTATTAATAGGAACGAAGCGGCGGCTGTGCAGTACGTATTCGCCTTCAGACATTTACGTTTATATGTGTCCTTTTTGACAACTGCTTGACGTCTGTCTGCGGTAGAATCAAACTTCTAATTGTCCTAGATCTCATAATTCTGGGAAATATCCTTAATTGTTTTTTTCTGTTTTCATAAAGAGTCTGATTAAAGAGACCATGCTACGCTAATGACTACAAATTATATTTGTACACATCAGCAGCTGGTTAGCATAGTTCCGCAGTTAGAATTGATTAGTCAATTTTTCCTCAAATGGGGAAATGCAGGTGGCGTGGTGGTTTGTGCTTCATCCTCACAGCATGAAGGACCTTGGCTCCTCCGTGGATTTCCTCCCACATTCCAAACACATGCAGCAGGTTGATTGCAAAAAAATTGGGAAAATTGCCATGAGTAAGTGAATGTTGTCTGTCTTTGTATGTGGCCCTGGCGATTGACCGGCGAGCAGTCCCGTCTCTCGCCCGATGACAGCTGGGATAGGCTCCAGCTTCCCCCGCGAGCCTGAGTGCAGGATAAGCGGCAGATGATGGTGATGGATGGATGGATGGATGGATGGATGGATGGATGGATGGGGAAAATGATTATTGATCCGTGTCACATACTTAAGGGTCTTTCGGTGCAATGGCACCAATATGGGTTTTCGAACTGCACCTGCAATGGTAGCCAGACTTCAATCAAACATTAATCGCTAACAAATAAAGCATTCCCGTCCCTGAAAATTAATTTTAGTCAATGGACCGGTGATGGGCCATTGATGCATGGACATTGGGAAGTGTGAAAATCACAGCGCCAGTGGACCCTTTTGTTTTGTTATTTTCAACCTCCGACTCAAAAGAAAAATTGACATTTTACTATTATCTCCATTAATAATCCACAACTCAGCCTGAACAATTCCTGAATGTGTTGCGTGGCTTGGAACAGAGGGTCAAACAATCATTTTCTTCAACTCAGCCACATCAAGTGAAATTTATGCAATAATGCAGCAGGTGAATTTAATAGATTCATCGTTGCCAGGAGGCTTTTTCTAGGAACTGTATTCCACTTTTCCAATTTAGATCTACACTGTGCTAACTGGCTGCTGCTGTACAGGTAAAGGACATATAGAAAGGACTCGCATCCAGCCTCTTTCGTGGAGATGCGTTTTTTTCCCTAAACCGTCGACGTGTCCTGGTGAACGTGCCGTTTTGTAACTTTGTGCACCATCGGTTCACCCTCAACCCCCAACCCCCCATCAATGGATGAACAACATGCAGTGCAACATTGACCTGTAAATACTGTTCGAAAGTGTATCTCAATTGTGATCGAATCCTCTTGTTTACATCCAGAAAGCCAATTGAATGTGCCCCCCCCCCACCCTCCACTCCCACCTGAATACGTCTTGGCTGTTACTGCCAAAAGTTAGTTTGTAGATAAGCTTCTCTTTTTTTTCAAATGTATAAAGCTTTTTATGGTTTTATTTAAAAGACATATGCACCTTGGTGTAGTCTGGGCTCCCCTCCCTTATATTTCGTAAACAGCCATGGTGAAATGGCTCGGGCCATGTTAACTGTTATTAGATAATGGTACGTTTTCTCATTCATTTTTTTGAGGGGTCATGTGTCAGACATGTTTGTTTTTCTTTGATTTTGCTGCTTTTTCTTACAGGGTCCAGTTTGAGACTGCCCTCTAAATTAAAAGTATTCAGTTTTTGACAACATTCTGGCTTTGCTAAATCCAATTCAGCCCTACCTGGCAAGTATTAGGAAAGAACTCTAGATGAAAAACAAAAAAAAGATATCTGGAGGCAAACATTTTATACACTCCAGAGTTAATATATCTGATTGTGGACTGAAAGCAGCAACAAAAAGGGGACTAGAGTGGCACTCTTGAGAGCCATGATCTCTAAAGCCTTACGTACAAACCTGCCCCTGAATGCATCATTTGGATGAATTTCCAGGACACAGTCACCGTAAATTCTCCTAATGTCTTCATAAATGTCCTCGTTGTATAAGTGTAAGAGAAATGCGATATAGCAGTATCGAAGAGAATGAGAAAATCGTTATCTGGCCCCAAAACCTGAACGAGAGAGGTCGAGTGGCACCCAGAAACATAGACGACCTGTCAATGTCACGCAAAGAACTGTTGCCCTCTTGTGGCAACGTAGTAAACTGCACTCATTCCTGCACTAGAGGAGAGAAAAGCCTTCATTTAATACTTATAGGAGAGTTGTATTTTGTTTCTCTAATTATCATAGAGGAAGTCATTTACGATGATGATAAAATGTTTTTTCAATTTTCCCTCCTCGCTGTTCTGAAAAGCACTAGCCCAAGAATACTGTGGTTTAGGTTTGTGATGCCTCGCATTTGCCTTATACTCGGAGGGAGATTCATGTTTTTGTCCTGGCTATTGATGGTTGATGATGGTCAAGGAGGAGTGATAGTAGTTCATACTACTGATTTATGCACTTTGATTGCCACACTAGCCCAAACACAAGACTCGAATTTTAGCAGGAGGGACATTTTGTGCACGTGTTTTCCGAAAAGTTTCAAATTTCATCTAAATGTGGATTTTTTTTAGCTATTTTTTGCTTGACATTGCTGCAAATGTGCGCTAAGCAGAGCTGGACCTGTGTAAGTAGTGTTTTTTTTTTTTGTTGTTTTTTTTAGCTGTGACGTGGCTCACCGAATAATGAAGACAACTCAGCCTGTTGCGTTTCCGCATTTTAATCCCACCTGTTTCGCACCGTGACGTTCTTTAATAGGTATTTATGACTCCCACCTGAGGGTGCGTGCAGCTGTGCCTGCATGATTTATGGGTTTGTGTTCCAATCACAATACTAATGAAGAACAATTGGATCTGGGGTCGTACCAGTTTGCTCCGCGAGGCTTTATGTGTGACTGTTTATTGAGGAAAACGTCTGTGGCCAAATTGATTGATTAATGAAATCATACTAACCATTTTGAGCACTTTATAGTAGAGTTTAACTAGTGTTGTTTTATGTCTGATACAGTTACAGTCATTTGAGTTGGCATGAGTTGGTGCCAGTTTATATTTATTTAAATGTTGTATGGTAGAAGATAATAGTAAGTTGTAATAATGCAGTTTTGGCCAGGAAGGTGTCTTGGGCAGATGTTAAGTCATCTGGAAAGAAGAATAATAATAAAAAAGCACAAAACAAACAAAAACATTTGTTGTAAATCTGCAAAAGTAAATTTGACCCTGTTCCACCTTCTCATTTTAATACAAGAACTAGCTTAGCATAGCTAAGGGGTATGATAAAATGTGATTAAAGCAGGAGACTGAAGAGGCCCTGTGGATTCTATTTTTTAAACCATATTGTGGATTTTATACATCGATGAACAAATCAATGATTTTCCATATTTCATAGAATGATAATTGCTCAAAAGCAATCCTTGTGTATTACATTTGTTTACGTGATTTCAATACTATATATATATATATATATATATATATATATATATATATATATATATATATATATATATGTATATATATATATAAAAATATTGTGCGTAGCACAGCATTCAAAGGACGTTTAGAGAAGGATCTGACTGACTAAAGCCACCTTGGAAAAGGGGAAGAGGAGATATTTGTGATGATTTATTGATCAAGTCCCCTTTGAATTAAACAGCAACAATGACATTGTGGAAGCAAAATGTTGAAGTTTATATTGTGTTTGTGAAAAGGCGAACAGCAGTAAAGATGAAATTCCACTTAGAAGGGGAGGGATATTTTGCACAGTTTCTCAAGTCTTATAGTATGGGCTGGAAGGCTTGGTATGTAATAATTAGCCAAATTGTCCTTTTACTGAGGCTAGAAGCCAAAGGCCTGAATTAGATTAGGAAAAGGTGGACGTGCCCTTGTCCTTAAATAAAGGTCTATCTGTGATTGGTTTGGTGCCAAGCAGCCGCGGTGACTGTGCTTTGTGCGTGGCACCCGAGGCAAATGTTGTCACATAATGAGGCATGGAGAATGGAAATGGGTTCCATTTTGGGATTGCCAAATTTGGGTCTCTTGTGGGACTTTTTTTAAAATGTTTAATTGCTGCTACAGCTAAACCTGAAAGGGGTGTGATTGTGTGAGCCTCATTCCGAAATAAAAATGTTGGTAATGGTGGTTTTTCAGTGGCGTGCAACAAATGTGTTGCTCTGTAGAATAAACAGGAGTGTGAATTGTTGCTTCTGCCCGTATTTGGGGTGCTACCAACAATGTGATCATTTTTTTTTCTTTTAAAATGTTGGTTGGTTACGTTGCATGTGACATTTGGGTAAATTTGTTCGACGGCTATTTTAACCTTTTTGGCAAAGAAGTGTGATGATATCCGCGGGCCCCGATCCCACACTCAACTCAGATATATGTCATTCACAAACCCTCTGCATTTTCCGTACACATACCGCAGCTGTGTGTAAGAAATCATAATGTGTACTGTTCTTTGCTAATTGTCTAGTTTACAATGTAATCACTATGTCTTAGTTAACTCTGGTGTAAAAAGACCATGTGTAGGCAGTAGTTGTCAAGTTCCGCTATATTAAAATACTAAAACAGTACAAGGACAATAGTGTCTAGGGGTGCTAATAACATTAGACTGTATTTTCTGTCTTATTGTATTATTGACTAGTGTGTACTATCTGTAACACAACAACGCATAACAAAAATCATTTCAATATTAAACAGTATAGATATATTATGGCGAATGTTGTCATGTTTTGATTCTCTGTGGAAAAAAAATCTTATAAATGACTTACATGTCATCTCACATTTTAATAGCATCAGTCAATCAGATTAAAACGCTGAAAGACATGTTGTTAAAATGTTACTACATGTGCGCGCAGCTTCACGTGAGGAGCTGTTGTGGTGTTCAGCAGGAGAAATCGAGTGAATGTCAAAGAAGCGGCCCGGCTGTGGCTCCAAGACCGGTGATAATTTACAAGCGTAGATCCCAGAGGGGTTTTCACATCTTGGTGAGTCGCAGCGTATTGAGTCGGACCCCCAGAACAGTGGCTCCTGTCGCATACTCAATCTCCCTGAGGATCCCGTTCCACATCTTTTCCGTCTCATTATACCTGATGGGGCCAACAGACCAAACGTCACCAAACTGGGACATCCGTTAACTGGCCGATATGAAATAATTACGTTTTCGAGATGATTTCAGTTTTAACATCGGCGGAGACGTAAATGCACAATAATTGTCTCTGACAGAAAATAGAAATAGCTTGTCATCGGACAGAAAAAGTGCGAGGCTGGCCCACCTCCATATGTCGTTCATCTCTTTGGGAATGATTTCCTCGCTGTCTTCCAAAGGCATCATTGCGAATCCTCCCACTGCAAAGAGTGAGCCAGCTAGAGACACCAGGCTCAGGGAGCTGCGTTCCTGGGGAAACACACCGAAGTCTGACCACCTGGAAACACAAACACACACATTGATTTTTTTTTTTTTTGACAGATATGGCACGTTTTTCTTTCCCTCAAAGGAAAATCTACTTGGAAACATTTATTTTACAATTTTTAACTGAAAACCTTCAAGTAGCCATGTAACATTTATTTAATAACGCTTCTTATTGGCTAGAAACATGCGCTGATTCACAATGATATCACTATTTCAAACATTACAATGTGACACATTGCAACGCTCTGTGAATGAGAGTGAATGGTTGAATGTTTCCATATTGTTGCCATGTATTGTCATGTGTAAAGTCAGTAATTGGTTTCCCTGCACAATGAAATTATAATTTTGCTGTTAAAGCCAGATAGTCTGATTGAGTGTTAGTAGAAGAGAAATGGGTAAGTTAGTAAAGATGGACTGGTAAATAAGATGCATGACAGGACAGTATTGGGTGTACACAATTAGGAAGTGCAAAATAAAATGTTAGCAGTTCATTTCACTGGGTGTGCAAGTTGTAAAAAGTGCAGATTGACAGGTAAACGGTGGAGTGCAGCTTTGTTTGTGCAAATTCACAAAGTACAGGTTGGATGTAAACAGTGTGAATGGTTGTATGTGTCTATTTGTGGCATACAACCTGAGTGCAGGATAAATTGGAGTACTCTTTGTAATAGTCAAAGACAATTTGCCTGATATTTGTTTTTTTTTTCCCTGGAATATTTTATTGCAGTAAGGCAGAGAGTTTGCAAAATTGGTGTGATAAATCAAAATAATGTTGTGGTTGTGTGTTTTTATCACCGAATTGCACCCAAATGCTGAAACATAAAGGGGGCCACTTTAATGTTTAATGTTTGATTCTTCTCCCTCTGCTTGAACCCTCAAGTGCTGGGGGGGCAAGGGAAAGAAAAATGTATGGCAGGGGGGTGAAAAGATAATGTGTGTGGTTATTGTCATCGTTATCGTTACATAAATCAGAGATTAATGCATTTTGATGTCATACATCCCAACCCTGTTCTATGAGTCTTTTTTGCTCTACTCACTTGTTTGTCACAATGTCGTACACCTCCACCGAGTCCGTCAGGCCCGTGTCGGTCACACCTGCTGCCACGTAGATTTTATTGTCTTGAACCGTGGCTCCAAATAAAGAGCGTGCAGTCTTCATGGGCGCCAGTTCCTTCCACTGAAACGTCTTGGCGTTGTAAGCACACATCCTGTTCAGGCAACTCCTTTGTTGCCATGATAAACAAGGAATATAACCAGCGTTGGTTTGCCAAAGTGTAACACATTTGCCAAACGGGCAGTGGGATGACCATGGATAGTTCATTTTTTTGAACTTCCACAGAATAATGTTAATATGTGATAATATCATCCACTTACTTGTTTTCCCCCTTCCCTCCTATCACATACACAACGTCATTGTGGGATAGAGTAGCATGTCCATATACCGGGTAAGGCACTGACTCAGACTCTCCCCATTTGAAGGATCTGTGAATGAAAATCCAGAGGAATCCTGATTTTCTTTCTCTCTTTTTTAGGGGTCAAGGTGATTTCATAGAAGCTGCGCTTACTGCCTGTCATAGATCAAGACCGAGTCAAGGGTGATCTCCTGCTCCTTGAGCTCCCGTCCGCCGATGACAAAGATGGAGTTCTCTGCCTCGCCGAGGCCGAACAGGAAGCGGGGAGACGGCAACGGCGGCATCCCCAGCCAATCAGCATTGACGGGGTCGTACTGGCTCACGAGGGTGAGAAGACAAATGAATGGGTGTAGGTGCACGTGTTAGATGAATTCAGTCTTTGCATTTCTAGAATCCGAATTACTCTTCAGTTGTCAAATATTGAGTTATCTCTGACGAATTAACATATGTATATGTTGAATAAGTGGGCTACGACGCATCATCTGTTTTAATGAAATTCCTGAAAGGATGTAATCATGTCTTTGACTTTGAATCATTTGCCATATATCTCTGGCAGATACATCAAGCCCTAGCTTCTCAGCTCTGAGCGACGTGCACGCTGGTGCACAAGCCATCTGAGCTTTTCCCGGCTGTGCCGAGGCCACAGCACGTAAACACAGTCGCAAATATCATGAGTTTGCTCTGATCCTCTCTTCTGCCGCTCAAGGGAGTGCACGCTAAGATGCGCACAGCTCCTGCGGTGGACACTCGCACCAGAGTCTTCATTTTATCATATTTCAATTTGATTGACGTGCTGATTCCGTCTCTGATGACTGATGTTTTATTTTGAAGGAATTTATTCCTTCAACCGCCATTTTTCAACCACAATAAATGTAAGGATGGGGGATCATTCATTAGAAAATAAGTAAAGCTAACTTTGTTGCTGTCATTTTCATCCTGTGCTTCCCCTACCTGCAGGAAGTAAGAACACAGAGGGTCTTCCTTGTTCTGCTCGTCGTAGAACAATCCTCCAGCCACGAAGATCTGGTTCTCTCTGGTGACCAGGCTCATGTGATTCTTGGGGATCTGTTTGGAGAGCGATGCGGCGAAGCAGTCGTTCCTGAACGGGTCGTAGGCCACGGCGCCCGCATCATTAACCATCAAGATCAGGTCCCTGGCGAACATGCCGAAGCGTAAGTTATCGTTCAGGATGCTCGGGAGGAGGTCCTCCTCTTCCTCTTTGTCCTCGCTCTCTCCGTCTCTCTGCTCGCCACCATCCTCCTTCTTGCTTTTTCTTTTTTTGGCTTCAGGCATTATCCCAGCCTGCATGTCCTTCACCATCTGGAGTTTCTCCTGGATCTCAGGGTTGGAGGAAATCAACTTGTGATTCTCCACCTTTTCCTTCAGGTAATCTTCCGGGACCAGACGCAAACGGACGCAGTCCAGCAAACCCGGCAACTCTTTCTCTCTGTTCTCGGGGTCTCGCGACACCCAGTTCATCAGAGTCTCGAAAACTGCCTCCTCTGTGTCCACATTGAGATTGTCATTTGTTAAAATGGCTGCCAGCTCGCTGGGGAGCAGCTGCAGAAACTCCTCGTCTCTGGAGATGAGCTGGAAGCGCTCGCATGCGTAGTTTCGGGCGGAGACGGCCAACCTGGGACAGTCCAGCATCAAGCCAAGTCTGAAAATGGCCAGGCAATTGCTGAGGCTCAGGCGCTTCTGGAGAAAGGACACACACACGGTGAAGATAGACGGGATCTGGTATAAGTTGGCCACGGCGAAGATGTCCTGAACGTTCTGCTCTGTAATGTTGATTTTGGAGGTATACAGGTACTTCAGGACCAGTCCCATCACCCCCGGCTCCACATCCTCCAACACGATCTCCTTCTTCTTGCTTTCGTCCATGTCGGAAAGAAAAATGGAGCGAAAGTAGGAGCTACATGCACACAGAACAAGCCGATGGCAAGGGAACTCCTTCTCCTTGATCTTCAGCACACAGTCCACCAGCTTCTCGCCTTCCAGTAGGTCACACAGGCCGTCCTGTAACAGAGTCTGCTGGTACAGCCTAGGCTCGTCCATCGGGTTCATAGGTAAAGCCATCGCTCCTGGCAAGACCTCCTCTCCCTGGATGTTGCGTCTCGCTCAAATTTGTGTCTGGGAAGGAGAAGCAGCCTGCGAGCGGTCTGAAGCAGCCAAACTCAGGCACGGCCCACAGCCTCAGCTGTCATGACCCTTCAACAGCGCTCCAACTGTTAGGCTATTTATAGTCCGGGGGCTTGCAACAGGGCTACGGGCTTCATTCTGGAACATGAAATGCAATAGCCCCACTTCAATCCCTTGGACCCTCCAGTGCTCACCCACCGCCCAGCTTTCGTCCGCCCACTCAGACAGCTGACAGCTAATAGGCGCCCTCTGAGTCACATCAGACACAGGAATAGACCAAGGCCTCATCCCTGAGTCATCACTGTGCTACCATCACAACGTAATTTTTGTAACATAAACACCTGTTTATCATCTATGTCAAGTTATTTATTATATTATGTAAAGTATAATTGTTAGAACTTGACAATTACTTTAATTTTTGTTGAAACATCAGCAATTTTGTTGTATTTCCCAGTTAAGTTCCCTCTCCCTGCATATTCGTCTTTTTTACTTCCATAAAAAAGAAGCAATTTGTGTACATTTAGATTTATGACCATCATTTAGGAATGATGGATTATAGTTTCAATAATCCATGTTCATGGTCTCTTTCTTCAGACATTTTATACCATCTTTATTTACTCTATAAATCTTCTAGAACCAGAGAGTGCAAAGTGCTTAATTCATGGAAGTCTCTTGTCATGATTTGATTTCTGTGGCTGGTTGTTTGTAAACAAACATAAGCTCGCATAGATTAATACAATACTAGATAATGGAATATGTTATAAAAAATATATATCCCATCCAAACAATTAGGAAAACTAATTTATGACTGCTCAAAATTCTCAAATACAAATTATGCATTAAAATGTAATTGTACATCTCTTTTTTTTACTTTATTGAATATGGAATAGGAATAATTCTACATATGTAAATGTAACAAGGCAAGTATTAATAAGAATGTCACGATGTAAAATGCACTTCCACAAAAGTCCTTAAGGAAAACACTGTTGGAAATTGGGGAAAGGACAGAAATAAATATTCAGTCCGTCTCTTCTTTTAACAGGAGATACACTCCTTCACACTAATATATCAGCTCCTTGATTTAAATCCTTCTCCACAGCGTGTGTCATTCATACCCACTTTCATACCAGCTGATTAGCAGGCAGATCTGTGTTTCAAGGCCCCCCTGAAGGCTTCGGAGACGGTATCGGAAATCACCTACGGCATCACGCCCTTCTGACTGGCCGCAATCCTCAATATACCTTCCGAGCATCCCCGGGCATGACCTATTATTGGCATCTAGAATAAAACGAGATCCTCCGTGTTTCACCGCGGTGGAATACGACAGGTGATTCAGTTCAGTTGATGACACAAGAAACTGATTAGTGAATGTTTTTTTCTTGTGTGTCTGTGTCTATCGCTCAGGTGATTCATGGCCTGACCCAGTGTCAAACGTGTCAGCGCGGTGGCATCAGAATGGAATTAAGCTGATGCGGCTTGACAGAAATACCTCCAGGCTCAACGAGACGACTGACTCAGTGGATGGAACGGAATCGAGTCTGCCGGAAGCACGGTGTCTTGTACAAACCTTTGCAATTTATTTCTTTACATTCACAACAGCGGTGTCAGAAATCCTGATTCTGAGTAAATGCCTTTCAATAAGAATTTTTTTTTATTATACAAACATAGTAAAATGATGGTTGGTTATTTTCAGTTAATACTGTTTTGTACACATGAAACTTAATACTATCTGGTCGAAAGTCATTTTATAAAATCTAGGCTTTTTATTCTTTCATATTAAAATTATCACTTCATAGGCTTTGCTCCATTCTTTGTCTCTCTGTCTACTCCGCTTTCTCCTTGCCGGGGTCAGCGACCAGCTGAGCAGCAGCGGGTGCAGCAGCAGGGCAGGTGGGGCTGCTGATGGTGACTGGCGGGGCGGGAGGAGGAAGTGGATCAGGATCATCGATAAGGGCCTGTCTCCTCTCTCTCTCTTTGATCGCTTGGATTAAGCAGTAGGTCACGAACATGACGAGAATGGTGGTTACAGGGAACCCTGGCAAGGTAGGAAATTACGACACTGTCAGTACTTGTTTTAGTACAGAAGCTACACGATATTTAGACAGTAAATTAAGTTTTTTTTTTAAATCACCTTTAAGAAGCAGACGTTTGGCAAGTAGCTTTGCAAAGTCCAAACTGTTCAAGGCCAAGACGTTGTACAGCACAATGGTCCAGAAGTTGAAAGTGTTGAAGACAGCTCTGATGCGCCGGGACATGGCCTCAGACATGGTCAACTGTAAAAAAAAATCTAGTAAGTATAAAATCCTTGAAGAAGTATGAACACACGCCACTCGCTCACCTCAAAAGAAGCAAAGGGCTCCATGGAGAAGAACTTGGCGGCCCACAGTTCAAAATTCAGACCGAAACAGTTGAAGAATGCCCAGATCAGCACCACTTTGCAGGGCCCCAGCCAGAGGATGGTCACGCCGAAGGTACACAGGCTGGCGATCAGCTCCTCAACCACACTGTCATGCTTTCCGCCCAGGTGATCATATACGTACCTGCAAGCGAAGGCCACAACATCAGAACCTCTTCATTCATCATCTCCATCCCTACTTTACATCATTGATTATTCTGTGGCACTCACTTGCACAGCCAGTCATTGATCCCCCTGTCAAAGTGGCTATGAGATGAAAACAAAAGCATGTTATCAAAATGTGGACCATCTTGTGATTAACATAAAGTGAGAATGAGACACATGGAAACCTAACCCACGTTTCAGAGAACACGTAGAGGAGTGTGATGCATTTCGGTGGCTTGGGCGGCTCCAGGTGATCCAGCCTGGACACGGTGTTGATGACTCCAAACATGACAGCGGCTTTAACCCAGTCATACACCAGATTCAGGTAGGCCAGACCCACTGCAAACAATGTCACCCTGTCAGAACTGATGTCACTTTAGATTCTTCAGAGAGCCACAATGACAATTTGCAAGTTTTATCAACCTGATCTTTGCAGCGCACTGAATTTTGTTCCCCACCTCCGGGTGGGTCCGAAAATATTAACGTCCCAGCACATGACAGCTGGTTGAATTGTTAGAAAAAGGGGGGGATAGTTTGGAGAAAATGTCCGGGGTGAACCCCTCCTCTCGTTAAATGACAGCAGGGATAGGCTCCAGCCCCGACCCCGAGTGCAGGAAGAGTGATATAGATAATGAATGAATGAATGAATTGATAGTTAATTATCTTTTTAAAAAAGGGACACCTCTAGAAAGCTTTGAAATACACACTTCCATTAGGGCAGTTTTGTTTTCTATGGACGTGTTTTAAACCCTGCTTTGGTGAAAATATTGATTTTGCCTTCCGGCAAGAAGTTTGAAATGAAATCTTCTGTTCCATTTTTTTGACAAAAGTAACAGTGATAAAAATGTCCAATGTGGTTTGACAAAGGACAAAACAATGTGAATACTTTTATACTTTTAACACGGAACTCAGACACCAACAGATGAAATAAGCGGCTCAGACCTAAAGCCCAGTCAGAGAGGTGCTTCAGCAGCTTGGTGTCGGTGGGGATGGAGAGGATGTACATGAAATGAAAGAGGACATCCACCACGATGATGACGGCCAGGTGGAGCAGGCCCTGCAGGTTGATGTTCCACATCTCACGCTCCTTCCTGCTCAGATCTGACTTGTTGGCCTATGGAGGGCAGCAGACGCACATCTTGTCAACCCACTCTTTACCCCACCTGCCGCTGCCACATGAACAAACAGCTGTTTATTGTGACTGCATTAAAAAATGCACCTAGCTGGTGGTGTGGGCCATAAACAAAAGTGTAATAAGCTTTTTGCTTGACTCACTTGAACATAAAACTTGTCAAATGTCATGATGGGCCCAAAGTAGAAGAACGGGAGGTAGAAGTTGTACTTGAGCAGCTCTAGGATTTTGTAGTTGCCGTCTTTTCTTTCGCAGTTCTCCAGAGCAAAGCTCATACAACGCATGATAGTAAACCCACAGCCTCCATAGAAGAGGACATGGCGCAGCTCAAAGTCCCCCTCTGCAAATCCTGCCTACAAAGAGAAGAAACAACATAAAATGAATAATTGGATAAAGGAAAGAGCTCCATCAGAATTCCTCTTGTTGTGTCATCTGATGGGATAAAAGAAATCGAATAATCTTAAAGTTTCGGTCTGTCTTCACTTTTATAAATCAATTTTTAATTCATCTGCCAAAGATGTGAAGTCACTTAACAAAACAAGCAAATAACAGTAACTTTATGCCACCAATGAATGAATATATGGAAAAACCCATTCAATCATTTATACATTCATCCTCTAAACTGCTTTTTCTGAAACATGGATCTTCATGCCGTGAGGCAGAAGTGGTAACCACTGCACTGCCATCCCACACGGAATATGAATACTCTGATGAAATTGATTGATAACTAATAATAACCCTAATATGACCATAATCGCAGCTGGTCTTCATAGTGCACCTCGGCAACCTCGGTCTCTAAGGGGACGATAATCTGTCTGTTAAAAAAACGCGCGTCCTTTTACCTGCCAGGACACAAAGGGTTCACATTTGAATGTGGCGAGGGTGCAGAAACCGGTGACAAAGCACAGCCAGCGAATTTTCACCAAGGAAATGCTATAGAGCAGAATGCAGTGTGACAGGATGAGGGTGACGTAAGTCCAGCCCATGCTGGTCCACACAGCCAGGAGCCCGTAGACCATGTAGACCAGTGACCTGTACTGTAGGAGAAAAACACCAGGTCACAACATATTTGAGTCCAGAGATGCATTCATGACATGACTTTTCGGTTCATTTCGGTCATACTGAAAATTTTGCATCAGTATAGTTAGCATTAGATGAAATGAGATGAAATGAGATTTGCTTTAATTCTTCCATGCTTGGGAAATTTTTTAGCTAAATTGTTTAATATTAGGTTGCTAGGAAACCAGTTTTTGCTATTTCTTTTACTTTTTTGACTCCTTATTCTTTTTGTTTCATCTGGGTCAATTGTTGCTCCTCGGTCTAATTTGTTATTTCAAATTTGGCCGATTTAAATTATTTGAATGGTAAATAAATCCACTGAACCACTGTGAAATTACACATATTATAATTCTGTTGTCCGACTTCATAGTTCCGACCGACCTATTTTTTATTTTATTTCCTTGTAGTTTGTTCACGCACATAAATAAGAATGATCCTGAAATTTAGTCCCACCTGTGGGGCCAACATGGTGCAGATCTTCGCGAACAGCACGTGTCCAGAGAGGGCGAACAGGATGTGCTCTCTGAACGTCGAAAACCACATTACCCATTCAAAATCAGCCGTATCCTGTAGATCAGATTCATCAAAGTGAGAGGTGTGTGTGTCAAACAACGAGGCTCGAAAACAACCAGTAAGTTCAGTCTCACCATTTTCCTCCCAAAGTAGTACCATCCCGGCCTCACCGTTGTTTTGAAGGATTTTCTGTTGGCACTGGCTGGGGGAGGAAAAGTTAAAATAGAAAACCTAAAGAGGACATATTTTGTTCATGTGATTTGTTTAGATTTATTCTA